>NC_138182.1:44862897-45395397 GCF_964194105.1 Spermophilus citellus | reverse complement strand
TGTGAACAACCAATAAAAAAATAAAATAAAAAAAAAGAAAGAAGAAGTCTGGCCCTCTGTAAAATCACCTATTAATGCTAATCTATGCCACACTGCCTGGCTTCAAACCCTAATTCTCCTACTTCCTAACTACATAGTTTTGAACAAATTAATTTTTCTATTTTTCAACTGTAAGATGGGGATAACAGCTATCTACTTAATAAGGTATGCATATAAAGTGCTTAGAACAATACTGTAAAATAACAAATGTTCTGTTATGATTGCCTATTATTTGTACTATATCACCCCTGTACTATCTAACTTCAGATTTATTTTATAAGGAGGACATAAAGCCTGTCTAAGATGACTACAGAGAACATCTACTTTATATGTAATGATGACACCTATTTTATTGTATATAATAGAATCATTAGTACATCTTTTCATGCTTGATTTAATCACTTTGCTTCATATTTACATATATATAAATGTATACATGTATATGTGTACATGTGCATCTATATATGTGTAT
This sequence comes from Spermophilus citellus, assembly GCF_964194105.1. Lineage (NCBI taxonomy): Eukaryota > Metazoa > Chordata > Mammalia > Rodentia > Sciuridae > Spermophilus > Spermophilus citellus. Next base: position 45,394,886 of record NC_138182.1, on the reverse strand, counting down.
ATATGTTTTTTAGTTTTTCCTTTTTTTAGAGACAGAAGCGGGGCAGAGAGGGGGGGAGAGAGAGAGGGAGAAGGAGAGAGAGAGAGAGAGAGAGAGAGAGAGAGAGAGAGAGAGACTTTTTCTTTTTTTTTTTTTTTTTTGTAGATGGACACAACACAATACCTTTATTTTTATGTGATGCTGAGAACCAAACACGGGTCCCGCCCATACTAAGCAAGCGCTCTACCACTGAGCCACAATCCCAGCCCCATTTTTTTTTTTACATATATCCATAGTTCTGACTCTTCCCTCTATCATCAAAATCCTGCTCTTCTCTAAATTCAGTATCCTGATTCCTAAGTCTTGCCCTATGTCACAGGAGTAATAAGACCTAGTCCATGAAACAAAATGATATTGATAAATATCTCTTTTAAAGAGCTATCCTTCCTTTTCAAATGGTAGCATAATTCTGAGTCAAGACTTTGTTCTTCAACATATTGAAATATACCTACAGTGAAGGAAGCATTCAGCTCCATGACAAAACTTGTTTTAAGTTTTTCAGTTTCCAAAAGAGAAAATGAGAAAAGCGGGCAGAGGCACAATGAGCTTCAGGATATTACCCAGAACTATTTTTTTCTCCAACTTTGTAATCTTAAATTTTAAGCCTAACAAGCAAAATTTAAATATTAGTAAACTGAATAGCCATTAACTAATATTGACTTGTATTTACCAATTGTTAATGTCTTACACATTTTTTGCTCACCTAATTTTTTTTTCTGAACTATATGAAAGTAAGTTTAGGATCATAACATATTGTTCCCAAATACTTTGGCCTGTATTTCCAAGAGCAAAGACATTCTCCTACTTATCCATAATAACATTATCACACCCAAAGAACTTAATATTAATACAGCATTACCTTCTTATGTTCAAATTTCCAAATCCTTTCAATTTCGATATTCCTCACTATGCCCACCTCATAATGGATCCCATTATGGGTTATGCATGTCTGTAGACTCATAATCTAAGACAATTTCTTTGATTTTTTTCTTCCTTTCATGACTGACATTTTGGAAGGGTCCCGCTAAATCATCTTCTAGAACGTCTCACAATCTGGATTTAAGGAAATTCTTTTTCCTCATGATGAGTTTAAATATTTTTAGAAGGATGACATAGGAGATATTATCCAAGATTCCACTGTAAGGACAAGGGTTGTTTCCTTGTACAACTAAGAAATAAAGCAATGTGAAAAACAGTTATCTGCCTATGTGGTAGATAGCAATCACATTTTAAAATAAAGATTAGAAAGAATGTCTTCTGCATATCACTTTCTCTTGGCTGTAGAAACCAAAGGACATAAGGGGTCTAAGATTTTCTACTTGGCTTAAGGAGTCAAAGAAAGCAACCTACACCTAAAAATAAAGATCTCTTTATACTAAAAAGGATTTAAACACTTCAAGTGTAAATAGCCTTTAAAATGTTTATTTCTAGTCAGAATTACAGGGAACTTTCACGTTCTATTTTATTTTGGTCATTTATTTTGAGATTTTTAACAAGCAGGTATTTTACATTCAAATATGTTCTGTTATAATCAGGAAAAAGTAGTTCAAAGATTTTTAAATGGGGAAATATTTGAAGTAAGTATTTCTTAAGAAAGGGGCTCAGATATTCTTACAAGATTAGGTAGCATGATGTTTCTGCTCTCACTAATACCTTATTAAAACAAACACTGGACAGTACTAGCCCTTGAATTTTAATGATGGTAAATGTCTTCAGTTTTTCTACAGGACTTTAATGGATTGCCTTTTAAGTCTTCATATTTGGTGTGTGGATGTGTGGGGGGATTACAAACATTACAGAACAAAGAAAACATCATCAGCTGATGCTCTAATGTAGAACAGACTCTTCAAAGGCACTCTTCTCCCTTTGATTATTTTTCTTTTCTCTTAAGCTTTTGTTTCAGATTCAAATATGTTCTGAGTAGATGCAATTAACCTTAACAATACGTATAACCTACAGCACTCTGCTGACTTTGAAGTAAGCAACCTTACTGTGTAATTGAACTAAGTCTCATTTTTTCCCTCATTTCTTCCCTGCTTCTACTGATCATTATAGGTATTATGTATTTTCAAGCTTTCATCATCCTGTTGATTTATTGTTTCACTGTTTCAGCTGTCAAAGACTTTTTGAAAAATGTCCATTCATTTTTGATGATACTGTAAAAAATGATTGCTCCCCAAGACTTGGCAGACTGCAAATGGATACCATACTGGGGAGCAGAAAAGTTGAAAATTCATTCTAAACAGGACCATAATTTCTACCCTCCTGCCTAAACAGGAAGGTAAATTTGATTTAATCAAACTAAAATGTCTTTTCTCTCCATCCACTCAATCTCTTCTGCCATGTATAGAACTATGCTTTTCAAACTGTAGGTGGTAACCCACTAATGGGTTATGAAATCAATTCAATAGATTTATTTTTAATGAACAACAATAGAAAATGTCAGAGTGCATCACATGTACCACGAGTGAGAATTGTTTTGTGAAATTTCTTTGCAGTTATATATACCCTCATATATACTCAAGCACGTACTAGGTCATGATGTCAAATGAATTGCTCACAGTAGGCTATGGTCAGGAGTCTGAAAAATTACTGCAAGATACTATGTGGTTGAGGTTGCTCAGAAACAGTGACAGTGAAAGAACTGATCGAGCAGGAGCTCTCTGTTATTTGTGGGAAATAGCAGAAAAGAAGATCCCCACAGAAACTTAGCTCTTGCAAGCTACTTTTCTATTGAAATCATTTTAAAGCTGCATTGGCACCTTGGCATTTGAGCACACAGCAGAGACAGGAAGATCTCTCTGACCTTCCCCATCACTCATCCCTTGAAGAGGGCCAGAATGTCAGAATTCTCTGACATTTCTCTAAAGCCAATCATTTCAGAGCAAGCCTCCCTATACCCAGAGGAAAAGAGGAAAGGAATGAAGGCAGAGAGACATAAAGAAGAATCTGACAAATAGACTTGCTGAGATTCCCCAGTTTATTACCATTAAACAAAAGGAAGTTATTATTATACCCCCTTTGACCAATCATACCTCTACATGAGAGTCGACCTTTCATCAGTTCCAAGCATAAAAATAAGGTTTATATGTTTCTTTGGGTCTTCATTTCTGAAGGCTCCCAGCTCATATAAAATTTACATTAGGGGCTGGGGTGTGGCTCAGTGGTAGAGTGTTCGCCTACAGACGAACTGGGTTCAATCCTCAACATCACATAAAAACAAATAAATAAAATAGTTATTGTATCTATCTACAATTTTAAAAAATTTAAAAATTGACATTAAATAAATGTGTCTGCTTTCCACTTGTTAATTTGTCTTTTGTTGTAGGAGTCTCAAACATGATGCTAGGGATGAATGAAGAAAGAGATCTTTTTTCCCCTACAGTCATTAATAAACTTCATATTACTGTTCCTATATTAACACTCTCTTTCTCTTTTTGATGTGAAAATAAAACAATAGGACATCAGCTAGCTACAGTATCACTCCTTCCTCCAGCTCTAACAGACATGAACAAGACTTTGGTAGACAGAGTTAGGTTTGAGTACTGACTATGAATAAGAAAAGCAATGAGAACGATTTCTCTTCCATAACTCATGTGAAATGGCAAAGTGTTTACTGTAAAGATAAAATTCAATAATGTATGTAACATATTTAGCCCAGGGTCTAGCACATAGTTAAACATTTGAGATACATGAAGTACTGATTGCTATTTTGTTTATTTTGGATTTTCAGAGATCCTCAGTTTAACTATTCTAAGCACAACTAATTTACTTTATGCTACCACAGTATTACAATGCTTTGTTACATTTATCATTTCAAAAACAAGTTAAATAGGCAGGGCACTACTAATTAGTTAGGTATTAGATTTGGTAATTGTCAAGACACCTACTCAGTTTATAGAACCATATCATTATATCATTAGGGGTTAAATACTATCTCTTGTTACTTCACAAAACTTCCTGAATGCTTATGAGCCTTGTCTAGGGATTGAGTTAAATAATTCCCCAGTGAAAAACCACCTATATTGAGCCATCAGGAAGATTACTCATTAGCATCAATCACAGATCTTCTCTTCCGATGTACTATTATTTCATAACACTGAAAGGAATGCCAGCATTATCCAGTTCTTCATCTCCAGGAAGGAGTAATAAGCCGATGCTTTCATGCCATTTAGCATCTATGGGCAAAAGCCCATTTCCTCATAATCATATGGAGAGAGGAAATTGAAATCTGGAGTGCTGCGGAGAGGAAGAAATAGTGAAAGCAGTTCTCATGGATACAAATAACTTTGCAAAAACTTGCACTTGATTTAACCCATTAAGTCCCAAGTTTTCAATTCTGTGACTATTTCAATGAAACTAACACAGGTGCATTAAAATGGGTTGGAAGTCATAATTTATAGCTTATATATTAACTAATATTATTATACAGTTGTATATTATACACCATATTTAAGTTTTATAGGAGTTCCACATCTGGGGCCATGAGACAAAATGGGCTAAGATGATTTTTCCATAACAAGTTCAGATTTAACACGGTGAGTCAAGAATAATTTAAGTTCTGTCTTAGATGGAAAAAACCATACTTCAATGTTTCAATATATAAAAAATGAATATTAAAACTTAATGACTTCATTAACATATATCCCACCTTATATTTCATCTTACAAAATGCAAAACAAACACAATGCTTTTTAAAGACAGAAAAAGAGAAATAAGGAATTGGCCATTCATAAGTGCTCTTACTAAGCTGTCCTTTAATCTCCTCCTCATCTCCTTTGAAAGTTTGGGAATAAAGGGGAAGGAAAAGTTTCAGCTACATGGGTTATTTCCTTCCCCCCAAGCAGAGCTGGAGAATATCCCCTAGTCCCCAAGGGAAGAAATGAAAAAAAAAAAGAGTGGGTTTCCTGAATATGCACAGACAGTATGCCAACAACGGACATAGAGAGTCCACACTATTGTGATTTGGATATAGTGTATCCCAGAGACTGTGCCACTTTAAGTCCTGTGAGGAGGTGACACCGAGATGGGGTTAGACAAGCAAGAGATGGACTAGAGGAGTTCCTGTGGAGGATAAAAGGGGAAGAAGCAGGAGTAGGCAGGAAAGCCTGAGAACAAGAGAAGGGCTGAGAGGAAGGAAGAAAGGGTGAATAGAAAGAGCCTCAGAGTGCTACACAGTTCTCAGAAAGTCTTGGCTGGGTCAGGCATGGTGGTGCTCTCCTGTAATCCCAGCAGCTTGGTAGGCTGAGGCAGGAGGATCGCAAGTTCAAAGCCAGCCTCAACAAAAGCAAGGTCCTGAGAAACTCAGTGAGACCCTGTCTCTAAATAAAATAGAAAATAGGGCTAGGGATGTGGCTCAGTGGTCAAGTGCCCTTGAGTTCAATCCCCAGTACCAAAAAGAAAGAAAGAAAGTGTTGGCTGGGTTAGTGGGGAGTCAGGCTGGCACTAGAACCTGTGATGCCCAGACCTGGCTGGAAAGATGGCAGCATAAGTAAGCACTGGAGCCAAGGGTGTGACAGAGGCAAAAGGGCAGCAGCTGGGGCTGTCAACTGACTCTATTCCCCACAGTTAAGTTCTCTTGAAGGAGAAAATCTGAATGACACGTTTCTCTGACTGCCACAGAGGCCATATAAACTCCTATTTTAAAAAATACATAATCGGTGTCCCTGGGCCAGCATCAAGCTCCCTAAACCCTCAGAATTCTGAGTGGCCATTAATTTTTGTATGCTAATGAAAGGACTCATGGTGGGGATCCCTGGATATTTTGAGGATGGAGGCTGGTGGCCAGGAAAACCAACTATGTGATTAAACGGTTAAAACTTCCAGCCCCTAACCCAATCTCTGAGCAGGTAACAGGGGTAGAGATTGAGTTCAGCCACTAATGGCCAGTGATTTGGGTAATTACACCTATATAATGAAGATTCTACAACTCTTGGGAGCCCATGTTTGGGGAGCTCCCAGTTGGTAAATGCATCAAGGTGCTGGGAGGGTGGCCTACCCAGACTGGGCACAGACACCATCTGCACAGCACCCTTCATCTTTGCCTCTGGTACCTTGCGCTATCTATCTCTTCCACTTGGCCATTTCTCAGTTGGATCCTTTATAATGAAACTGTAATTCTAAGTCTAGTGGTTTCTGTGAGCTCTGATTCATTTTAGTGAATTATCAAACCTGGGGGAGGGGAAAGGTTATGGGAAATCCCCAAATTTGCATTCTATCGGGCTGACAACCGCATTTGCAGCTGGTGTCTGAAGTCTGAATTGGGGACAGTCTTGTGGGCTGAACCCTAAGTTTGTGGAAACTGCACTAACACTGGGCAGTTGAGGTCAGAATTGGATAGAACTATAGGACACACAGTGGTGCCAGAATTTAGCTGGTGTTGTAATGACATATTTGGTCACACACACACACACACACACACACACACACACACACTTTCTCATCCTGTAGGTTGCAGCTCAGGCATGACTTCTTAGGAAAGAATTTCCTGCTGCCAAGACTAGTTCAGACCCTGGCTTTCCTTTATACCACACAAAAAGATTATTCATGTAATTACCTTATAAATGTCTGCCCCATCAATTAGACAGCGAGTTTCATAAGGTCTTTTTTGTTGAATGGTTATTTATTCCTATGCTTAAAATTATCGAGAGCGAAAGATCCTCTTATTATAGGGCTGTTGTGAGGACTGAGTATGTGAAATGCATCATTACACAGTAAGCACTACATAAGGATTTGCTGCTATTATTGCTCATCTTTAAGTCTCTACAGTACTCCATATAAAGCCAGCCACAAATATGTTAAGGTAAACTAAATCTGTATATAAATTATGTTAAAGGTAACTGCAGTAAAATTCTACATTATGGGTTCATTTTCAAAATACCTTTTTATTTCCTTCAGACAACATCAAGCTAAAGGACCACATCCTGCTATGATAATAGACAAGTATTGGAATGAAGTGAAACCTCTATTACTAGGACAGGCAAGAACCTATTGCCCAGAATAGGGTAAAAATCAAGTTAAAACCCCATGTCTCTGACTCTATCTAGATGTGATGAGTGAAAGATATATACAAGCAAGCAAAATATTAGAGGGGAAGATAAATGATCACTTTGAGTTAGAAGTTTATATAAGCTTCTTTTCTCTAAATCTGTGTGAATATAAAATTTAGGGACACAATTATCAGGTAAAAATAACTGGGAAAGACAATATGAATTAGTAAATACTTATAATTACTTAAATTCAAATATCATCAAGAACTCAAGCTTGCCTGATAGTCTATCAGAGGTCCTCAAGAATCATCAATTTTAATAGACTGCCATCAGTTTTTGTATGTGTGTGTGTGTGTATATATATATATATATATATATATATATATATATATATATATTCTAAATGGGTGTTGTTTTTTTCAAAACACGATCATTCTATTTAAGGGTGACAGCATAGTACTTGGTCAAAAAACATTTGTTAAATAAAGTCAAGGCTATAAGCTCCTAATATTTACTGAACATTTTCTTGAAGGTGTTATTTCAAGTAATGAGAAAACTGAGGCATAAAGCATCTATTCATCTCAGAAAGCAAATAATGACAGAATCAGAACTTGAACCTAAAGTCACCTAGCATCAAAGCCCATGTTACTAATCCCGACATGGGGCTCCTCAAATGAATGCATACAAGACTAAATTTCAACCCACTGTCATAAAAGTAAGTTCATACTGTGGATGAACTGAATTTCACTATTAAAGCACTTTATCCTCTCTAAATTGCTTCTGATTTCTCTCTTACCCCAAATAAAACCCTAACTTTTTACTGTTGTTGGTTTTACTGAGATGTTATTTGTCACTCAACTATTCTCCTTTATTTCCCACTTCCATTAAAGGAGTCAACTAAGAAAATAGATATAAGTAATGGAGACATAAGAAAAATTCAGAGTGGCCCAAACAGGATTTTAGATACTAAGCACCTAAAAACAAATGTACCCTGTCATGCTGTGCTTACCACAACTAAGTCACATGGAAAAAGAAAAAATTGAGAGATAATTGAAGTCTTCCAGGAATTTCTCTAATGGTCTATTTGCAAATCATCTTAGAAATAGTATGCAATGAAGTCTTCAGGGTACTGAATCCTGGATAACTAATCAGAAAATTGCCCCTTTCTGAGCAATTTTGTCCAGCAAGATTCTGAAGTTAAATCAAATAAGAAAACAGCTACAACTGCTACTGCTTATAAGATGATACAAGCATACAAATGGTTGTATCTAAATAGATACTTTTTAATAGAAAAATATCATGTAAATTATTTTATCATTAACCATTCATGGACATGAGACCACGTATCCATGACCTCAACTGATATTAAATGTGGCAGCTCATAGTCAGTAGGTTACATGTAATTAATGAGCTTCTATTATAACAAGATGCCAATTATCCTGAGAAGAGAAATTCAGCAATCTCTAATTGATTTACAGATGATCCACCCCATCTTAGGGTAACCCTAAGCTGGATAATGCTAAAGCCCTGATACTTTCAGAATTCAAGGGATGAAAGAAATTCTACTATTTATTGGTCATAAGGTTATAACTACTCCTTAGCAACCAGTGTCTGTCTTTCATGTGACAAAGAAGTAACTGAAAAGGAAGAAACTGCACATGAGACTGAACAGTTACAATTCAGAGGCAGCACTTCAAAGATAGATGTATTTACAAACTGTAGGGTAGTGTGAAAGGAGCTCCCTCCATTGGGTGGAAGAAGAGGATAGATGACGCCCCAGCATACTAAACGTGTCCAGGATCCTGCAGGCCCTGAACCAAAGACTAAGAGTAAATGTCACTTATCTGTTCCTGCTCAGGGCACATTTCACAATCCTCACTCTTAGCCCCACTCTTCTGCTCCCAGGAGGCTCCTCTATGTGGGCATCTGGTTGGGATGCAAGCTTGCTCCCCAGGGCAACATCTGGATCCTCTCTCTGCTCTATATCACAGACCTTCCTGGCCCTTACCCTGACATCTGACTGGTGATTCCATTTACAGCACAATAATTTTACATAATTAGGGGAAACTTATTTTCATACCTAGTTGGAGTATAAATACTTAAGACAATTGAAAAATTAATAAGAGATTTCTCCACACCCATCCCTTTCAACTCTGTAGCCAGCCACAAACAGTAAAATCGTGTCTATGTCTTTTTATTTTTGGTTTTGGTTTTTAGTAATGGGGATGGGGGGAGGGGAGGTGCGCTCTCCCACTGAGCTACATCCCCAGTCCATTTTATGTTATTTTAATTTATCATAGTAAGACAGGGTTTCTGCTAGGTTGCTGAGGCTGGCCTAAAAGGATGTTCTTAAAAGAAGAGTGGGGCGGGGATGGGATATTCAGTAAAGGACCACAAACTGGCTGATTGGAGTAGGATAAGGTAACTCCTGGATGTTTTCATTTATGAAAAGTTTTTTCATTCTCTCAAAAACTCTGTTATTGGGCCCCTATGCTTTTCAGCTCCAAAGACTAAGAAGGTGCCTGCTAGCACGCTCGCCGGGGTCCCACCCGCCAACACAGGTGGTTAAATACTTACCTCCCCTGGCCCGCGTGGCCCAGGCTCTCCCGCCAAGGGGCCCCAGGGCCCGCCTCCACACCCTGTCTCTGGCTTTGCAAGGGACCCAGCTCCCCGCGCCCCCTACTGGGGTCCTGGGAGGCAGGGGTGGCGCCGATCCCGAAGCCCACCACTTTACTGCGGGTGCCCATGGTTCAGAGCCCGCGGTCCTGGTCCGGGGCCGCCGTCGCTGCGGGAGGGACGCAGGCTGGGACGCTGGGCGAGTCTCGAGAGGGGATTCCAAAGAGCAGAGGCAGCGGTTTTAACAGCTGAGTTTCGATTTCTCCCTACTTGCCACAGGTTGCGCCCGCCCCGGAGAATTTCCCCAGGCACCCTCTGACCTAGTACAGGTTTAACAGCAGGGCCGCGACCCCACCCCAACACGCTCTCAGGGATGTCGCACTGAGCTAACTGTCCCATCTGCAGGTGAGTTGGCTTAAGGTCTCACAACCACCTGAGAGCTGAGAAGGATCCTTAGGATCTGACACTGTGAGGAAGGAGCCTCACAGCGACTGGATCCTTTAGGAAGGGTTTAACAGGTAACCCTAATTGAGGTCAATGTTAGATGTTTGAGACTGTGAACAATATTACCTTGAGATTCCAGTTACAACTGCTGTTTGGTTGTTGCAAGGAAGGTCCTTTCTAGTTAGAGGAAATGGAAAGTGAAATCAAAAGAAAACTGGTAATAAAACCCATGGAGCTAAAGAAGCAAGCTGAGGACTACATAGAGTTGATTCTCTAGATAACCTTGCTAAGTAAGTAATTGACCAGATGGTCAAAAAAGTATTAATTAAACATTTGCTCTGTGCTGGACAGTATGCAATGATTTAACTATGGTGTGGCATTTTAAAAAAATATGGATTTGTAAGACTGGGCCTACAAAACATTTTTAAAGATGCCCAGATGATTCCAATTTGTGCCAGGCTGATCACCAGGGTCACAATGCTTGCTATACAAAGATGCTAGAAGGCTCTTCCTATATTCTAGGACACTGGTAAATAAATACTAATGCCACCCGGGAGTAAATGAATTGTGGGCAGAAGTGTTAAGCTAGACAGAGGAAAAAACTAATTTAAGAAAAGGGACAATTAAGAGTGAGCCACAAAAGGCATGGAAGTTCACAAGAGCTGCTATGGTAGGCGCTTGTGGCTTAAAATTCCATGGTGTGTAGTTAATTCTGCATGGTATGGTATGGTGGGAGTACCCTAGGCCTGGTCACCAAGCCCCTCAGGAGCTGGACTCTCTTGCTTCATTATTGATGCTTAGAACAGAAAGGCAAATAGATCTTTGATAGCTAATGAAAGAAAGAAGAAGAAAAGGTAGTGGTAAGGGACATGGTGGGAAGAGAATCAGGTTTTCTATTTCCTAAAGTGTTAGAGCTCTATCAGGGGGCCAGAGGTTCTCAAATTGCAGTGAGCCTCAGTCTGTTAAAACTGGTATCTGGGCACCAAACCTAGGAGTTTCTGACTCAATAGATCTGTAGTGAGGCCCAAGGACTGGCAATCCAGCAAATTTCCAGGTGAGACCAATGCTGCTCATCCCAGGAACTCCCTTTGGAACCCCTGCTATAGGTAATGTGGAAGGCAAAGGAGGATTTCAAAAGGGCAGTTATATAATAATATCTACTTGAGAAAGTTAACTCCTAGCATTGTGAAAAGAAAATTGAAAGATAAGACTGAAATCAGGGAGATAAACTAAGAGCCTCGTATCATTTAGATAAGTAATACATATCTGAGCATAGGCAGTTGCACAGAAAATAGAAAGCAGGGTGTCCTGCAGGGGCTCTGATTCAGGAAACGGATTTGGGTTTCAGCAGGTAGAAGAAGATGCCAGATGCAGTTAGGATAGTAGACATGCTTTATTCAGTGGTGGCCACAGTCATTAGCCAGCCCTCAGCTTCAGCTTCAGCCTCCAGCCTGTTCCACCTTAGCCCACTTCCACAGGCCCTTTTTTATATGCATGTCAAACAAAGAAGGCACATTGCCAACAGGTTAGTTAAGGGATGAGAGCACAAGCTCACAAGTTAAGGTTTATGACCTTGAGTTCTATAGCTGAATCATAGTGTTTCCGGCCTTGACTAACCATAACATAGTCAGTTCCCCACCCTGGCTGCATATTAAAAATGTAACAGCTGGGGTTGTAGCTTAGTGGCAGAACGCTTGCCTCACACATGTGAAGCACTGGGTTGAATCCTCAGCACCACATACAATAGATAAACAAACAAAATAAAGATATTTTTAAAGAATGTAACAGCCTCCCAGAAGTCTCAGCCAGGAAGCCTAACTACAGTCATGTTGGGACCTTTCCAAATGAAAGATTCACACAGACAAAAAAAAAAAAAAAAAAAAAGAAAAGAAAAACAAGATGCAAGGGATAATTGAGCATCAGAGGCAGAAGAAGAAATGGGATACACCTTTTCTAGTACTTTGAGACCAATTCTACCAGGTATGACTCTCTTATTTCTTCAGAAGTCCATCTGTACAATGTGACACAAAGTTACAGTACCCTCACCTTATAGTATATATGAACAATAAAGAGATAATTCACATCAGTGGTTCTCAAAAGGAGTTGACTTTGCCACCAGCGACATTGAGCAATGCCTGGAGTCATTTTTTTATTGTAAAGCCTGCAAGGAGGTGGGTCTACTGGCATCTAGTGGGTAGGGGCCAGGAATGCTGCCAAACATCCTACAATGCACAGGAAGCCCCCCATAACAGATTTTATTCAGCCCCAAATATCAACACTGCTAAGGTTGAAAAATACTGACCTACATGATGGGTTTATCTTACAGTCCCAATAATTGAATGGTGGTGGTTTTTATGGTGACTTTATGGTTTTAATTTCATGACAGCTCAGGTGGCCAAATCATTTAACCATTAACCCAAAAAAGGAGCAAGTTGTAGGGAAGGTGAAAGAATTTGTTTAGAGACTGTTGGGTTTCAAGGTACCTGAGGAAAGAGAAGTATACATCTAAAGCCCAACAAAAGAGGACCAGTGAGGTCTTTATGGATGCCATCTTCTTCAAAATCATTTTTGCTGTGAAAATATCATTGGGACATTTGTGTACTACTGCAAAAAAAAAATTATTTTGGTGGTTGAATTAAATCTGAATAAGGGAAAACCCAAGTTAGGGGAAAAACAGTTCTTCTAATGGATATAGTAGTAGCTGACCATGTTTATCATACAACACAACCATGTTCTACACTGAAGTTCCAAACGTGAGATGCAAGTAGAGGATAAGAGGCAAAATGTAAATTTCTAATTCTGTTCACTCCTTGTTTTATCACATTCTCAATGTGTTTAAAAACAAACAAACAAACAAACAAAAACTACAGCCAGGCACGATGGTACACGCCTGGAATCGCAGCAGCTTTTGCCACTGAGGCAAGAAGATCTCAAGTTTAAAACCATCCTCAGCAACTAGTGAGGCCCTAAGCAACTCAATGGGACCCTGTCTCTAGATAAAATACCAAAAAGGGCTGGGGATGTTGCTCAGTGGTTCAATCCCCAGTACCAAAAACAAAAACAAAACCCAGGTGCACATGACACATTGTTGCAATAGAAATCTACAGGCTCCTTTAGGATACACAAGAATGGGCTATCTATTTGTGTAGTGCCCATTTTCTCATCTTACATGTGCGCATTTGTGTGAGAATATGGGCTGGATTCCTCTTTTTTTTTTTTTTTTGTACTTTTTTTTTTAACCACTAAACTACATGCCCAGTCTTTTTTTATTTTGAGACACAGTCTCACTAAGTTGCTGAGGGTGTCTCTAAGTTGCTGAGGGTGTCTCTAAGTTGCTGAAGCTGCCCTAGAACTTGCAATCTTGCTGCTTTAGCCTCCTGAGCTGCTGGGAATACAGGTTTGTGCCACTACACCTGGCTTTGGCTGGCTTTTTACCAAGGCTGTTATAGGATGTGTACTACTGCAGAGATGTCTGGTGGAGGGATGCAGGGGTGAGTGGGAAAGGTTTGGGTTTCCCATCCCTGCTTTAACCTAGCACTTTAACCTCTTATCTCTTCTTCTACATACTAATTTTCCTTTCCATAGGAGTTCTGTGGCTTTTTAGTTTTGAAAAATCATGGTGCTAGACAGTTACCTAGGAATATGTTTTAAGGGACATGAAAAAGATCTGAAATCTAATGAGATTTCATTATATTGCCTGAAATTTGGCCAATTTGAGATTTATTTAGGAAATGGTTTTCATTTAAAATGCAACTGCCTCAGGGAAATAATTGTTTATTCATTCCTTTAGGAAAATGAGCAAAAGATTTTTGGTTGGGAAAGAGAGAAGCTGTGTGAAAAGAAAAGAACGATTCAAAAAAATCTGTGTACACAAAAGTGTAAAATGAGGTATTTTGGGGGAGTGAAGAGTCAGGAATAAGATGAGCAATTTTAGAAGCTGGTGTGCTTTAAGAGATAAGATTAAAAAAAAAACTTCCATCAGTTTAGCCTACTGCTAACATATCTTTACTTTGCAAGGACATAAATGGAAACAATATTTGATTTTAAATTAGTTACCTTAGATTGCTCCTTCATTAGCATGTATGAGTAAAGAGATAGATAAAGATACATAATCTCTAAGCCTTTTCTTTTCAAAAAGTATCTCAATGAAAAATCTGTTTCTGAAAATTCTAAGTCATTCTTCCCTAAATTTGATTATTCACTGGGAAGTTAAATTGATCCAATAAATGTAGGATAGCAATTATTCTAAAGTATTTTTTTCTATTCTACCAAAGAAATTATGTAAAACTCACCTAATACTGGGCAACTCTTCATTTTATGTGTGAGTGTATGTGTGTGTTTGCTTGTGTGCACATTCACACACATACATGTTTATATTATGACAATTTCCGATTTTTTAGAATATTTTCAAACTTTTCTACCACAGAACTGTGGGATGCTGCAATGGTAAGTCACCATAAGTTCATGCAAGATATATTTATAGAATGATAAGCATATACCACTTACTGTGTGAGACTCTGAAGCTGTTATTAACAAGTAGAACTCTGCTATTCTAGCTTCATGTTTGAGATCATCTAACTACTTCATTTTAAACACAAGAAAAAAGGAACTAAGAGAAGGCGAGTGACTTTCCAGGCCATGTACAAATTCGTGGCTGAGCCACAGCTTGAATTTAGGCCTCCCAAATCTAGCATTTTTATATTTTGGAAGACAATTATGATAAAATATATTTTGGCAAAATTCAGAATTTGAAATATTTCCACTTACAATTTTCCCAGTGTGCAGCTGTGTATTATTTTCCAAAACAAAAATTTGTAAAAGTTCCTAAACCTATTACAATTGACACTAATAAAAACCTTAACATTCTCCTTGGTCAACCCTATAATCACATGATCAAATGATCTCTGCAATGATTGTATTTTATAAAACTTGTCCAAATTTCATGACTAGTATTAGAGTTAAACTGCCTATTTTCTGTTTTATTTTAGTTTGGGTTTTGGCTTTTTGTTTGTTTTGCAGTACTGGGGAATGAACCAAGGGAAACTATACCACTGTGCTTCATCCCACTCCCCCTACATCTTTTTCTGAGACAGGGTCTCACTGAATTGCCCAGCCTGGCCTTGAATTTGAGATCCTCCTGCTTCAGCCTCCCAGGTCACTGAAATCAGAGACATGTGCCACCACACATGACTTAAAATGTCTATTTATAGCTAAAATAGTTAGCTTCAGAGTATAGTACAGAGTATAGAGTTCTGCTTAAGAATGAAAAGATACACTTTTTTTCTGTTTTTCAGATGATGTTGAATACTGTCACTTGGGTAAAACATGAAATGTAGAATGTGCATTAAATAATATTTCCTACCTTTTGGTGGAAACTTCCTTGCTTGTAGGGGGCTGAATTCCCTCTGTAAATTTAGATCTGAGGAATAGATAGCAGCTGCCATCTCTGGGTTCCCACTCTGTGGCTGTATAGTAGCTGTCATGAAATCTCTGCTGGCTGCACCATGGAAGGAATTTCCCTTAACTTTGGGGAAATTTCAGTACACTCTGTCAGCAACATTAGCATGGAGATTCCCTGAAGGATTTCTTTTACTGTGATAAATGAATCCAACAAAATTCCCCACAGGGGTGTCCATTTTTTACCCAACATGCGTGACTTTTCCAAAAAAAAAAAAAAATTTCCCCTCCTTAGGGAAGTCCTCATTTTTCTGATGTTTTAACTCCAAGCTAACAGTTTGGTGAGCTTCACCATCCCTTGAAAATATCACCAAGCATTTTATACAACATGTGGTACACGGAAAAGAGTAGTAGACACAGAGGCAGAAGACCTGAACTTGAAACCTGGCAAAGACATTTGACTTTGGGACCTCTGCACTTCGGTTGCTTCATTTGTAGGATGGAAATATTGATCATAATCACCCCATATGTCTTGTCTTTTAGGAGTTTTTAAGGGCCAAATGAGATAACATATGTGAAAATGACTCATAAATTGCACTTTGATGCAGTACAAATGGATGTTATTATTTTAAAGCTGTCAAGAGAGAGATTTGTATTGTTTTGCTAATACTTAAATTGTCCTCAAAAAGTTCTTAATTCAATTCCCAGGCCTTTTTGACTTTCAATTTCTAAAATATTACAAAGCTCTATCAATAGTGTGTTTTATCTCAAAACCCCTTTCAGAATACAAATAAAGCAGTACTTATAGATTTATCTACCAATGCCTGGCACAGTAGTAGTTTCCTGCAAAGTCAAAAATCTTCTTATAACTGGAAGGCACTGAGTCCTCCATAGATATTTGGTGACAGTGTTGAAGTCTAACAACTTCTGGACACTAATCATAGTTCCATTGCTGTGGATAATACCCAGGGTTCTGCTTGGCTTAATTTATAGAAGTTATGCAAGAAATCCCCAAGACCTTTGAATGCTTCTGGGTTTGTAATTTGGTGTTGGGATTCCCCCCAGGCATACCACACAGATTAGAGTTCAAGACTCCTCTGAGTAGTTCACAGCAGCCCAACAACCATATGTCTCCTTTCTTTATATTTCCAGTAAGAATCCCTGGCAATGGAGGGTGGGGTGGGGGGATTTGATGAGAAATGGTTAGGAAAATGAAGTTATATGCAGTCAAAAAAGCAAATGACTCCTAGCTTTTCTACCAATGAGGGTCAGTTCTCTGGGTGGTCTTGCACCTAACCAGTTCTCGCCCTTTTTCTTACATACAGTTCTCAAAAATAACTATAATATGCTGGAAATGAAATATCCCTAACCAGCCTAGGCCTTGTTCCTGTCTTTCCTAAGAAGGTAACATCTCGAGTCAGGAAAGAACTGTGTAGGACAGCCCAGGACTTGTTCCTCTCTCCCCTAAAATTACAATGTCCTTCAAAGCTTTATCCAAGGAGTCATATGGATCAGAAATATATAACCCAGGACAGGCTGTCTTTTGTGGTCCCTTAGCTATGGTGCAAATTAGGGCATACACAGTCAAGACACCATTCACCCTGGGCAGGTTTCTTGAGCTTTGAAGGACCAGTTGACAAGGGAGCTGAGATTTCTATCCTTTGCTACCTACACATCTGTAAGTATTAAGCCCACCTTGCATCACTTGCTGTATGGGAGTGTGTTCACCAGACTCAGGCAAATAGGGAACCAGTACATGATGGACCTAAGCAATAACCAGGATACAATGGGTGCAAGTATACAGTGGTTGACATAGTGATGATCTTTGCTAGACTCCACACAGGGGGAGGCCCCTTTGGAGATTAGTAATTAGAGATTCTGATTCACAACCAAGATCTTCTCCCTCAAACTGCTGGCTTTGCCAGATTAGTCCTACATTTATATCTTGGCTTAACTACTTGCAAATGAGAGATTTGGGAAAATTACTGACCATCTCAGGTCATCAGTTTCTTCAACTATAAAATGGGAATATAGACAGCTCCCAACTTGCAATGGTTCAATTTATGAGTTTTCAACTTTATGATGGTACAAAAGCCATACACATCTGAAGAAATCAACTTCGAATGTTGATCTTTTCCCAGGCCATTCGTAATACAGTATGATGATCTCTTTTGATGTTGGGCAGTAGCAGTAGTGAGCTGAGGGACAACAATTGTACTCTACAGTACACAATAACATTTGGTAGGTTAGGTATAAGAAATGCATTTTCAACAGGATATTTTCAACTTATGATGGGTTTATTGGGGGTAACCCCATCCAAAGTTGAGAAGCATCTATAATGGTCACAAACTTTACTGAATATTGTTGTTTGACATATTAGTAAGTACAAAGTGCTTCATATCATTTATCTGACAATGTATACTCAATGTTTGTAATGATCATTATTATTGAAACCTCAGTAAAATGAGCTGCACAATATACTTGAGCTAAGCACTTTATACACACACACAAAGATAAACAAATGGCTAGTAAATATATTTAAAATAACTCTATTTGTTATGGTGAAAATACAAATTAACATTATAATGAGGGATAGTGGTGTAGCTCAGTGATAGAATACTTCTCTAGTATTCACAAATTGTTGCATGAGAAATTATGGTGACTTAGCTAGTATGATAGCAGTAGAAGTAGTGAAATGGGGCAAGATTCTGAATATCTTTTAAAAGGTATAATGAACATAATTTTGAAAGTGGGATGAACAGGAACAGATTGGATATGAGTTTTAAAGAGAGGAATTGAATTGAGGATGATATAAAAATGTTGAGCCTTAATAGCTAGGAGAATGGTCTTGCCATCAGCCACACTGAAGGAGGCTATGAAGGTTATTTCTGGTAACACTGATAAGAAGAGGTGCTCTTAAGAGCTCACTTTTGGATATGTTTCAAAAACCTGCTAAATAGACATTCAAGTGTAAGAAGTTGATGAGGTACAAGCACCAGTACAGAGAAGATATCCAGATTGAAGATATAAATGTGGATCTCATCACAGAGTATATTTAAAGCCAGAGAATGGGATGAGATTACCTAGGTTGTAAGATTAGATTGAAAAGAAAGTTTGGGTGAACTTGTTCCTAATTTTAGCTTGTAGAAGCAACTTTATCACTAAGAAGTAGAGAAGCATAGAGGCTGGAGGGTTAGCACTTGTAGCTGGTAGGGAACTTGACATGCACGCGTGATTTGAGCTGAAAGAGGAAGAGAAGGAGGAGGATTAAAATTAAAGATATCACAGATATAATCTAGTTTTAGAATTCTCACCCTGCTCCAGGCTGGTCAGTTGGTAAGAATCCATGGGTTTCCATTGGGGTAAGCATAAGGGAGCCAGGCCACATCCCCAAACTACACAGGTAGACATGCAAATCTCAGGTCTATCAAGAACATTGTCATAGCCAGGGAGGAGAAGCTGGAAAGCCAGCTTTTTTTGTTATAGTTCAGTGGTTATCAGTCTTGATGAAGCTTTGGAATCATATGGGAGTGTTTTCAGCATCTTTGAGGCTTGAGTCTCACCCCAGGATTTAGCTGGTCTGGGAGTAGCCCTGAATCTGGGAGTTTACAATATTCCCCTGAGGGATTCCATGTCAGTCAAGATTGAAAACCATTGCTGTGCCTGAAGAACACTATAGTTAGTAAGTCATCACTATCAGTACTTTTAGAGCAACTCTTCTTTTTGTTCAGAAAGACATTACAGCAAAGTTACTAAACTGGATCGGAAGGACAACTCAGGAGACTGAGAAATAGACAAAGTGTAGAAAGGGGGATTGAATGACTATTTTAAATTGATTTCTAGCAGATCATTGTTTGTCCCACCGAACCCAAGGCTGCAGTCACCCCCAAAGGAACAACAGGAAATTTCCATAAGGGAGTATCCCCAAACCATCTATATATGGAGCTAGTTGGGCTTTCAAAGAAGCACTAAATACCACAATGACCAAGCATTTATTAGGGGAACTTATAGAATCCTACAGTGTATCCTCTGGACAGACAATGAGAAAAGAGATGTGTATGGTGAAGGGATTAGGATATGGACTTTATCTGAGGGTTTAGCAAATCTGGCATATTTCTTTTAGTGTTTTAAACAACCACCTCAATACCTTTATCAGTGTCTGGAAATATTCAAGACCCTGGCTTAAGCTCAAGCCTCCAGGAAAACCCTGTATTGGCTGGGTGATAGCACAGTGAAGACACACTGATTTTCAGTCAAAATACAGAAAGAAAGCAGAGAGGATTGGGGGAACCCTGCTGTCACATCTCAAAACAGTAGACTAAAACCACAAAGATGTGTGCAGGCAGAACACCAAGTTGGATGTCTATTGTAGTTTGTGTTAGTGTACATGGTGTACAATATCATCAGTGTCACCAGCTGGTCTACAAGGAAAGGATAATGAAATATGTGTGCAGAGTGTACTAAAATGTAGGCCTATAGGAGTGAATGCTTGACATTTTTCAAAAGAATGTGAAAAAGTAAAAACATAAAAATTATTTATTGATGTGAAAACTTTCTAGCTTTAGGCAGTGCTTTCATAACTCCTTCAACATATTTCTGGTATGTTTGTTTGCCAGAGTATAGTTCCATTTGAATTCCATGCAGCTGACCCTCCAAAGTTCACATTGTTCTTGTGGCCAGAGAACAAGGACATAGCATGGATGAAATGGGTTTTGTGGTGCAGTGTTGTGGAAAAATACAAGTATTTTGAAGAACAAATTCACATCGCCCTATAATGTAGGAAGTACAAGTAAAATGCTAGAAAAGTTGTACAGTTTGTACTGTGTCAGCCTTAACTAGTGGTTTTGGCTTTTAATTTAGATTAAGACCATCCGGCAGACTTTGTCTCCAAAACCTCACATATTCATGAAGAATCTGGCTACAAAAATAGGGTCAAGACCCAAACAAAAACACAATGTTTTCTGTTTTCTAGTTGTACTTGTCAGCAATGCTTTTTCTGAGGCAGAATCCCCTGGATCATCATTCTGTTTTTCCTTTTTTAGGGTATATTTAGTCCAAGAAAAACATGCTTCTGGATTATGGAATGCTAAGGTGGACTTTTAAACCCACCTGGGAAACAAATGGAGTAATTCAGTGTATCCTGTCATCAACGGCAATAAGTTGATTAGGTCTTGGGTACCATCAAAAACCTTCACTTCAAACCAGATGTTTAATTCTGTCTGGAATGCTAAGCTGTGTTCTGAAGAGATAACTGACATCAGTATTTTTGTAATTTCAAACAAGAAATCCCCCATTTTGTCTCTTCTTAAAAGCTACGTGAACCTAAACTCAGTTTCCTTCTCTGCAAAACCACTCTTACCCATTTACTTCTATGAGTTGGGGGTGAGATGTGATCATTCCATGTTGAAAATTACAAAATACCATTCAACTCAACTGTTGTTACTCAACAGCTGAAATTGCATACTGATCAGTCTGAATATGTAATTAGTAACATAGCATGCATTAGTGAGAGAGAAGTTACCACATATGAGTCTGAGGAAATCCCCAGAAGTAAAGGAGATCTTCATACAGAAGATTCTTGATCAAGTGGAAGAAATGAATTTAAGGACACATCAGGTATGAATAATACCAAGAGATTCATTATAAAGGGGAAAGTACACCCTCAAAAATGATAGTGCAGGTGATCTGAGAGAGAGAGAGAGAGGCACCTCATCTTGGTCTGGAGTTTTAACATTTATGGAGAGACAGTAATTGGGAGCTAAACTAGAGGTAGAGTAGGGTGAAGCTACAGAACTTCACTTTATTGCCCTTGCATGTTCTAGTAATGCTATTTCCTACATCACATGTCTCATTGGCATCTTAAATCTCCCCTGTGGTGTGTGTTTCACCATTGTAACCAGGCTAGTTTCATTTCTTGGTCACCCAGTCTCTAATGAACACGTTCTCTAAAGGATTGGTTCCTCCAGATATATTTTGGTTATCTTGTGACTTTGTTGGTTTTCCATCAGCCAGTCAACCAGCTGCAGACAAGGACATGGGCACAAGGACATAGCCTGAGTTGCTCCAAATTGATTGTTCTATATTTCAGTGTTTTGTGGGAATTTTTCTTTTGAGACTAGTGTTCTCTTATATCCCCAAATTTCTATTTCAGTAACATTTTTAGAGATAATGTGTATGTTCTCAACAGGAGAGCCTAGAGATTAAAGAGAACTTTTGTATTTGTTGTCTTATTATTTATCCTGATATGAGCTGTAAAGATTGTTTTTTCTCAATTTTAATGATAATGAAATAGCTCAAAATTATTGTGTTATAATTTATATGCAAGCATGTGTTTATATACGTATTTACTGGATTACCTCTGTGAGTCAGACATTGTTAGGCATTTTTACCCATGTTGTGTCATTTCTAAATCCAGACACTGAATATAATTCACTAAACTCCCTACTGCTCTCTCTACCACCTATCTCTCTGTCTTATCATATTGGGCATTATAAAGGTGAGCAAAGAAGTGAGAATTAAGAGGTGTAGCAATATCATATATAAGGCTCCTATAGGTATGTAGATTAAAGATATGTGCACATAAAAATAAGAAAATATTTCTTGTAAGTTCATGGCACTACATTCTTACAAATTTGATATAGTTGATCTTGTAGAATTATGAAGTTCAGAAAATCATTCACATAAGAAACTGAAGAGTTTATATTAGTTTCTCAGGGCTACCATAACAAAGTACCAAAAACTGGATATCTTAAAACAACAGAAATTCTCTGACAGCTCTGGAGACTAGAATTTCAAAATCAAGGTGTTTGGTGGGGTTGGTTCCTTCTGGGGTGTCTAGACTCTGCTGTTCAACAGAAATCCTTTGGCATTCCTTGGCTACCAGCTGCATCACTACAATCTCTGCCTCTACCAATGCATGGCCTTCTTCCCTATGTCTGTCTCTAAATCATTGTCTCCTTAGAAAAACACAAGTCAGATGGAAATTGAAGAGATTCAAGATGGGAAGTTTAGAGTAATTCTGCATAAGCAGTTGCCCATTGTTTGAGATTCAAACAGCAGGAGTATTGCTTCTCAGCAAGGTGCTGAGAAACTTCTGGTAAAAAAAAAAAAAAAAAACAAGTTCACAGAGTGGAGATTGCTGCTGAGCTAAACCCAGACAAGAGACTATGCACCTTGTTCCACACACAAATTAACCATGCTTAGGGCTGGGGATATAGCTCAGTTGGTAGAGTGCTTGCCTTGCACGCACAAGGCCTTGGGTTCAATCTCCAGCACCACAAAAAAAAATAAATTAAATTTAAAGATTAACCATGCTCAAATGTTCAAACTTCAACAATACTTTAATACAACGAATAGAAGAAACAAAACCCCCCAAACTATCAGGCCCTAAGTAGGAAAAGCTGTATGTGGGGGGTGCTCCTCAGGACCCACTCATGGACATCTACACCTACACCAAAAACAGAGAATTAACATGAAGAATATAGATACTACACTGATAAAGGATCTCAATTTAGATCATTCCCATATCCTGCAGAAAATTTAGAATTTTTAAGAAGAGCAGTGACAGAGGGGGTACCCCACATATTCTGCTGTATACAACACAATTGCCAAATCTCTAAGATGGACCCCATGTTTTTGAGAACTACAAGGAAAGTGGAACCCTCAAGCCTTGAAACAATATAACATGATGGAAATACACTAACTCACCAAAAAGCATTGGCAAGTAAACTATACTACAAAGCCCACTTGGAAATATATTGAAAAATTCACAACCTGAGATCCAAGAATGCTTTGGCAAGAGAAGGATGAGCCCTAAAATTGCCCACACAAGAGTAAACAAAACATCCCAACACATGCATAAAACCCAACACAGGAATACAAGCAATATGTAAAAACAAGGTTACAAGATGCCTTTTAAAGTTCACTATTTTTATGTAAAAATGTAGATGTGTAACCGATGTGATTCTGCAATCTGTATTTGGGGTAAAAATGGGAGTTCATAACCCACTTGAATCTAATGTATGAAATATGATATGTCAAGAGCTTCGTAATGTTTTGAACAACCAATAAATAAATAAATAAATAAATAAAATTAAAAAAAAAGAAAAGAAAGTTTACTATTTACCAAAGGTACTGAAGTGGATGAAATTCCAGATAAAGAATTCAAAATAATGATTATAAAAATGATCAACAAATACCAAGAGAATGTAGAAAAACAAATGAATGAATTAAGGAAGTCAGTAGAGCATATGAGTGAAAAATTCAGTAAAAAGATAGAGATATTAAAAAAGAGCCAAACAGAATTTTGGAAAAAAGCACAATATATCAAATAAAATGTTCAGTTAAAAGTCTCTCTAGGGTTGGGGTTATGGCTCAGCAGTAGAGCGCTCGTCTAGCACGTGCAAGGCCCTGGGTTCGATCTTCAGCACCACAAAAACATAAATAAAATAAAGGTATTGTGTACAACTAAAAAATTATTTTTTTTTAAAGTCTCTCTAAACCAGGCATAGTAGCTGAGCCTGTAGTCCCAGCAACTCAGAAAGTTGAGATGGGAGGATTACAAGTTTGATTCCAGCCTCAGCAACTTAGCAAGGCCTTACATAACTCAGTGAGACCCTGTCTCAAAATAAAAATGGCTGAGTAGATAGCTCAGTGGTAAAGCATCTCTGGGTTCAATTCCCAGTACCAAGAAGAAGAAGAACAAAAAGTATCTGTAATATTATATAACATGTTTAAGAGAGAATCTCAGAGCTGGAAGACAAAGTGACAAGCCTTGAACACTAATACAGAATTAAAGAAAATAAGTAACCATGACCAGAATATACAAGAACTTTGGGACAACATTAAGAAACCAAATTAAATACTCAGTGGGATTAAAGAAGGTTGTTAAATGCAGGCTTATGGCATGGAAAACCTCTTCAGGAAACAAGAACAGACAAATTTCCAAACTTTGGAAATGAGAAGGATATCCAGATGCAGGATGCATTCAGAACCCCAAATAGACAGGATCTAATAAGAACCTATCCAGAACACATTTCAATTAAAATGCCTAGCATGCAGAACAAGGATATAATTTTTAAAGCTTCAAGCAAAAAAAGGTCACATTTAAAGACAAGGCAATCAGAAATACTACCAATTTCTCAGCACAAACTCAAAAATCCAGGAGGGCTTAGAACACATCACTCCAAAAAATAAAAGAAAATAATTATCAACCAAGATTGCTATATCCAGAAAAACCATCCTTCAGAACTGGAAAGGAAATAAAAACCTTTCAACATATGTAGAAACTAACAGAATTAATGACTAGAAAAAACACTTAAAGGAATACAGAAGAACCCAAAAACCCATAGCCCAAAAATGGACAAATCTTATTTGAAGCAAAGCAAATGAGGAACAGTGTCAAATTAAACATTAGAAATACATTAAAAGGGCAGAAATTAATAATCATCTCACTATAATAGTATTGAATATAAATGGTCTCAACTCTCCAATTAAAGGCATTAGCTGGCCATATGTATTAAAAAATAAGACCCAATCATATATTGTTTGTAAGAGCCCCCAAACAAGTAGGTGATTTCAAAACACCTCTTTAACCAATATAGACATAAGTCATCCAAACATAAACTCAGTAGACACTTCAGATCTAAAATGGGGTTAGCAGACATCTATAGAATATTTCATCCAATAACAGTCAAATTCACTTTTGTCTCAGCTGCTCAAGGAATGATCTCTAAAATAGACCACGTTTTAGGTCACAAAGCAACTCTTAGCAAATACAAAATAATTGGTACAATTCCTTTCATCTTGTCTCATCATAGTGGAATAAAATTAGAAATCAACACATAAAAAAACTGAATGTGGCATCTATACACAATGGAGTATTATGCAGCACTAAGAAATGACAAAATCATGGAATTTTCAGGGAAATGGATGGCATTAGAGCAGATTATGCTAAGTGAAGCTAGCCAAGCCCTAAAAAACAAATGCCAAATGTCTTCTTTGATATAAAGAGAGCAACTAAGAACAGAACAGGAAGGAAGAGCATGAGGAAAAGACTAATAGTAAACAAAGACAAATGGGGAGAGAGAAAGGGAGAGAGAAGGGAAAGCATATGGAAATGGTAGGAGACCTTCAATGATACACAAAATTATAAGAGGTTATGAGGGGCAAGGGGGAGGGGGGGAAAAAGGGGAGAGAATTGAACAACAGCAGAGGAGGTAGAGAGGGAAGAGGGGAGGGGAGGGGAGGGGAGGGGGGATAGTAGGGGATAGGAAAGGTAGCAGAATACAACAGTCACTAATATGCCATTATGTAATAATGTGAGTATGTAACAGTTGTGAATCTGTAATCTGTATTTGGGGTAAAAATGGGAGTTCAAAACCCAATTGAGTCTAATATATGAAAGATGATATATCATGAGCTCTGTAATGTTTTGAACAATCAAAAAATAAATAAATAAATAAATAATAAAAAATAAAAAAACTGAAATTATGTAAACATATGGAAATTTAACAATACACTTAGAATAATGAATAGAAGAAATCAGAGGAAAACTTTAAGATGCTTAGAATAGTGCTACAACATATCAGAACATCTGGTACACTATGAAAACACTTCTAAGAGGAAAGCTTATCACTAAGAGTGCCTAAATAAGATAATCACAAATAAATAAAATAGTGATGCATCTCAAGGCACTAGAAAAGCAAGAAAATCCCAAAATCAGAAGAAAGGATGCTATAATTAAGATCAGTGACAAAATCAATGAAATAGAGAATTAAAAAAATACAAAAGATCAAAAATGAAACAGGGGTGGGGAAGTTGGTAGAGTGCTTGCCTTGCATGCACAAGGCCCTGGCTTCAATCCTCAGCACCACAAAAAAAAAAAAAAAAGAAAGAAACAAAGAGTTGGTTCTTTGAAAATATAAACAAAAACAAGATTGATAGACCCTTACCTAACCAAAAAAAAAATTTAAAAAGAAGATCCAAATTAATAAAATTAGAAATGAAAAAGGAGAAATCATTACAGACATCACAGAAATCCAGAGGGTCATTAGAGACTATTTTGAAAACTTATAGTGTAACAAATTGGTAAACCCCATAACAAATGGATACATTTCTAGACACATGTGACCTGTTAAAGCAGACAGACACAGAAAACCTAAACAGGTGAATAAATAGCAGTAAGACAGAAGCATTAATCAAAAATAAACAATAAACTGCCAACAAATAAAAGCCCAGGACCAGATGAATTCTGAGCTGAATAGAACTTTAAAGAATAACTAATACCAATGCTCCTCAAATTATACTGTGAAATAAAGGCAGAACACTACCTGAGTCACTCCATGAAGCCAATAGCATTCTGAAACCAAACTAGATAAGGACACATCAAGGAAAGAAAACTAAAGACAAATATCCCTGTTGAACTTAAATGCAAAAATCCTTCATAAAATATTAGCAAATCATATTCAACAACATATTGAGAAGATTGTACATCATGACAAATTTGGTTTCATTTCAGGGTTTCAAGGATGGTTAAATATAATGCAAATCAATAAATGTAATTCAATATATAAATAGAACTAATAACAAAATCACAAAGTTATCTCAATAGATTCAGAGAAAGACTTTGACGAAATTCATTACCCTTTCATGATAAAAACATTTAAGAAACATGGACAAAAAGCTCAGTTGGTAGAGTGCTTGCCTTGCATGCACAAGGCCCTAGCTTCAATCCTCAGCACCATAAAAAAAAAAAAAAATCAATGAAACAAAGAGTTATTTTTTTGAAAATATAAACAAAAACAAGATTGATAGACCCTCAACCTCAAAAGGATATATCTGACAAACTCAAAACCAACATCATAGTTCATAGGGAAAAACTGAAAGCAATTCCCTTAAAATCCAACACAAGTAAAGGATGTCCACTCTCACCACTCCTATTCAATATAGTACTGGAAATTTTAGCCAGAAAAATTAAGCAAAAGAACAAAATAAAAAAAGATAAAATTAGGAAAGTAAAAAAAGTCAAATTATTACTGTTTGCAGATGATATGATCCTATACTTAAAAGATCCAACGAGCTCCACCAGAAGACTGCTTCAGCTAATAAACAAATTCAGCAAAGTAGCAGGTTACAGCAGGGCTCGGTGACAATGCCTGTAATCACAGCAATTCAAGAATTATGTCATTTGAAGAAAAATGCATGGAACTTGAGAACATTATGTTAAGTGAAATAAGCCATACACAGAAAATCAAGGGTTGTGTGTTTTCTCTCAATGTGGAAGCTAGAGAGGAAAAAGGAAAAGAAAGTAGGTGATGGACCTCATAAATATGGAAGAGAAATCAGTAGAGTAGAGGACCAGCAGGAAGGAAATGGAGAGAGAAAAGGGAAATACTGGGGAGTGATATTGGCCAAATTATATTGTTGATTGTGTGCATGTATGAATATGGAAAAACAAACCCCACCATTATTTATAATTATACTGCACCAATAAAAAAATGCAAAAATAAGTAAAAGGATAGAAAAATAAAAAAAAGAACATAGGTTATCTAATATTGATTTCACCCTCCATTTGACCTCAGCTCAACTTGATTATATCTGCTAAGGCACCATTTCCTCCCCATCCCCACCCAGTGGTCCCATTTCTAACCAGGCACTATGGCACAGCCTGTAATCTCAGCTACTCAGGAGACTGAAGCAAGAGGAAGATGCAAGTTTGAAGCCAGCCTGAGCAAGTTAACAAGACTCTGTCTCAAAATAAAAAAAAAAAAAAAAAAAATGGCTGCTGATGTAGCCCAGTGGTACGGCATGCCTGAGTTTACTTCCTGGTACCATAGAAACAAAACAAACACATAACCTGTCCTTCACAGGGACCAACGTTAGGTCTTCAACATATCTTTAGGGAAGGCACAATTCAACCCACAGAAGATATTCATTTAAAAAAAAATTGGAGTATAAGTTGTAGACACCTTGCCCATTACTCCCAAATACTTCAGTGTATAATTTCTAAAAATCAGGACACCCTTCTACATAGCCACCATAAACCAAAAAAAGAATCAACATTGATACATATTACCATCTAACCCATGGGTTCCATTCAAATGTTGCAAATTGTCCTAATAAATCCTTTATAATAAAAAAAAGCATAGTCTTCCTTTTTTCACCTATCGTAAATGCTCTAATACCAAATCTAGGACTATTTGGTTGTTGTGTCTCTTTGATTTTTTTTCAATCTGGAAGAGTCCCCAGTTTTCTCTTGTCTCTAATGATTTTGATGTTTTTTGAAGAGTACAGTCTAGTAACTTTGCAGAGTGTCCTTTACTTTGGGTTTGTCTGATGTTTCCTCAAGACTCAAATAAAGTGATGCATTTTTGCAGGAATTCCACAGAAGAGATGCAGCGTTTTTTTTTTCTGTACATCACATCAGGAAACTCACGATGCTGTTTTGTCCCATTATTGGCTGTGTTGGCTATCATTGCTTGGCTAAGATGGTACATGATGGGTTTCTTCACTGTGGTTACTGAATAATTAATAAGCCGTTGATATCCAATTTGTGGATAGATGCTTTGAGGCTATGTAAATATCCAGCTCCTCATCAAACTTTTACCCACTGGTTTTAGCATCTATGGATGTTGTGAGCCTGAATCATTTATGAGTATGAAACTGTAATTTCTAACTCTATCATTCCTTGTACACCTATTAACTGGAATTCTGCTAAAAGGAAGAGATTTCCATTCCCTTGTGTATGAATTTATACAAATAGGGATTCATGAATATTTATTTTATTCAATGGGTTATAATCCATCACTAACATTATTTATTTATTTATTTATTTATTTATTTTTATTTTTTTGTAACAGGGATTAAAACCAGGGGCACTTAACCACTGAGCCACATTCCCAGCCCTTTTTTATTTTTTATTTTGAGAAAGGGTCTCCCTAAGTTGCTTAGGCCTCAAACTTGTGATTCTTCTGCCTCAACCTTCTGAGTTGCTGGGTCACAGGCATGTACTACTACCCCTATGAACATTATTTATTTTGATGATCGCATTTGGCCTGTGAAAGTCCTTTCATGCAGTCCCTCATATCCTTTTTACACGTCCTTACCATTCTTTGAAGACTTTCTTACTTTCTGGTACAAGAAGATATTTCAGACTTACCTTATATTTTCCCCGCCTCAGACACGAAATTATCCATTTCTCCAAAGAACCGTGTTTTCTTTTAGTAAACAACAATATCTGGAAAACAAGATTTGGAAGCAAGGTATATTCATTTGTACTGGGATGTATCTATTTTTTTCTGGGCCTTTTCAGAAGACAAACCTAGGAAATATGTATTATGTATAAACACATTCATGTATGATACATATGCTCTAATATGTATCCATGTAAATATTGATCCATAAATCATAAGCATAATATGGTAGACATAATTCTAAAGGTGGCCTCCATAAAATTCTTGTTTCCTGGTTATTCAATCTAGCATTAAATACTACTGCAAAGGCATTTTGCAAATATAATTAAACCCTAAAGTCATTTGAATTTAAGATTATTTGGTAGGCCGAACTTATTTAGGACCTTTTAAAACACAGAGTCTCTCCAGCTGAGAGTGTCATCGAAAGAGGTCTGAAAAGATCCCAAAGAGGGGGACCTCAACTCAGGATGAAAGGGTCCTTGACAAGCAATGCAAAAAGGAATTTCAACATGTGAAAATTAGAGGCACAAGAATGAGATTTACTCAGGAAAGCAAAGAGCACGCATTCAAGGGAGAATGCAGTCTATCTCAAGCACTTTTGGCATCTCAGGCTCTTCTTTCAAAGGAAATTTCGTGAGGAGTGGGCATGGAAAGGTATGTGGGGATGATATCAGTCTGGTGATCACAAGATGGTTTATGGCTGTCTGGCAGTTCTCAGTATCTCTAGGTTGACATGTTCTCCATTATTTTATCAATGGATAACATTGGGAAAATTCTCTATATTTTAATTTTTGTATCTTCTTTCACTTCACCTGTTCTAAAAATACATGTTCTAGAGGGCTAATTACCAGTACTCAGAGCAATTTTCATAAGTGGGTGAATTTCCAGTAACTTAAAGATTGTGAATGAAGATTTGTAGATTTCTCAGATATTTGGGATTGACAGGCCTAGAAGTGTTGGTTTGAGGAATGACAGGTCTGCAAGGAAAACTGGCTTGGGGAGAAGCGGTATGAGGAACTTTAGCACAGATTTTCAGATTATAGTCTCCTTTTTCTTCCTTCTGTTCTCTCTCTCTCTCTCTCTCTCTCTCTCTCTCTCTCTGTGTGTGTGTGTGTGTGTGTGTGTGTGTGTGTGTGTGAGAGAGAGAGAGAGAGAGTGATCATTGAGTTTTTTGTATCCTACCTCAGGAAGAGAAGGGAAGTCATAGAGATTTGACACATAAGTGGTTTGACAATTTGCTGCTGGCAAAAAAAAATGGGCAGGAGCAATGTGACAAGGAAAGCAAATGGTCACAAGGAACTTAAAATGTTCCCAACTGATAGCCAAAAAGAAAACAGGAGACTGAGTCCTACAACCTTGAGAAACTGAATTTTGCCAACAACCTGGATGAACTTGGAGCAGGTTTCCGCCCCCTGCTCTGAGGCTCCAGTCAAGAGACCATCCTGACAGGCACCTTGATTTTGCCCCCCTTGAATTTTGGACCTGTAAAACTATGAGCTAATAAATGGGTGTTTTTTTAAGCCACTAAATCTTACTTTGTTATGGCAGCAATAGAAAATTAATAAACATTGATAAAATTATATTGGAATTTGGAATTTCCTGAGTGATATGAGAGGAGCATCTTTTATTATTCTTTTTTTTTTAATATTTATTTTTAGTTCTCAGCGGACACAACATCTTTGTTGGTATGTGGTGCTGAGGATCGAACCTGGGCCGCACGCATGGGAGGCGAGCGCGCTACCGCTTGAGCCACATCCCCAGCCCCTTTTATTATTCTTAATAAGCCCCTTTCAGGCATACCTGAGTTTATGCTGAAGAGGTGTTCTTGGAGAATAGGGGTTGGTTGCTGGAGGAACCAATTGATTGTGGTTAGGGGATTTGAATTTGCAGCCCCATTTCCTGACCTCTAGGAGAGGAGAGAAGAGGAGATGAAGATGGAGTTCATTGCCAAGGGCCAATGATTTAATCAACCATGTCTATGCAATAAAACTGCCACAAAAACCCTAACCGTGCAGTTTGGAGAACTTCAAGGCTAGTGTACACAATGAGGTTCTCGGTGCACCCCAATTGCTATCTCTTTCCCTGTGCAGCATCTCTTCCATTTGGCTCTCCCTGAGTTGTCCTTTATGACAAACTAGGAATAGTAGAAAGTTTCACTGATTTTTGTGTGTCATTATAGCAAATTATTAAACCTGAAGAGGGGGTCAGGGAAACCCCTGATTTATAGCCAGTCAACCAAAAGAACAGGTGAAAACCCAGAACTTGCAATTGAGATCTGAACTGGCCACAATCTTGTGGGATTAAACTCTTAACCTGTGGGATCTGTGCTAATTCTGTAGTAATTAGTATCCGAATTGAATTGTAAGACACAGTTAGTGTCTGGCGAGTTGGAGAATCAGCTGGTATGAGAGAAACTCTCACACATATGGTGTCTGAGGTGTTGTATGTTAGAGAGAGAACATTTTTCCTTTTACAATCCTTGTGTTTAATCAGAAACATATTTCCCACCCATTTCTTCTCCTTTTAGGTGAGAGAAAAGGAAAAGGCTGGATTTGGGAAAATGTAAAACATATTACATTTTAATTATAATAGACAAAATATACAAAGAACTTGTTTTGCAGTCTAGTAGAAAAAAACCTCCTCCCTCAACTGTAAATTTGGCCGAAAGACAAGGACAAAATAATTATATATTCACCTCTGTCTTTCAATGAAGATAGAAATAGCTTTCCATTTCAAATTTGTTTTGTTTTGTACTGCATGTGGGTTAATTAGATAAAACCATGTCATGTGCCAGATTCAATCAGCCTGAAAATAATCAGAAAACCAGGTTTGGCATTGTTTGTGCTGTTTTGGCTCCAATAGACAAAAGCACAAAATGCAAATTGGCTTTAGAAAACAACATACGTGTATCGGTGCCAGCTCTTCTTTCATGGGATTATCTCTAGTTGGCACCTGAGCAGCAGATGCTGCTCTGGGTGACCATTACACAAATCTACATGATGTAGATGCCCATTTCCCCCCATTAGACAGTGGACACCTCCATGAAGGGCACTTGTTTTATTGCCTTTGACACAGGCTAAAACTAGCTTGACAGTGGCTGTCAGTCAACTGAAATTACATGTGGAAGTTCTAAAATTAATGCACGTTTTTGTTTGCTTTATACCCTCATGCCTTCCATTAGGTTCATTTCTTATTGTTTTCGTTGCCTGTAAAATTAAAAATAAATCCCTGAAACCACCTCTCAACTCTCTGTCCTTGTTATAGGTAGTTCAGAGAAATATGAAAGGAAAAAGGCAGGGAGTTTATCATCTTTGTACTTTAATGTGGTACCAGTAGTGTCCTAATGAATAAATTAGCTCATATTTTAGCAAATACCCAAGTAATCGTAAGGCAAAAAATAGTTGTTTTTAAAAAATCTAATGAATGATGATAAAATCCAGATGAGTTAGTTTTTTCTTTTCTTTTTGTTATACAAACTGTCTGACTTCAATACACAGAGGACTAAGACTACATATATTTCTTGTACTTTTTTTTAAAGACTATTTCCTGGAATATTCTAGAATGGGGAATGGGTGGTGATCATTATCTCTCTAGTGTGACTGAAATGCCTCTTGTTCAGATCTCCAGTGACAACCTAGTTGATAAACCTAATGGGAAAATTTTATCCTGATCTTACTTGATTCCCTTGTGGATACATGAGGGTTGTTACTATTGCATCCTTTTTGAAACTTGCTTGGTTTCTGTGACACCCCACAAAACCCAGCTTATTTTATTTCTCTGGCTTCTTATTTGTAGTTTCTGTTGTCCTTACCCGCACTTTTTACTCATTTGGTCTTGGGGTCCTGGGGTCCATATGATCTGTTCCTCACTGTTTTAGGATTAGACTATATTTATTGTTACGAGCTCAATAGTCACCAGTGGGGGCTGGGGATGTGGCTCAAGCGGTAGCGCGCTCGCCTGGCATGCGTGCGGCCCGGGTTCGATCCTCAGCACCACATACCAACAAAGATGTTGTGTCCGCCGAGAACTAAAAAATAAATATTAAAAATTCTCTCACTCTCTCTCCTCTCTCACTCTCTCTTTAAAAAAAAAAATAGTCACCAGTGGAAGACCTCTAAGAATCAGTTTGGAATCTCCTCTTTTCCTTATCTTCCTAGTTCCTAGTGCCCAATCCTGTCTTCTTAATGCCACCTGTGTGTGTGTGTGTGTGTGTGTGTGTTTGTGTGCGTGTGTGTTGGGGGCAGTACTGGGTATTGAACCCAGAGGTGCTTTACCACTGGGCTACATCTCTAGTCCTCTTTATTTTTTATGTTGCTTAGGACCTTGCTGAGGCTAGCCTCAAACTTGTAATCCTCCTGCCTCATCCTTCCAAGCCATTGGAATTACAGGTGTGCACCACCACACCCAGCTTATTGCCATCAAGTTCACCTGTGTTGGTCAGCTTTCTATCACTATGACAAAATAATTAAGAGAATCAACTTAAAAGGAAGAAAAGTTTAGTTTGGCTCATGTTTTCATAGGTTTTGATTCAAGGTTGCTTTGTGCCTATGGTAGCATGGTATATCAAGGCAGTATTGCAGTGTGGAAGAAATTGTTCACCTCACTGCAGCCAAGAAGCAAAGAAAGAAAGGAGGATGGGTCAGGGTCTCCATGTCTCCTTTGGAAACATCTCCCAGTAAGCGCACTTCCTTCCACTAGGCCCCCACTCTTAAAGGTTCCACCATCTCCTGATAATACTATGGACTGGGGACAGATTTTCAACACATTGGTCTTGGGGGGACATTTAAGACCCAAACTATAGCAATCTACTTGCATCACTTAGCACACTTTGGTTGCAAATACAGAAAACACAATTAACATGTGGCTTAAAAATAAGGTAAGAGTTTCTCAGCAGTTATTGGCATTTCAAAAGGCCCCAAGGGATTTTTCCTGGTTAAAATGAGATGTGTGGTATAATCATCTACAGCTGGGTGTGAACTTCATTTAGATCTGAACATGAGCAACTTCTCTATTCACAAGTTTTTGTAGCAATCAAGGTAATTGGGATATGAACTGGGTATTAGATGATACAACAGGTTATCAATGACTTAGTTAAGTGTAAGAGTGGGTATGGGAAATGTCCATATGTAGCAGGAAATGTCTTTAAATTACTTTGTTAGGAAAAAGAAAACAGATGAAACATTGTGGTATATAAAATCTACGATTGATGAATCTGGATTTGGGGGATGTAAAGATTCATTATGTTATGGGGGGATCCAAGATGGTGGGCCAGAGGGAGGCAGCATTCTGTGTAGCTCCATGACCCAGGTCTCTACTAGTAGGAATACTGCTTCTCTGAGAGTGATAGAGGACCCCTACACAGCTGCTGTCATGCAGAAATCACCAGCGCTATGGCCATGTGCAGGGCTCCGGGCCTCAGCATTAGAGCAGGACTCCTGACTACTAGCCCACACAGGGCTACACACAACTCCTGACTACTAGCCCACACAGGGCTTACGAGCCCCTTAGCAGGCTCACCGCATCATCACTGGCACAGAACTCCCAGACACGGCTCTGCTCCCATGCAGAGCACTCAGCTGCTACCCACCCACAGGAACTCCAGCCACCACTCCCCTGTGGACTCCCATCTACCAACGTGGTGCTTCCCAGTTGCTTCCATCTTGCAACTTGGCAGCTACAGCCATAGTCCCCTATGCGTGCCTGCACCTGGGGACATCCCCACAGGCACTGAAGACAGCCAAAAACCACCATATTGCATGCCACAGAGCTCATCTCTGAACCTATTGTACAACACCATCGCCCCGCTCCCCCACCCAACCTGATACCCTGGCACTGGAAGCACCACACCTCCATCTTGGGACACCTTCCTTGCCATCTTTGGTGGAGGTAGCTTCCAGATTGTAACTCCAGCTGACTAGATACTTGTTTCCAACTCCACCTTCTCCCCAGTGGCTGGTAACCCTGCACAGTAACTGCCCAACACAAAACAGCCCTCAGTGGGGTGGGTTTGCAGTGTAATCAGGGCACTGCCCACGGGAGGCCCTGTGAGAGAGTTCCCTTAATTGGGAACTAGTAAGGGAAAGGGAGAGGGTTCAACAGATTGGAGACTAACAGAGAGACCAGGAACTGGGAAATCTTCAGGCAAGAAAGGGAGATAGGACCGGGAGCTTAAGTCATACAGAAGGGAAGTAAGAAAGATACTGATCTCCAACCAAAACAATTAACAATCCTATTTCTTCTTTTTTTTCTCTCTTTTTCTTCTTCCATGCTATTCTCCTGTCCTTACATCCCCCAACATATGTGAAACCAAGTCCTTTGCATAAGTTAGGATTTTGAGGCAGGGACATCTGAATAGTATGTTATAGTTGTGTTGTATATGCCTTCCCCCCCCTCCAATTTTTACTATTTTAACATTCTTTATTTTCCTTAATACATATGTGTGTTTGTTTTATGTACTCTAGTGTCTTCCCACATATTGGTCTACCCCAAATTACTCCCTGTCTATTCTTCTTCTAACCCTATTCATTAGATTTCTCTTTCACACTTCCTGAGATATACTAACTCTATATCCTCACATCCTGCCTCCTCAGCACATTATCCTACACCTCACCTGCAAGGATCCTCATATTAAATAAAGTAGATTTCAAGCTAAAGTTAATCAAAAAGGATAAAGAAGGACACTAC
The DNA here is from genome assembly GCF_964194105.1 of Spermophilus citellus. Taxonomy (NCBI): domain Eukaryota; kingdom Metazoa; phylum Chordata; class Mammalia; order Rodentia; family Sciuridae; genus Spermophilus; species Spermophilus citellus. Next base: position 45,358,525 of record NC_138182.1, on the reverse strand, counting down.
ATACTGCTCAAGGGAACCATACACCAACAAGACATAACAATTATAAATAATATGCCTCAAACAATGGAGCATCTATGTTCATCAAATTCTTCTCAAGTTCAAGAGTCAATTTGACCACAACACAATAATCTTGGGTAACTTTAACATATCTCTCTCACCACTGGATAGATCACCCAAACAAAATCTGAACAAAGAACCTATAGAATTCAATAATGCAATCAATAACTTAGACTTAACTGACTTAAATAGAATATTTCATCCTTCAACAAGCGAGTATACTTTCTTCTCAGCAGCACATGGGTCCTTCCCTAAAATAGATCATATATTATCCCACAAAGTAACTCTTAGCAAATACAAAAAAGTAGAAATACTACCCTGCATTTTATCAGATCATAACGGAATGAAATTAGAAATCAACGACAAAATAAAAAATAAAAATTACTCCAACACCTGGAGACTAAGTAATATGCTACTGAATGAACAATGGGTTGCAAAAGACATCAAGGAGGAGATTAAAAAATTCTTAGATGTAAATGAGAACACTGACACGACATATTGAAATCTCTGGGACACTATGAAAGCAGTACTAAGAGGAAAGTTCATTGCATGGAGTTCATTCCTTAAAAGAAGGAAAAAGTCAACAAATAAATGACCTAACATTACATCCTAAAGCCCTAGAGAAAGAAGAACAAATCAACACCAAAAGCAGTAGAAGATAGGAAATAATTAAAATTAGAACTGAAATCAATGAAATTGAAACAAAAGAAAAAATTGAAAAAATTGACAAAAAGTTGATTCTTTGAAAAAATAAATAAAATTGACCGACCCTTAACCATGTTAATGAAGAGAAGGAGAGAAAAAACTCAAATTACTAACATACATGATAAAAAAGGTAATATCACAATAGACACTACAGAAATACAAAAGATAATTAGAAATTATTTTGAAAACTTGTAGTCCAATAAAACAGAAGACATAAAAGACATCAACAAGTTGCTAGAGTCATATAATTTGCCCAAATTGAATCAGGAAGATATATACAATTTAAACAGATCAATTTCAAGTGACAAAATAGAAGATGCCATCAAAAGTCTACCAATAAAGAAAAAGCCCAGGATCGGACGGATACATAGCTGAGTTCTACAAAACCTTTAAGGAAGAACTAAAACCAGTACTCTTCAATTTATTTCAGGAAATGGAAAAAGAGGCAGCACTTCCAAACTCATTCTATGAGGCCAATATCACCCTGATTCCAAAACCAGACAAAGACACATAAAAGAAAGAAAATTTCAGACCAATATCTCTAATAAACATAGATGCAAAAAATCTAAATAAAATCCTGGCAAACAGAATACAAAAATACATCAAAAAGATAGTGCACCATGATCAAGTGGGATTCATCCTAGGGATGCAAGTTTGGTTCAACATAAGGATGTCAATAAATGTAATTCATGCCATCAATAGACTTAAAGATAAGAATCGTAAGATTATCTCAATAGATGCAGAAAAGGCATTTGACAAAATACAGCACCCCTTCATGTTCAAAACACTAGAAAAACTAGGGATAACAGGATTATATCTCAACATCATAAAGGCTATCAATGCTAAGCCCCCAGCCAACATCATTCTAAATGGAGAAAAATTGAAGGCATTCCCTCTAAAAACTGGAACAAGACAGGGATGCCCTCTTTCACCACTTCTATTCAACATAGTTCTTGAAACACTGGCTAGAGCAATTAGACAAAATAAATCAAAGGGATAGACATAGGAAAACAATAACTCAAGTTGGCACTATTTGCTGATGATATGATTCTATACCTAGAAGACCCTAAAAGTTCCACCAGAACACTTCTAGAACTAGCAAATGAATTCAGCAAAGTGGCAGGATCTAAAATCAATACCCATAAATCAAAGGTATTTCTGTATATCAGAGACAAATCCCTAGAAAGGGAAATGAGGAAAACTACCCTATTCTCAATAGCCTCAAAATAAAATAAAATAAAATACATGGGAATCAACTTAATGAAAGAGGTGAAAGATCTATATAAAAGAAAATTACATAACCCTAAAGAAAGAAGTCAAAGAAGACCTTAGAAGATGAAAAGATCTACCTTACTCTTGGATAAGCAGAATTAATATTAACAAAATAGCCACACTACCAAAAGCACTATACAGATTTAATGCAATTCCAATCAAAATCCCAATGACATTTCTCATAGAAATCGAAAAACCTGTCATGAAATTCATCTGGAAAAATAAGAGACCCAGAATATCTAAAGCAATCCTTAGCAGGAAAAGTGAAACAGGTTGCATCACTATACCAGACCTTAAACTATACTACAGAGTAATAGTAACAGAAACAGCATAGTATTGGCACCAAAATAGACTGGTAGACCAATGGTACTGAATAGAGGATACACAGACTAACCCACAAAATTACAATTATCTTATATTAGACAAAGGCTCCAAAAACATACATTAGAGAAAAGATAGCCTCTTCAACAAATGGTGCTGGGAAAACTAGAAATCTATATGCAACAAAATGAAATTAAACCCCTGTCTCTAACCATGCACAAAAACTCAACTGGATCAAGGACCAAGGAATTAATCCAGAGACCCTGAATCTAATAGAAGAAAAAGTAGGCCCTAATCTCCATCATGTTGAATTAGGCCCCAACTTACTTAACAAGGCAATTAAAAATAAGAATTAATAAATGGGATGGATTCAAACTAAAAAGTTTCTTCTCAGCAAAAGAGGTAAATAGAGAGCCTACATCTTAGGAGCAAATTTTTACCCCTCACACATCAGACAGAGAACTAATCTGTAGGGTATATAAAGAACTCAAAAATCATTTTTTTATTGATTATTTAAAGCATTACATAGCTCATGATATATCATCTTTCATACATTTGACTCAAATTGTGTTTTGAACTCCCATTTTCACCCCAAATACAGATTACAGAATCACATCTGTTACATATTCACATTTTTACATAATGCCATATTAGTGACTGTTGTATTCTGCTACCTTTCCTATCCCCTACTATCCCCCCTCCCCTCCCCTCCCCTCCCCTCTTCCCTCTCTACCTCCCCTGCTGTTGTTCAATTCTCTCCCTTTTTTTCCCTCCCCCTTTGCCCCTCATAACGTCTTATAATTCTATGTATCATTGAAGGTCTCCTACTATTTCCATGTGCTTTCCCTTCTCTCTCCGTTTCTCTCCCCCCATTCGTCTTTGTTTACTGTAGTCTTTTCCTCATGCTCTTCCTTCCTGTTCTGTTCTTAGTTGTTCTCTTTATATCAAAGCAGACATTTGGCATTTGTATTTTAGGGCTTGGCTAGCTTCGCTTAGCATAATCTGCTCTAATGCCATCCATTTCCCTGCAAATTCTATGATTTTGTCATTTCTTAGTGCTGCATAATACTCCATTGTGTATAGATGCCACATTTTTTATCCATTCATCTATTGAGGGGCATCTAGATTGGTTCCACAGTCTATATATTGTGAATTCTGCCGCTATAATCATTGATGCAGCCGTATCCCTATAGAGCGCTTTTTTAAGGTCCTCAGGGAATAGTCCGAGAAGTGCGATACCTGGGTCAAATGGTGGATCCATTCCCAGCTTTCCCAGGAATCTCCATACTGCTTTCCAAATTGGCCTCACCATTTTGCAGCCCCACCAGCAGTGTACAAGTGTACCCTTTTCCCCACATCCCCGCCAACACTTATTGTTGTTTGACTTCATAATAGATGCCAATCTTACTGGAGTGAGATGGTATCTTAGGGTGGTTTTGATTTACATTTCTCTGATTGCTAGAGATGGTGAGCATTTTTTCATGTACTTGTTGATTGATTGTATGTCCTCCTCTGTTCAGGTCCTTGGCCCATTTGTTAATTGGGTTATTTGTTATCTTATTGTTTAATTTTTTGAGTTCTTTGTACATTCTGGATATTAGGGCTCTATCGGAGGTGTGGGGGGTAAAAATTTGTTCCCAGGATGTAGGCTGTCTATTTACCTCTTTTATTGTTTCTCTTGCTGAGAAAAAACTTTTTAGTTTAAGTAAGTCCCATTTGTTTATTCTTGTTGTTAACTCTTGGGCTATGGGTGTCCTATTAAGGAATTTGGAGCCCGACCCCACAATATGTAGATCATAGCCAACTTTTTCTTCTATCAGACGCAGTGTCTCTGATTTGATATCTAGCTCCCTGATCCATTTGGAGTTAATTTTTGTGGATGGCGAGAGAAAGGGATTCAATTTCATTTTGTTGCATATGGATTTCCAATTTTCCCAGCACCATTTGTTGAAGATGCTATCCTTCCTCCATTGCATGCTTTTAGCCCCTTTATCAAATATAAGATAGTTGTAACTTTGTGGATTAGTCTCTGTGTCTTCTATTCTGTACCATTGGTCCACCTGCCTGTTTTGGTACCAGTACCATGCTGTTTTTGTTACTATTGCTTTGTAGTACAGTTTGACCTCTGGTATCGCTATACCTCCAGATTCACACTTCCTGCTTAGAATTGCTTTTGCTATTCTGGGTCTTTTGTTTTTCCATATGAATTTCATGATTGCTTTGTCTATTTCTACAAGAAATGCCGTTGGTATTTTGATTGGCATCGCATTAAACCTGTAGAGAACTTTGGGTAATATCGCCATTTTGATGATGTTAGTTCTGCCTATCCATGAACAGGGTACATTTTTCCATCTTCTGAGATCTTCTTCTATCTCTCTCTTTAGGGTTCTGTAGTTTTCATTGTATAAATCTTTCACCTCTTTTGTTAGGTTGATTCCCAAGTATCTTATTTTCTTTGAGGATATTGTGAATGGAGTGGTTTTCCTTATTTCCATTTCAGAGGTTTTGTTGCTGATATACAGGAATGCCTTTGATTTATGCGTGTTTATTTTATAACCTGCCACTTTGCTGAATTCATTTATTAACTCTAGCAGCTTCTTTGTAGACTCTTTTGGGTCTGTTAAGTATATTATCATGTCATCCGCAAATAGCGATAGTTTAATTTCTTCTTTTCCTATTTTTATGCCTTTAATTTCTTTTGTCTGTCTAATTGCTCTGGCTAGTACTTCGAGAACTAAATTGAATAGAAGTGGTGATAGAGGGCATCCCTGTCTTGTTCCAGATTTTAGAGGAAATGCCTTCAGTTTTTCTCCGTTTAGGATGATGCTAGCCTGAGGTTTAGCATATATAGCTTTTACAATGTTGAGGTAAGTTCCTGTTATCCCTAGTTTTCTAGTGTTTTGACATAAAGGGATGCTGTACTTTGTCAAATGCTTTTTCTGCATCCATCGAGATGATCATGTGGTTCTTGTCTTTAAGTCTATTGATGTGGTGAATAGCATTTATTGATTTCCGTATATTGAACCATCCTTGCATCCCAGGAATGAATCCTACTTGATCATGGTGCACAAGTTTTCTGATATGTTTTTGTATTCGATTCGCCAGAATTTTATTGAGAATTTTTGCATCCAAGTTCATTAGAGATATTGGTCTGTAGTTTTCTTTCTTTGAAGTATCTTTGTCTGGTTTGGGGATCAAAGTGATGTTGGCCTCATAGAATGAATTTGGAAGAGCTCCTTCTTTTTCTATTTCTTGAAATAGCTTGAAAAGTATTGGTATTAATTCTTCTTTGAAGGTTTTGTAGAACTCCGCTGTATACCCATCCGGTCCAGGGCTTTTCTTGGTTGGTAGTCTTTTGATGGCTTCTTCTATTTCTTCTTTTGTTATTGGTCTGTTTAAATTGTGTGTGTCTTCCTGTCTCAATCTGGGCAAATCATATGCCTTAAGAAATTTATCGATATCTTCATTATCTTCTATATTATTGGAATATAGGGTTTCAAAATACTTTCTAATTATCTTCTGTATTTCTGTAGTGTCTGTTGTGATATTGCCTTTTTCATCCCGTATGTTAGTAATTTGAGTTCTCTCTCTTCTTCTTTTCGTTAGCATGGCTAAGGGCTTGTCTATCTTATTTATTTTTTCAAAGAAGCAACTTTTAGTTTTATCAATTTTTTCAATGGTTTCTTTTGTTTCAATATCGTTGATTTCTGCTCTAATTTTAATTATTTCTTGTCTTCTACTACATTTGCTGTTGTTTTGCTCTTCCTTTTCTAGGTTTTTGAGGTGTTGCGTGAGTTCATTTATTTGTTGGTTTTTTTCTTTTTTTGAGGTAAGAATTCCAAGAAATGAATTTCCCTCTTAAAACTGCTTTCATTGTGTCCCATAGATTCCAGTATGTTGTGTCTGTGTTATCATATGATTCTAAGAATTTTTTCGTCTCCTCCTTTATGTCTTCTATAACCCATTGATCATTCAATAATATATTGTTCATTTTCCATGTGATATAGGATTTTTCCTTCCTTCTTTTATCATTGATTTCCAATTTCATTCCATTATGATCAGATATGGTGCATGGTATTATCTCCACGCCTTTATATTTACTAAGAGTTGCCTTATGGCATAATATATGGTCTATCTTTGAGTAGGATCCATGTGCTGCTGAGAAGAACATGTATCCACTTGATGATGGTTGATATATTCTATATATGTCGGTTAAGTCTAGGTTATTGATTGTGCTGTTGAGTTCTATAGTTTCTTTATTCAGCTTTTGTCTAGAGGATCTGTCTAATGGCGAGAGCGGTGTGTTGAAGTCACCCATAATTATTGTGTTGTGGTCTATTTGACTCTTGAACTTGAGGAGAGTTTGTTTTATGAACGTTGCAGCTCCATTGTTTGGTGCATACAAATTGATGATTGTTATGTCTTGTTGGTGGATGGTTCCTTTTAACAGTATATAGTTACCTTCTTTATCCTTCTTGATTAACTTAGGTTTAAAGTTGATTTTATTCAATATGAGTATGGCCACTCCTGCTTGCTTCCGAGGGCCATGTGAGTGGTATGATTTTTCCCAACCTTTTACCTTCAGCCTGTGTATGTCTTTTCCTATCATATGAGTCTCCTGAAGGCAGCATATTGTTGGATTTGTTTTTTTGATCCAGGTTACTAGCCTATGTCTCTTGATTGGTGAGTTTAGGCCATTAACATTTAAGGTTACAATTGAGATATGATTTGTACTTCCAGTCATGCTTCTTTATTTATTTATTTTAGTTTGGCTAGTTTTGCTTTTTGGTTATTTTCCTCCCCGTTTACTGAGATACCTCCTGCTGTTAGTTTTGGGCACTATTTTTCAATTCCTCTTCTTGAAGTGTTTTGTTCAAAATGCTTTGCAGAGCTGGTTTTCTTGCTGCAAATTCTTTTAGCTTTTGTTTATCGTGAAAGATTTTAATTTCATTGTCAAATTTGAAGCTCAATTTTGCTGGATATAGTATTCTTGGTTGGAATCCATTATTTTTCAGCGTTTGAAATACATTATTCCAGAATCTTCTCACTTTCAATGTTTGTTATGAGAAATCGGTCGTTAACCTAATTGGTTTACCCCTGAATGTAATCTGCCTCTTTTCTCTCGTAGCTTTTAGTATTCTCTCCTTGTTCTGTACGTTGGCTATCTTCATAATTATATGTCTTGGAGTTGGTCTATTATGGTTTTGAATGTTTGGGGTCCTGTAGGCTTCCAGGATTTGGCAATCCATTCCATCTTTCATCTCTGGGAAGTTTTCTAGAATTATTTCATTTAATATGCTGTCCATTCCTTTGGTTTGAATCTCTGTGCCTTCTTCTATCCCTATGACTCTCAAATTTGGTTTTTTTATGACATCCCATATCTCTTGAATAGATTGCTCGTGGGATTTAAGCATCTTTTCTGTGTTGACTATATTCTTTTCAAGTTGATAAACCTTGTCTTCATTATCTGATGTTCTGATTTCTACTTGATCAAGTCTATTTGTAATATTCTCGTTTGAGTTTTTAATTTGGTTTATAGTTTCCTGCAATTCTAGGATTATTGTTTGATTTTTTTTTAAGATCTCTATCTCCTGGTAGAGCTCGTTCTTTGCCATTTGAATTTGTTTGTTTAATTCATTTTCAAAATATACTTTTATTTCTTGGACTTGCTGTCTCATGTCTTCTCTAATATTCCTTTCCATTCGAGTTAGGTATGCCTTGAGTTCTTTCCCTATCCCTGTTTCTGATGTTTCTATGTCCTCCTGTAGAACTGAGTTGTCTTGCATTGTTTGTAATCCTTTTTTCCCTTGTTTTCTCATGTTGTCCACGTTACTTTCCAGCTCTTTTTGATTGTTGTGTTTCTGCTCTCTTCTATAGATTTGTTTTGTTTCTGTATTACTCTGATGTCTCTCCTTTGTGTTGTTAAACTATGCCTGCTAACGTGGATTCCGCTGGGAAGGAATTCCGACGTCCGAGCTCCAGTGACGACACTACTCTGCTATGACGGGCCCCAGTCTCCTTGCCGGGGTGCCCTAATGGGGGTGTGTGACTGGACTGTCTCTGTTTGGTTTCAGCTCCCGGTCGCGGCAGGCGGGCAGTCTCCAGCCACCCAGTATCACAGGCCGCGGGCAGGTGATCAGTCGCCAGAGGGTGGGCATTCTCCTACCGCCCAGTCATGCGGGCAGTGGGTGAACTGTCACCGGCGGGCCTGCAGTTTACAGCTGCCCAGTCGCGAGGGCCTTGCCTCTAGTCTCCTGGTTTCTCCTGCTAGTCTTGGTTTCTCCTGTTTTGTTGTTGCTATCTGTCGGGTCAGTGCAGGCTTGGCTGTTGGGATACCACCTGTTGCAGCCACTTATCTCCCTGTTTACCAGCTAATCCCTTCTCTGCGGCGCCACACCTTTTGTAGCCGTGGGGCAGACAGCCTGGATCTCCAGGGTCACACCGTTGGCTTTTGGGATCCCCGGCACTCTATGGTTTTGATTTTTTCTGCTTGCCCCTCCCCCAGCGCTGGCTAGACAGGTTTTGTTTTGGCTGTTGATGGGAGGGGGGGTTGAAGGTCAGGTGCCTCTAGTTCTCCTTTAGTCTTTATGCAGGCTCACTGTGATATTCCCTCCCCCTGGAAGTCTAGGAGAGATTTTATGCAAAATCCCCCTATGTATGGGGGCTGAACTGAGTGATACACACCTGTTTTGTTGTTGCAATCTGTCTGAGAGTGGCGGTGGATACTTCAGTTTTCCAAGATGGTGGCCGCTGGTTGCCTTAGTGGAGTGTCCCTTGTGGGGGATGGGGCTGTACCGCTTCCTTCCCCGTCTGCAATCCCGAACTCAAACTCAAAAATCTTAACACCAAAAACAAACAAACAAACAAACAAAAAACCCCAAGTAACCCAATTAATAAATGGGCCAAGAGCCTGAACAGACACCTCTCAGAAGATGATATACAATCAATCAACAAATATATAAAAAAAATGCACATCATCTTTAGCAATTAGAGAAATGCAAATCAAAAGTACTCTGATTTCATCTCACTCCAGTCAGAATAGCAGCTATTGAGAATACAAACAACAATAAGTGTTGGTGAGGATGTGGGGAAATGGACACACTCATGCATTGGTGATGGGATTACAAATTGGTTCAACCAATATGAAAAGCAGTATGGAGATTCCTTGGAAAACTGGGAATGTAACCACCATTTGACCCAGGTAACCCCCTCCCTGATCTATACCCAAAGGACTTAAAAATAGCATACTACAGGGAGAGCCACATCAATGTTTACAGCAGCACAATTCACAATAGCTGAATTGTGGAACCAATCTAGATGCCCTTCAGTGGTATATAGGTATGTGGTATATATACACAATAGTATATTATTCAGCAATAAAAGAGAATAAACTCATGTCATTTGCATGTAAATGGATGGAGTTGGAATATATAATTGTAAGTGATGTTAGCCAATTTCAAAAAAACAAATGTTTTCTCTGATATAAGGAGGCCGATTCATTGTGGGGTAGGGAGGGGGAGCATGGGGGGAATAGCCAAACTCTAGATAGGTCAAAAGGGTGGGAGGAGAAGGGAGGGCGCATGGGGTTAGAAATGATGTTGGAATGAGATGGACATCATTATCCAAAGTACATATATGATGACACGAATGGTGTGAATATACTTTGTATACAACCAGATATATGAAAAATTGTGCTTTATATGTGTAATATGAATTGTAATGCATTCTGCTGCCATATATAACAAATTAGAATTTAAAAAATTTTAAAAATTTTTCATTATGTTATTTGTTGTAATTTTTAAATGCTTAAACCTTAAAGTACAAAATTAAAGGGAATTTTTCCCTTATAACTAAAATGTTCAGAGATGGGGTCAACTTTGTGTGACATTTATGTAATAATAGCAAAGAGTATCACCAAGGATCCAGATTCTTTTTAATTTATTCCTGGCTTTCAGTGTTTGCTTCATCGTAAAACCACCTCTTTTGAATGGTAGGGGATCACATATGCTGGCTTAATGAACAGTCCCTGTTACATATATTTTCCTAAAAGAATTATTTATAGTATGATTTTTTCCCCTCAATTGTGAACTGGTTTTTGATGATAAATGAATCTGTCACTTTAGTTCATGGCTGTCCAACAACTGCCAACCACAGTTAGGACTTCATGCTTCTTTTTTCATGTCCAGCTAAAGAGAGAAGAAGCTGCTTTTTCAGAAGCATTTAGTAAACCTTTTCTGTACTCCCTATATCCCAGAAGGGCAAAGTGTCAATCCATGGACAAACAACATGTCTAGAGTGATGGTGTGCATTGGTTGGCTTAGGTCAATCAGAGCCTACTCAGAGGTTAAGTGGTACAATCAATGCTAAGCTCCAGGTTGGCAACAGTCAACGGGAATTTAATGTGAGGAAGAAACCAATAAAAGTCACTTTCCATGTTCCCTGTCACTGCTCTGGTTCAGGCCTCAACATCTCTTAGACAATGATGGTAACTTTCTTGCTGATCTTCCTCCTTAGTTTGGGCCCATCACTACAGTACTACTAGAATGATCTTCCTAGTATGTAGATCTGATCATGTCACTATTGGATTCAACATCTTTTTGATGTCCTGTCTTTACTTGTAAAATAAAATTCTGAATGCCTTTGCTTATTATATAAAGCCGTTCAATATCTGGCCTTTGGTTATCTGTTCACCTTCATCCATCTTGATTCTCTTCTTTACAATTCAAGGTTTAGCAAAACTGAAAGACGCATAGTACTGTTCTCACACATTGCTTTCTTGAACCTTTCTCCAAGCCTGCCTCATTCTCACCAGTGCAGCAAACCTGTGTCATCCTTCCATTGTCATCTGAATGCCAGTTTTTCTCACTCCTCCTTTAAGCATCCCAGACACCTTCTCCTTTGTGTCCACTATAATCCAGACTCTTCCCTGACCAGTGGTTGGTGAGTTAATTGAAAAAAAAAATTAAAGTTAAATCTGTTTATAATACTAAATCAAGTATCATTTTTATCAGTATGTATAAATCAATTTCTCAAGTTTTGTTTTCATTATCTTCTCCAAAGAGGTTTTTTTGTTTGTTTGTTTGTTTGTTTTTGTTGTTGTTGTTGTTGTTTAGGGTACTAGGGATATGAACCACCCAGGGCCTTGTGCATGCAAGGCAAGCATTCTACCAACTGAGCTATATTCCCAGCCCTCCAAAGAGTTTTTTTAAGACATTTTTTCCCTAATAACTGTCTTCCTACCTCAGTGACACTTTAATACATAAAACAGTGTGTATTACTACCACAGATACATTGTCTATCTATTCATGCACTCTTTATTTGCAGGGTCAAAGACTTTTATGTGGATGTGGGTCCTCTGATTCAGTTTTGCCCTTTTCTGCAATCAAAACCCCTCCTCAAGGATTCCTAATTAGGGTTTATTTAAAATGAAGAAGGAACAAGGGGAAACTGAATGTAGAGTCAGATTCAATTTTTGTGATTTCCTTCCCATGCCCCCCTATGCCACAGCTTTCTCGATTTTATCAGGCCTTTCCAAGATATTTGATTTCATTTTTATACTAACTCCCATATGTACAGTTTATAACTACTTAATGTTATATCAAATTTTATAATTTCAAATTTTATAATGTTCAACTGCTGGTGGAGGTAGAATGATTAGAAGAAAAATAAATAATGAAAGGGGTAGTATAAAGAAAATAGTAACTGTTACTTTAGTAGAACTTCTGAGGGGGCTGGGTTGGTGGCTCAGTGGTAGCTGAGCACTTGCCTAGCATGTGTGAGGCACTGGGTTTGATTCTCAGCACCACATATAAATAAATAAAATAAAGATCCATTGACAACTAAAAAAAAAAAATCTAAAAAAAGAACTTACTGAGATCAGGCACTGTTCCAACAGCTTACAAAGTCAACTCATTTAACCTTCCCAAGGGAGGTTCTATTGCTGTGCTTTTGACTGATAAGGAAACTGAGGCATAGAGAGGTGGAGTTTTTTGTTTGTTTGTTTATTTGCTAAAACAGCAAAATATTAAAACACTTTTTAAAACCAGTGACTCGGGAAGCTGAGTCAAGAGCCAAAAAAACTGATTTGTATATGATGTTAAAAATAATATTTAATGTTGTAGTGGCAACCCCCTCCTCCACAGAAAATTTTAATTAAGTTTCTCCAGAGACCCTTGCCATAATTTTTTTTAGACTCTCAGCAAAACTTCTGCGAAAGAATTTTCAGGTGGTGGGGGGGTATGCTTGCGGAGGCAGAGTCCATAAGAAAGACTAGCCCAAGGCCTTCACAGAGGCATTGGCCAGGAAGCCAGCAACAAGAAAGGAGGTGGAGAACTCTTTCTTTTCATGGCACTGATTTTCAGAGTGTCCTTGGCCTGAATTGGTTGCCCAGAACAGTAGGAAAAAAAAAAAAAAAAAAAAACCTTACTGTTATGTGTCCTTCTGTGGATTGTGAGTGAGCCTTTGAGCCCCTCTCCCTTCATACTGGGTATAAAGTTCTAAAACTTTCTGAACTCAGGGTTCAGAGGGATTGATTGACTGTGGTGAAAGCCCGCCTTCTGAACCAGCCAATAAACTGCTTCCTGCTAATTCCTCGTTGTCCAGACTCCTCTACCCCCACAACAATGTATTATTAGTATTATGAACCCTGACAAGTTCAAAGTCAACCTTGACAACTTAGTGAGACCCTGTCTCAAAATAAAAAATTTAAAAGGGATTGGGGATGTAGCTCAGTGGTTAGAGTGCCTCTAGTTTCAAGTCCTAGAACCACGATAAATAATAAATACTTTTTCACTTTTTTTCTTTAATAAAATCTATTGAACATTGCCGCAGCCGCGGGTTCGATCCCCGCACGGGCCACCAATTGTCGCAGTCTTGGCTGGGCACAGAATCACGAGCCACTCAAGCAGGAACAAAACTTTATTTTTGAAAAAGCCGCCAATACTCCGTAGGCGCCGGCAAGCCAAACCCGGTCCTCCCACGCTGGCGTCTACCGGAACCGCGAGTCTGCCAGGACGGGGGCCCGGACCTCCCCCAGAATTTCCTCCTACTATCCTTCCCCAACCAATGGGAACTCTCCAGGAGTCCTGTAACATGAGTCTGGTAGCAGGCCAAGGTGAACAGCAGGAGCCCAATTTCCATATGAATGTAAATCTTAACATAATCATATCATCTCAGTGGCTAGCTGGCGTCACTTTACAACCAAAGGTGCCATGCATCATATTATTTGCTTGTGGCTCCTAGCAAACATAATATAATCTGTCTTTGAGATGAAACAACTTTGAAATGGTACAATTAATAAAAATAAGCCAATGAAAATTTAATAGGGCCTCCCCTTTGAATTTCACAAAAAGCATTTGTCCTCATTCTCAAGGAACCAGAAAAGTGAGTGTAGCTAAATTAGGGAGAGATCCTTTTAGACTTCATTGCTCTTTTGTCTATCTTCTCTTTGCTAGTAAAGGTGAGCCTATCAAAGAACCAAAGATTAAGGGATGAGATTTGTGGAGGAGATTTTCTTTAAAAATGGGCTACTTCTGTAAGATACCTGAGGCTGCAGTAGAATGGGGTCAGTGAAGTTGAGAAGCAGCCAGCAATAACTCTGACCTCTCAGCTAGGGGTCTTACCTGAGATTCAACCCTGCTGAGCCCACCTTCTAACTCTGACCTTGCTATTCTCTCTGAAGCTTAGTTCTCCCTGTTATGGGGAGATACCTCAGAAAGCACTCTAAGTCCAAATTTCAAATCAAAAGAGATCTTTATTTATCGGGCCAGGGATTGTCACCCACTCCAGAGACTCAAGCTCTGTGGGAGGAGAGCAGCTTCCTGGTCCACCCAAAGAGAATATAAGCACAAAAACCACAATTCAGTGACTTGCTTATCGTCATTTAAGCTAGCCAATCAGAGAAATTAAAACATTAATAAGTGGGACTTGTGGGCTCCAGGCAGGACTGGAATTTTCCAGTCAGCAAGCAAGCAATAAATGGAAGCTTTGCACTTCAGTTGACCACAGTCCTGGGTTCAAGCAGGTGCTAGACACCCGCATCCTGAATTTGGGTGGGGGTCGGTGGGGTGAGAATTTACTTCAAAGTCATGTAGACCCACAAGGGCCTTCACACCCAGGATGCAGCTCACCATAACCACCACTGACTGCATCCTGAATAGGGTAAATTTGTGGGGTAAATTTCTGTACAAAGTACAGAAAGACATTTTTTTAAATAGGAAAACAGCTTTCATTTCAGTTTCTCAGAAATAGCTCTTGTAACAGTTTTTTTTATAGAAGGCAGCAAAATGGAGTCTTAGGCCTATCTATGACAGTTTCTGCTTTATAATTCTTATCTCACTTATCAAAATCTTATATTTATAATCTATATTTTTTACTAATGTATAACCTATAACTTACACTCTTATTGATTGTATTTATCATCACAACATCCCTTTCCCCTTTTCTTGTTTTTTTTTTGGGGGGGGAGGGGAAACTTCCCCCCAATTCTTGAGCAAGGGCAACTCGGGTGGGGGGGAGCTACAGTTCACCTGGGTCTGATCTAATTACTCATTTGCTCAAGGACAGAAGCCTGTGACTGCTAGGACCCAGCTGCTAGGGTATGTCATAAACCTCTGACAGACTATAAACTCCAAGGACCCAGAGACCTTATTTGTTTGCCTTGATGTTAAAGGCCCAATATCCAGCACATTGCCTGAGACCTAACAGATGCTCGATATTTATTGACTGAATGAATAAATGACCTGGAGGCCCCAATATAATTCATCTGATTTATTTACCAGTATCCTTCATAGTTAGGAATTGGTTTAATAAAAATTAATTTCTGTAATAAGATTATGTCTCTGAAGATCCTTGGAATACTTTTAACACAGTACTACATGACACCTTTTTCATTTCTTTGTGTTTGTTTCTAGCTGAAATTTCTGACATATTTACTGACCATCTCAATGGCTGAACCTCTACCAAATCTTCTCTGACAACCCCTCTAAAAGTAGTCATTTCCTCCTCTAAACTCCCAACACTGCAGTTGTTGCTTCCATTTTCCCATTCCCTTCTTTTCTTTCTTTTTTTCTGGGGGTGGGGTGGGAGGGTTCTGGGGATTGAAACCAAGGGCCCTCTACTACTGAGCTACATCTCCAGTCCTTTTTGTTTTTATTTTGAGACAGTCTCACTTCAGTTATTCAGGCTGGCATTGAACTTGTGATCCTCCTACTTCAGTCCAACTAGCCTTTTTCCTTTTTTTTACCCTTATAACTTCTCTGAGTCAGAATGTTGAACAAATGTTCTTCCCCTCCTACAGATAAAGAGATTTGGAGAGGTTAATGAGCATTTTCAGGAACACAAAACCGAAAAAAGAGGAAGCACATGCTAGAACTCATACTTTTTTCCTTTCTCCCTCTCCAGGTCTCAGTATTGATGAACAATGCATATGTTTAAGTCTGGGGCAGACAAAGGGTCCAGTCAGAAAGGGCAATTATCAGAAAGGGTATTATCAGGGTGTAAACGTTATCTTCCCTATTAAATTGTGAAATCCTCCACGCCCTAACCTCTTAGAAGTCATAATAATATTAACTACATTAAGAAATGAATGACACTTAAAATCTTTAGTTCAGGAATAGGGAAGAAAAAAAAAAAAAAAAAGACTTCTCCTTAGCTGATTTTGCACTAAAGGGCTCACGTGTTCCCAAGTTGGTATAGGGGCTGTTAACACTATACAAGTTTCAAATGTTGCTTAATTTTTTATCCCAAAAGCTTGACTTTAAAGTTAATAATACAGCGGGTCTTTCTCCATCCAAGTAAGCACAAAACTGGTAGGGAGTGAGATTTATGTACTCGCTTACCAGCTTCTTCTAATTTCACCATAAATGTAGCCATTCATCTACGGGGGTGGAGTTAGCTAACTGTCTAGGTGGGAGAACTGAGGCATTAAACAGAAGTGTGACCAGTTCCAGGTAGGAAGAAAGGCAGGCGCCACTCTCGGGCACTACAGGTGGGCTTCCTGTCTCCTGGGCCAGGAATCCCACCAGACCCACCTCAGACCACAGGTCGGAAGCCCAGGTCCTTGCGGCGACCTGGGGCGGCGGGCACCAGGCAATGTCCCAGGTGCCCCAGTTTTGCCTTTGGTCCTGAAGATCTGAAACAAACAAAAAGCCTACACGTTCCGGAACCCTGTCTCTGATAGGGACAGATTGGCCGGAAGGGAAGTGGGAACTTGCTCTACCGTTCCTCTTTCACCAACTTGGCCAATGAAGAAGCCACTAAAATCGCGAAATTAACCAGTCTGACTAGTTTGTCCCTGCGGCCGCCTCGTAGACGCGGCCCAGCGCGTTTCCCGGGACCACATCGCCATGGCTGCCAGCGGTGGCGTCGCTTCCAGCGAAACTCTGCGTTACGCCGAGTACTCGCAGCCTAAGGGGAAACTGCCGGACGCCGAACTCGACCACCGACTGGTGAGTCCGACCTCGCCCGTGCGGCTCTGTACCCTTTCCGACTTTGTACTCCCCGCGTCCTTTTTCAGTCCCACTCCGGCCGCTCATCTGTTAGGCGGAGAGCCTGCTCCGCGGGGCTCCGGCGACGAGGCGTGGAAGACGGCCTTTCTGAGGGTCTCTGTCTCCGCAAGGAGCTTCCAGTCTTGTCGCGGACAGACAGACCAGAAGACTCGCCACCGCAGAGACAAGATACTGAGTGCTGTGGGCTGGATTATCCTTTCGTGTCGGAGACTCGAATCGGGTCTTGCAGGGGATATGGTAGAGACCCAGGACTCCTCTTGGGGAAAGCGGTGGTTAAAAACCACCATCTGAAGAATCCGCAAAAACAGCCACCCAGGGGAAAGAAGAGCGCCAAGTGCTTTAGTTAATGGCTGGGAAGTCTGGGGCAGATGAACTGTCCAATCAGAAGGGCAAGTAGTTTACTCACGTGGCAAGTTAGAGCTGGGAAAGGGGAGTGTCCAATCGAAACAATGCAAGTCACATATGTATTTTTAAGTTTTTTTGGAAACATATTTATTTTTTTGCTTTATTTTAAACTCATGCATAAAAAGTAAAATAAATATTTATGGGGTACCGTCTGATGTTTCCATACATGTATACGTTGTGTAATGTTTAAGTCGGGGTAAGCAAATTTGTCTCCTCAAACATTTATCATTCCTTTACGGGAAAAACATTCAAGATCCTTTCTTTCACTCTACTGTGCAATGGCACATCAGAACTTCTATCTGTATCTGTCCTGTAATTTAGTACCCATGGACCTCTGCCCATCCCTGCTGCCCCCAGCTTGTGTTAACCAGCATTCTACTCTTAAACTCAATGAGATCAAGTCGTTTATATTTTCACATAGGAGTGAGATCTTATGGACTTGACTTTCTTGGGCTTGCTTTATTTCGTTTAACATAATGATCTCCATTTCCATCTTTATTGTGGCCAGTAACAGGATTTTATTTATTTATTTTTTACAGCTGAAGAGTATTCCATTATATTTACCATACCATATATTCTTTATCCATTGATCACTTGATGGACCCGTAGGTCATTTTCATTTCTTGCCTATTGTACATAATGCTGCAGTGAACATGGGCATGCAGAAGAGCTCATTGACTTGTTTGTTCAGTTATTTATTTATTTATTTAGTTTGGTACTCAGAATTGAACCCAGCAGTGCTTAACCACTGAGCCACATCTTAGCCCTTTTTATTTTTTTATTTTGAGTTAGGGTCTTGCTAAGTTTCTGAGGCTGGCGGGAATCACTGGATTGTAGGTAGTTTTATTTTCAGTTGTTGAAGAACCTACATACTGTTTTCCACAATAGTAATTCACATTTCTACCAGTGGCATGCAAGGGTTTCCCTTTCTCCAAAATCTTGACAGCATTAGTTTGCTTTTGTCTTTTTGATTATAGCCATTATTAGTAACTCCAGTAATATCTTTGGTGGTTTTGATTAGCATTTCCCTGATAACAATTATGTTGACCTCTTTTTTTTTATATACCTGTTGATCATTTTGGATTCTGTTTTTTTTTTTTTTTTGAGAAATGCCTATTTAGGTCATTAATAATATTTTAAATCTGGTTATTGGCTTTTTGCTATTGAGTTTTTTGAGTTCTTTACATATTCTGCGTAATATCTTTCTTGTCAGATATATAGTTTACAAATAGTTTTCTCCAGTTCTGTTGTCCCTTCATTCTGATGAGTGTTTCCTTTTTTCATGTGAAGAAACTTTGTTGTTTGATATAGTCCCATTTGTCAGTTTTTGCTTTTGCATTCTGTGCTTTCAGGGTCTTGTGCCCCAAATTCTGGCACATTCCAGTGTCCTGAAGCATTTCCTATGTTTTATTCTAGCATAGCATTTTTATAGTTCCAGGTCTCACATTTAAGTCTTTAAGCTAGCAGGGCCTGGTGGTACACATACACAATGCCAGAAACTTTGGAGGCCAATCTCAGCAATTTAGTCAGGCCCTAAGCAACTTCGTGAGACCCTATCTCAAAATAAGAAATAAAAAGGGCTGGGGATATGACTCAGTAGTAAAGCACCCTAGATTCAATCTCCAGTACAAACAGTAGTAATCATCATCATCCTCCTCCTCATCATCTATTTGGAGTTAACTTTTTAACTGATAAGAGGTAGAAGTTGAGTTTCATTCTTCTGAGGACATATGTAGTCATTTAAAAAGTAAAAGAGGGACTGGGGTTGTGGCTCATTGGTAGAGTGCTTGACTAGCACATGTGAGGCACTGGGTTCGAATCTCAGCACCACATGAAAAAAAATGAGCACAAAAATAAAGTTTAAAAAAAAGAGTACGTATGTGTATGGGGAGCAATGTGTCAGCATTTAAGAAAAAGTAAAAGAAACGGGTCAATTTGATTTTAACAGTGTATTCTATTTAATCTGATACATTTATAAGAATAACATGTAATCATGATAAAATTAAAATATTTTATATTCTTTTTTACACTTATACATCTTAATTTCAATTAATCACTTTTTCAGTGCTCAGAAGCCCCATGTGCAAGTGGCTATCTTCTTGATCAGTGGAGATCTCAGAGATAAAGGGAACAAATTCCTTAATAAGACACCTATAGCACAAGAGTTAAAATCAAGAATCAACAAATAGGGGATTCCACCTCTTGGGTCCCCTTCTTCCTCTGGGAGAAGTCTTTTCTTCTGTCCTTTAATAAACTTCTAATTTCTACTCTGAAAAAAAAAAAAGAATCAACAAATAGGACATCAAATTAAAAAGTTTTTTCTCAGCAAGAGACATAATATGTGAGGTAAATAGGGAGCCTACATCCTGGGAACAAATTTTTACCCCTCACACTTAAGATAGAGCTCTAATCTCTAGAGTATACAAAGAAGTCAAAAAGTTAAACAACAAAAAAATAAATAACCCGATCAACAAATGAGCCAAGGACCTGAACAGACACTTCTCAGAGGAGGACATACAATCAATCAACAAATACACGAAAAAATGCTCACCATCTCTAGCAATCAGAGAAATGCAAATTAAAACTAATCTAAGATACCATCTCACTCCAGTAAGAATGGCAGCCATTATGAAGTCAAACAATAACAAGTGCTGGCAAGGATGTGGGGAAAAAGGTACACAGGTACATTGCTGGTGGGACTGCAAATTGGTGCAGCCAATTTGGAAAGCAGTATGGAGATTCCTTGGAAAGCTGGGAATGGAACCACCATTTGACCCAGCTATTCCCCTTCTCAGACTATACCCAAAAGACCTAAAAAGAGCATACTACAGGGACACAGCCACATCGATGTTTATAGCAGCACAATTCACAATAGCTAAAATGTGGAACCAACCTAGATGCCCTTCAATAGATGAATGGATTAAAAAATGTGGCATTTATACACAATGGAATATTATGCAGCACTGAAAAATAACGAGATCATGGTGTTTGCAGGGAAATGGATGGCATTAGAGCAGATTATGCTAAGTGAAGTTAGCCAATCCCTAAAAAACAAATGCCGAATGTCTTCTCTGATATAAGGGGGGTGACTCAAAATAGAGTAGGGAGGAAGAGCATGAGAAGAAGATTACCACTAAATAGGGAAGAGAGGTGAGAGGGAATGGGAGGGGGAAGGGGAGTCGCACAGAAGATGGAAGGAGACCCCCATCGTTATACAAAATACATGTATGATGTGAGGGGGAAGAAAAAAAAAAGAAATGTGTCACTTTAGATTGGGTAGAGAGGTGGTGGGAGGGGAGTGGAGGGGAGGGGTGGATAGGAAGGGCAGCAGAATACAACAGACACTAGTATTGCTGTATGTATATACGTGGCTGTATAACCAATGTGATTCTGCAACCTGTACACTTGGAAAAATGAGAATTCATACCCCATTTGATTCAAATATATGATATGTCAAGATCATTGTATTGTCATGAACAACTAATAATAAAAAAGGCATTACCTTAAAAAAATAAAAATAAAAAAGCAATGTATGAGCTCTTAAAAAAAAAGAGATAAAGGGAACAGGTACTAGAACATAGGCAGCATCTTAGTACTATATGAAAGAGTTGTATGTCTTTAGGTCAGAGTACCATTTTGATGCCTAGAACAGCAGAGGTTTGGGCTATTAGTAAGTGTCTCAGTTAGGCATGGTGTTGCACACCTGTAATCCCATCAACTTGATAGGGTAAGGCAGGAGGATCTCAAGTTTGAGGCCAGCCTCAACAACTTAGTGAGGCCCTAAGCAACTTAATAAGATCCTGTCTCAAAAATAAAATTAAAAAGGTCTGGGATATAGCTCAGTGGTAAAGCACCCCTGGGTTCAACCCCCAGTACAAAAAAAAAAAAAAAAAAGTTCTTCAGACCATGTATAAGAAGAATGGATTAGATGGAGAAAGGCTGTAACTGTGATGGTTTTATCCTTTTCCCACCCCACCTTCCATGCTACTCCAATGTGCAGTGATGTATCTTGCCTTTAAATGCACCAATACCATTTTTTTACTGGTCACACTGTTTTGTGATTTTTTTTTTTATGTTGACTTGTCATTTTTCAGCATTTTTCTTAGTTTTCTAAGCAGAGTTTCAATTTTGACTTTCTATTAAGCATTCCATTTGTAAGGACTCGATTATCATTACTTGATACATTACTGATACATTTCTGGATCAATTAGGTAGACTTGGGCTGGGGATGTGGCTCAAGTGGTAGCGCGCTCGCCTGGCATGAGTGCGGCCCGGGTTCGATCCTCAGCACCACATACAAACAAAGATGTTATGTCCGCCCATAACTAAAAAATAAATATTTAAAAAATTCTCTCTCTCTCTCTCTCTCTCTCTCTCTCACTCTCTCACTCTCTCTTAAAAATAAAAATTAGGTAGACTTACCCAGGAAGGTTCCAGAAAACAAGTAAATCAAGTTTGCTTTCATTCAATAAACATTTCTTTAAAAAATATATTATTGTTATTATTTTAGTTGTAGATGGACACAATACCTTTATTGTATTTGTCTATTTCTATATAATGCTGAGGATCAAACCCAGTGCCTCATGTACGCTAGGCAAGCGCTCTACCACTGAGCCACAACCCTGGTCCCTCAACAAACATTTCTTGAGTACTCCTAGGTGTCAGGTACCATCCTTGGACCTTGGAATACTGAAGTGAACAAAACAAAAGTTTAAAGTAGCAAACACCTTGATTTTCTGATCTGCCTGATTCATTCCTTCCACAACCTTGTGAAGAAGTTCTTCACTTAATAAACAAGGAAACAATTCTTCAGAAAGTTGTATGTAACTTGCCCAAGATTATTCCCCTAATGAGTGGCAGACTTAGGATTCTGAAGACTGCATTCTTCCCAGTATAACTTGCTGACTTCTTAGAGGTAAGACTCTCTGGATAATTGTTCAGTCTTTGATGTAGCTGGATAAGACTAGGTAGAAGGAATTTCTTTATAGAAAGTTGTAAAAATATCTCTATCAATCTGATTTGTTGGGCTGTTGGAAGCTCTAATATTGCATTTTTAGGTATTTTACCTGGAAGGGGAGAGAATATACAGAATCCAGAATATCAGGAGGCCTTTTTTTTTAGTAGTCTAGGCATGTGAATCTAAAATTGTGGACCAGTGATTCTCAATCTCTCCATCCCAGTGTCTCTTTTATAGCAAATATTTTGTAAACTTTCCTATAATATCCTGAAATGAGATTTAAAAAAATCAATGTAATATTCTAATTGAAGCATAAAAGTGAGGGGTGAGGATGTAGCTTAATGGTAGTGCGAGGCCCTATGCTCAATTGCCAGTATTGTTAAAAAGAAAAGAAACATACATAAAGGTGAAATAAGTATTTTATCAGAAAATAATATGTGACTTTAAATATGAAAATGCTCAGGCATGACTATGTTAGGAGACACAGTGAAGTAAGTTTGTTCCCTGTATACTGCGGCAGTACAAAGAATCATTGTGTGTGCCACAATTACAAATGTAGACTATTAGATATATTGGCATTTCAGATATCATAGGGCCATTTTCTTCAGATTGTTTCTTTTTCAATTTGGCTAACAAATGGCCAATTCACAAATGGTAAGCAATTCATGGTAAAATTTTGAACAAAATTGGACTCTTTCCCTCAAATTACATGGCAGTTGTACTTAGGGAATAATCAGTCTACACTAAAATGGTACAAAAATGGTATAATTTATATATAGTAAAGTTCTGGACTAAAATGATCATATATAGGCTATTTACCTACTAAGGTCCAGAGGAATCTTAAAATCTTCAGGGATGCAGACAGTTCTTTTTGGTATTGTGTTGTCTTACACATTTTAGGACTTATAGGATCAGTAGCACCCTGTCCATAAAGTACTCTCCTTCTTATCCAGATTATCCTGCAACCAAGAAAGGTCTCGTTGGTTTTCAGATGTTTCTGTTCTGCTTCTGGTAGGAATTGCTAATCTATGCAGTGACCAATGAGATAAAGATAAAATTGTTGATATTAATTTGGAGGGAACTTGGAAGTGCTGAAAGCAGTGGGAAGCTGCCAAAGCTGTGTTAGGAAAAGGAGAGGAGGCCTTGAAAATAATAGGAATTAATGTTTATCAAGGAGAAAAATATTTCATACTTTTTTGTGTCATCCTAAGAGCAGCTTCTTTACTTTGTTTTATTTGTTCAAGTTTCTGAACTTGCTTTTAGACAAACCATTTTCACGCTTTGGAGATGTTTATGTGAGCTTGAAAAGGGAGATACAGATTATGGGTTGTTTTGGTGGACAAGAACTGAGCAAATTCAGGTGTGCATCTTAGGTTGAAGCTAGATAAAATGAGATTAAGAGTCTGAATGCTTATTGACAACTTCCTTTTGAGGAAGGAGAATAATTTTTTTTTCCTTTTTAATTTCCCCCTGGTATGACTATTGTCTATCTTGAACCTAAATGTTGCAGTCTCAAGTTAGACATTTTAGCATTTTATTACAGTTTCAGCAATTTGTATTTATATAGAAGGTTATTTACTGCTTATGCTGTTTTGGGAGAATAAAATGCCTTAAGGAATTTGTAAACAATTTTCATGCCTTTTTTTTTTCTGTTTTCTGTTTGTTTGTTTGTTTTTTTCAACAGTAGCAACTATGATAGAATGGGCTGTTTTCCCAGTTTTCAGAAATTTTTTGATTCATAGGAGTGGAACATTTGATTTTTCTTTTCTCCTGGTGTATATTTGAAACTACTAAGTGGTGTTAAGAGACATTTGATTTGGCCCACTTGTTGATTCATTGGCATTATTCAAAATAAATATGTGTATTTTAACTGAAATTAGATAATCTTTACAAGCAGGGATCAAGTTTTGAGGATCTTTATTCTTTCAGCTCACAAAATGATGCCACACATAGTTGCTGCTCCCTAAATCGTCATCTGATTATATTAACAAATGAAACAACTGCTTTGGAGAAAAACAGAGGATTAGGAAAATATTTTATAGAGTGATGAATAGCCAGCCTACACAGTAATATAAATTAGAACCCAGGGTGCTTGACCATTGAGCCATATCCCCAGCCCTTCTTATTTTTTATTTTGTTGTAGGGTCTCACTAAGTTACTATCCTCCTGCCTCAGCCTTTCAAGTTGTTGTCTCTTAATGACCTAAAATCTAAGTACCTAATAAATATGTGTGACTTATAGTACTCTGACTTCTTCTGATTTGCTTTCCCAAGTTTTGGCTATTTTATTGCTTATTGATACTTTCAATAACAACTACAATCTCCAACTTAGAAACAGGTTCTGTGTTTGTTAATTTAATTTGGATTAGTAAATTTGAGGGAAAAATCAACTTTGTGGAAGCTATAAGCCAGGAGTTTATCTGGAGTAAATACGTATACAGGGATTGCTACCCCTTAAGGACTGAGGACAGCAAACCTATAAAGTGTTAAGTTAGTAAGCGTTTTAGACTCTAGCCTATGTAGCCTCTTTTATGACTACTCTACTGTTGTAAACACAGCCATAGACAATACATAAATGTGGCTATGTTCCAATAAACCTTTATTTACAAAAACAGGTTCTCTTGAATGCACATTTAGATCAAATTTGAATACCCAAGTAAAAATAGACTTTAGTAAGTGTTGTCATTTTGTTGTTGTTGTTCATTCTTTTACAGAGTCCTATTTTATTTGGTAAGGTACTGAGACTAAGTCCTGTAGTGGATACAAAGATGAATCAAACATGGATTTAGTCCTCAAGGGACTTGTCCAGTCCTCTCGACTCAGAACTCTGCAGTAGCAAGAATCATGTCTGATTCACTTTGATAAGTTCCTCTAGGGCTAAGCACAGCACAGAGCAGGTTGTAGATACTTAGTAAATGTCTTTTTAAAGACAAGTGAATGAAGGAATAAGCCATAAGTGTCACAAGAAAGATAAATGGATAAAATGCTTGAGTTCAGAGGAATGACCCATTGTTTCTAGTTTGGGAAGTTAAAGGTTTTTGAGAAAAAGTTAGTAACTGAACTATACCTTAAGAAGGGAAGAATATGAGCAAGTTGGATACCCATTTCAGCCTTTCCTTCCATTATAGAAAACGTGCTATCTCCTGTTTAGAAACAATTGGAATATTATGTAGCTTAGAATTACTGACTCATATTCATTATCATTTTTAAATTCCAAAAGACCTCTTCCTAACAGTAAGGTTATTACCTATATTCTCTCAATATGATAAGTTTTTTTTTCTTTAGTACTGGGAATTAAAATCAGGGCCTTGTGCTTGCTTGGCAAATGCTCTACTCTATTCCTAGCCCTTTTAAAATTTCATGTTGAGAAAAGGTCTTGCATAGCTGCCCAGGCTGACCTTGAACTTGCAATTCTCCTGCCTCAACCACTCAAGTAGCTAGGATTAGAGTCATGTGTCATCTTGCTTTGCTATGATAAGGATCTTCCACTGACATTTTTATACAGAATTGTTTTAGGGTCCTTGTAGTCATAAAATGTTTTATTTTTACCCCCTGGATTTATTTACCCTAAAGCAGTTTTATCCAATTTTTATAAGATGAAAAATTTCACATCTCTGTCCTGCTCCCATAATATTAGTGGTCTTTTCTATTTTTATTCATTGAATATACAAAAATTTATTGAGTTAATTATGTACAAGCAAATAGTTAAGGAGGAAGTAGGGGCTGTGGTTGTAGCTCAGTGGTAGAAAGCTTGCTTAGCATATGTGAGGCACTGGGTTCAATCCCCAGCACCACATAAAAGTAAATAAAGGTATTGTATCCATCTACAGCTAAAAAAATTAAAGAAAAATAGTTAAGGATTAAGTAAACTGACTTTTAGTGGATGTCTGCTATGTACCAGGTATGTGATAATATTTTTTCATAATAATATTGTGAAGTTAGATGCTATTTTTCACCATTTTACACATGATAAACTTGAGGCTCAAAGAGATTGATTAACTATCTCAAGGTCATATTGCTAATAACCGGTAAGACTAAGATATAAAACCAGTTTTGACTCCAAAAGTCCTTGACTTTTAATATTGCCACTTCATCTCTTAGATATCAGAAATTGGTGAAATCCAATTTCAGGAAAATGATGTACAGTCTTAGTTTTTGTAGTAATTTTCAATGTCTTCAGATGCTTCAAAATGTGCTTAGAAATTAATTCTTCAGCTTTAAAGTAGAGTTAATTTTATTTCATCTTAACTCAAAAAGGAAGGCAAGAATAATGTGTAATAAAAATTTAAGCTGTATAACCAGACTAAGAAATTTCTGCCCAAAAGGAAAATAGGCTACTGAAGAGAGTAAAAGTAGCTTTCAAAACAAGGGATAGACCCAAGCAAGAAGAAATAAGAAAACCTACAAAATGTTACAGGTAAGATAGACATCAGACAAAAGCCAAAAAAGAGAGTTTTGGAGTTTCTGGCCAGAGACTTCAAAGCGGGTATAATAAAAGCTTGTAGGAGGACTTGATAGGAAGGAGGCTAGTCAGAGACACAGCAGGATCTTTTTTATGATCAGGGTGCAAATTTAAGTGCAAGGATAAAATCAGTGCACTTGTTTTTACTGAAGAAAGAAGTATTCATTTCTAAAATGTATTTTTAAGTAGACAGGTCAGAATTTTTTCTGATTTAAGAAGTTAAAAGTTGTTAAATCCTCTAACCAGGTGGGATCTTTCTAAGATTTTTCTTTTTTCATAACTTGTATCTTGTACTCCTGATTTTAAAATAAACAATTATGTTACTATCATATAGTAATTGTAATAGGTGCCATTTATTGAGTGTTCACATGTCATGTAGTGATGTATATAAATGTCCTAATTCATAAAAATTTTTGCCAACTCAAGGAATTTCATATAATAATTATTCTCATTTTAGATAGCCCATGAGGACCAATGAGGAAACAGAGGGCAAGTAACTTGACTAACTAAGGTCGTGGAGCTGATAAGGAGGGAGCCAAAACTCAAACCATGTTTCTTTGATTCCAAAGCCTGTGACCCTACTACTGAGTTATTGAAAATAGGTAGAAACTAGGAATATACAAGTACTCTTAGTGTTTTGGTTAACATCATTCTGGCTTTTTTTTTTTTTTTTTGCCATGCTGGGGATTGAACCCAGGGTAGCAGGGTAGCATGCAGGCTAAGAAGCCATCTATCCCTGAGCTACACCCCCTACCCTCTATTGTTGCTTCTTAATGTATACATACGCTATACATTCTTTTTTTATAATTTGCTTTTTATTCTCTACTTAATATATAGTCTCTAAGCATTGTTCAGTATTATAATATTTAAATGATTTAGTTGATGTATATTTTGGATTGCCTTATTTGTTTTAATTATTCTCCTATTGTTGAGTATTCAAATTGTTTCCAGTTTTTATATTATAAATAACACAGTGAAGAATGTTCTCGTATATGTTTTATGCATCTTTCTGATTATTTTCTTAAACATTTGAATTTTAGTTACTGAGCCTGAAGACATGAATATATATAATATTTTTGAATCTTAACCATGAAATTACCCTCAAGACACATTGTTCCAATTACCAGTATCAGTTCAGGAGATTGTTCATTGAACCAGTCTCTTGAAAACTTGTAAGACTGTGAGCTGTTGTCTGAAATGCATGCCTCATTATTAATAGGTCCTGTACTGGAGATATGGCAGATTGCATCATGGTACATCCATGTAAAAAGTTGAAGCAGGAACTAGTAATTCCACTTGTATACTTATCAAACTGTTTGATTTTTTTATTAGATATAAAAATATTAAAAATATATCTTTGTGCTAGATGTGGTAGTGCATGCCTGTAATCCCAGCAGCTCAGGAGGCTGAGGCAGAAGGATTTTAAGTTCAACGTCAGCCTCAACAAAAAAGCAAGGCACTAAGCAACTCAGTGAGACCCTGTCTCTAAATAAAATACAAAATAGGGCTGGGGATGTGGCTTAGTGACCAAGTGCTCCTGAGTTTAATCCCTAGTATCCCTCACCCATTACATATATATATATATATATATATATATATATATATATATATATATATATACATATATATATATATATATATATATATATATATATACATATATATATATATACACACACGTGTGTGTGTGTGTGTGTGTGTGTGTGTGTATTCTGTGTGAGGGAGGGAGAGAAATGATAAAACATTGTGAATGAAATAGAGAATTGTAAGGAGTAAGTATACCAAGGACCAGTGCTAGTATCTAGTTTGACATTAGATAATTAGATGATACTATATTCTCTAGGTAATATAAAAAGTGACCTAGTAATAAGTCTGTATAAGACTTTATAAGGTTTTTGTGAATGGACATTAAAGTAAAATAGAGAGCCTGGCACAGTGGCATGTGCCTGTAGTCCTGGTGGCTAGGGACACTGAGGCAGGAGGATTTCAAGTTCAAGGCCAGCCTTGGCAAGTTAGACCCTGTCTCAAAATTTTAAAAATTAAAAAGGACTGGGATTATAAACTCAATGGTGACTACCCCTAGATTTGATCCCTAGTACTACACATGCACAGAGAAAAATATCAAGTAACCCGGCGTGGTAGCACACACCTACAACTCCAGTGGCTTGGGAAGCTGAGGCAGGAAAGTCACAAGTCTGCAACTTAGCAAGACCCTGCCCAAAATGAAAATGAAGTGTTGGTAATGTAGGTTATTGGTAGAGTGCCTCTGAGTTCAGTCCCCAGTATAAAAGCAAAAAACTACCTAGGGTGAAAGTTCAAAAAATTTTAAGTCTAGAAGTGTCAGATGCAGAGACTTTTGTGAATAATTGGTAAATAATATTATTATAAGAAACATTTCTGACTAAAAATGTAGTGAATTCTAAAAAGAATTAGATATATGTATTGAGAAATAAGGTACAAGTAAACTAGTATGTTTTGGAGAACATACGTTTTGAATTTGAGAATTAACTTGTGACTTATAATGAGGTCATTTTATTTGTGTCTTCAGTCCCACCACAGTGCCTGGTCTGTAATAGGCACCAAGATTAAGTGTTTAAATGTTGAATTAATTTGTGAATGAATCAAACAAACGAGCCTAAGAGATTATTTTCTAGGGGCTGGGAGTATAGCTCAGTAGTAGAGCTTTTGCCTAGCACATGGGAGGCTCTGAGTCCAATCCCTAGCACAGCAAAAAGAAAAAAAAATGTTTTCTGGACCTAAAATACAGGATAAATCTGCACAGTCAGGGTTCCTTTGAGAAACAGAATCAAGTAATATAGGTATGTATGTATCTGTTTCAAGGAATTAGTTTATATGATTGTGTGATGGCAAGTCTAAAATTTATTTGGTGGGCCCACGCAGACTGAAAACTTTCAAGTAAAAATTGAATCTGTTTGTGTGTATGTTTGTGTACACACATGTGCATACTCTTGATGCTGGGGAGTGCTAACTAGGTAGTGTAGCCTAGTAAAGTTGACACATAAAATTGACCATCACAGTGTACTTGGGTTAAAGAATTTGAAACCAATGTGCAACTTGGTTTGACAAACCTGTGATGAGTCGAGGAGCTCCAGTTCTCTCTGAGGCATCCAGGACTAGGTTGATTATTGGGGCAAGATTTTCTGGTCAGTCACATTTGTTCACATTGTAGCTTAATGTGAGCAAAGAAAGCTTCTTCCATTGTTAGAATAAAGAGACAAGAACTCACATCGTTATTTTGAATAAACCCAAAGAGTACTTACAAGATTATTCTTTAAAAAAATCATTATGTACAGTGAGGATTTTAGTTAGAAGAATTTTTGTTAATTATACTGCTTAGTGGAATGATACTCATTTGAGGTAAGCCCAAGAGTTGTTTCTTATTTGGCTTTTGATTTTATTATATTGTTTTGCTGTGTGTGTGTGTGTGTGTGTGTGTGTGTGTGTGTGTGTGTGTGTGAGAGAGAGAGAGAGAGAGAGAGAGAGAGAGAGAGAGAATGAACCCAGGGACACTCTACTACTGAGCCACATCTTTAGCCCTTTTTTCCATATATTTTCAGACAGGAACTTGTTAAATTGCTGAGGCTGCCTTAAACTTGTGATCCTCCTGCCTCAGCCTCCCTTATAGCTAGGATTACAGGTTTTATGCCACCGTGCCTAACTATTTTTTAATTTTTGAGGTGCTTTATATCAAACGTAGGATCTTTTATGTACTAGGCAAGTGCTCTACCACTGAGCTGCAACCCCAGCCCTCTTCCCCTCCTTGTTTTGATCGATATGTATAATGCATATCTTTCTCAAATTCTGCTTTGCTAGTAGTATTTTTTGTTCTCTTTTTTTCTCCCTTCTACTTACTGTTGTTTAAATTCAAAGAGCTTTCTTTGTGGAAATTGAACCAAATAATAAGACAACATAAAACACTGAGTTCAGCAGAAAGTGATTTGCTTGTGATTAACCCTTGAGAATTGAGTCACTGCAAAATAACAAAGAAAGAATATTTTTTAGATATTCTGCACATTCTTCTTTTCCATTAGTGGATGAGACATCCCCCATTGCAGGTGTTATGAATTCCCATACTGCTTTGTTTAGGCTTTATCATATTTATCATGACCTGTTTTTAGAAAAATATGTCCAAAATAGAGCTTCTTCCACCTGAGCCCATTTAGTCTTTCCTGACAGCAAAAGGCAATTTCCTTCTGCCAGTTGTTCAAGACAGTAATCTTGACATCCTACACTATTCTCTTCATACACCACATCCAGTCTCAGAAAATCCTGTTTTTGTACCTTCACAATACACATCACTAGAATCCCACCACTTTCATTTCCATCACTAATCATTCTGGTCCAAGTTACCAGTACCTTTTTCTTTGATTATTTTTATAGACATCTAACTCATCTCCATGTCTCCGCTTTTGACCCTGAGCAATTTTTTCTCAACAGACAACTAGAGTGGATTCTTAGAATCTAAGTAAGATCATCTCAGATCTCTGCTCCAAACAATGATATCTTCTCTCAGAGAAAAACTGAAGTCCTTATGTTGACTGGTAAGGCCTCACATGATCTACTCCCATGTGACTTCTCTCACCTCATTCTCTGTTTCTCTTTCCCTCTAACTTTTTCTCTCCACACACTGGCAATCATTAGAGGCATCACCCTCTCCAAATTTATTCCCTTTGCCTACAGTGATCTTTCTTCAGATGTTGGCACGGCTTCTTTCTTGTTTATTTTTCAAAATTCACTTTTGTCAGATACACAGGTATGTACCTGTAATTCCAGGTGCTTGGGAGGCTGAGGCAGGAGGATCTCAAGTTTAAGACCAGCCTTGGCAATTTAGTGAGACCCTATCTCAAAACAAAAAATAAAAAGTGCTAAAGAGTAGCTCAGTGATAGATTGCTCCTGGGTTCAATTCCCAGTACCAGATGGGGAGGAAATATTCACTTTTCATTCTAGCTTTTCCTAGTCATTCTGCCTAAATTTGTCACTTTCAGTATACAAACACACACCCACTGCTTTACCTGCATTATCTTAACTTATGGCACATATTATTATGTAAATATTCTTTTCCTCATTTCTATTGTTTATTATCTGTCTCTCATGCTAAAATGTAGCTTTGCAAGGACAAGGACTTTGTCTGATAGATCCCTAGGACTTAGAATCATGACGGGTACATGATAAACATTTGCTGAGTAGTTCTTTAATGAACTAATAAATAATCAGTCAGAGATGGGAGGTGACCTTTGAATGGTTACTATTTTTAATCAAAAACTGAGAGTCCTTTTAATGTTATTCCTTTCTGTTTTTCTGAATGATCTGTAGATTATGTTCATTTCACTTTTGTAAGAAAATTGACATAAAGCCTTTAACTTCATTTTCTTTGTCTTCCATGAAACATTTGGATATATTCACCCAGTCCAGGATATTTTGACTAATTGTTTTAGCTTTTTCACTGCTTTGACTTAAAGATCTAACCAGAACAGTTCTAGGGGAGGAAATTTTATTTGAAGGCTCACAGTTTCAGAGGTCTCAATCCATAGACAGCACGTTCCATTCCTCAAGGCTCAAGGTAAGGGAAGATATCATGGAGGAAGAGTGTGGCAGAGGGAAGCAGCTCATATGGTGATCAAGAAGCAGAGAGAGTCTCCACTTGCCAGATACAAATATATACCCCAAAGGCAGACTCCCAATTCCCACTTCCTCCAGCCACACTCTACCACTTCAGTTACCACTCAGTTATTCCCTGCCAGGAGATTAATTCACTGATTGAATTAAGACTCTCACAATCCAATAATTTCTCCTCTGAACCTTCTTGCATTGTCTCACACATGAGTTTTTGGGGGACACTTCATATCCAAACTATAACACAAATATTGTTCATTGTATGTTCCCACTTCAAAATACAATTTAAGTCACCCATAAAATTGTTTTATCTTACATGCACAGATAATACAAACTAAAAGGACATCTGGATGGTCAGGAGGCTGCTTAAGATCCTTTTCATCCATTATATAAACCTTTTGAAAACACATGACATGCAAGCATTTTGGAAATCCCAAAACTCACTTGCTGAAAGAGATTCAAAATAGACAGGCAAGCTGCTATGTATGTATTCTAGTAGAGAGATCTGCTGAGTATAAGGAGGCACTGAAGAATTTTGCTTAGGTGAGGAGTTGAGCAGGGAAAACTTCACTGAGAAAACCTTGAAGTTGTTTTTGAAGAATGAGAATTTCTAGGAGTGGAACAGAGGAACAGAAAGAGTAAGAATAAAGATGTGAGAGTAAAGAAAGACCTAATGGAGTATCTGCCACATTCACACAGCGTCATGTCATTTTTCATAACCTTGTGTCAAATCATTTTGAGTATTTTATGATACAGTTATTCATACCCTTATTTCACAGATGAGGAAATGGGTCCAGACAGAATAGCTTAGGGTCATCAACTGATAAATGTTGAGTTAAAATTCAAGCCCAAGCCTGATCAACTTTGAGTGAGGCCTTGTGGACTTCCCGTTAGCATACCTCTCTTTCCCATCCTGCCACCCACACCCCCATTCAAAGGTAAGGTGGTGGAAAATTGAGGGGTGGAGATTCATGCTTGCTACATGGATGAAAAACATGAAGGCTTATGGAAAATATAAAAGTTTAGAATTAAAAGATCCATAAGGAATGGAAAGAGTACTAATTAAGAATGAAGAAGACGACACTGAGCGGTATTGAAAGACTAGCAAACCTCCGAAACCATCATTGTGTAATGATATTCTTTAGTGTGGATATAAGACTTTTAACTAGCCATGCTTAGCAGTCTAGGAAATGAATTCTCTATGACTGCTCTCCCACCATTTTTAAACCAATCAATAATTTCATTGGGAATTTAGTATCTCTTGGTTTCTGCAGTGCTGATTTATATATGCCTGGAAATTTTAAAACCCAAAATGTTCCTGCACTATGTGTGGTTAGAGGAAATATGGTGAAAACTCTGCTTTTTGGCCAATATAATTTAAAGGCATGAATTTTAAAAACTGAAATACAGTTGACCAATATCACATAACATTGCCTTTGAACAAACAGGATCTTTTTTTTCCATGGTGGTCCTGAGAATATTGTTAAAAGCTGAACTTCTAAATTTGTCTTAAGCAGAAGATTAGGTTTGTTTTTCTTATGTAGACCACTTTCCAAACACCAGTCTTCATGAGTCATAAAATAATTTTTTAAAATATTTATTTTTTTGGTTTTAGATAGACACAATATCTTTATTTTTATGTGGTGCTGAGAATCAAACCCCTTGCGTCACGCATGCTAGGCAAGCACGCTACCACTTGAGCCACATCCCCAGCCCATAAAATAAATTTTTTATGGAAATTTGTATGATTTATTTTTCAAGTAATATGACCTCATGTTTATAGAAAGATCAGCTTGTGCTACTAGTGGAAGAGGTGCTAACCTAATTTTGTGTAATAGTTGTGGTTTTGAGGCTCAAACCCAGGCCCTCAAACATGCTATCCAGGTACTCTACCACTGAACTAGGTGCCCAGCCTTAGAATTTATGTAGATCTTCTGCAGGCCTAGAAAATGGTTGTTAGTTTTTTGAACCATATACATCAATCTTCAGAGAAAATGTTCTTAACTAAAATTTGCCTACTGTGGTTTGAATGTGGGTTGTCCCCTTCCCCCAAAACTCATATTGAAGTTTAATCCCCAATGTGAGGTATTAAGAAGGTAAAGATTTGACTATGGCATGTAAGTGTAGAGTCTTTGGGAGGTGGTTAGGATTAGATCAAGTCATCAGGGTGGAGCCCCAGATTTGAACACTGGTAGCTTTATAAGAAGGGACTAGGGAGGCTGAGGGAAGAGAAGTTCGAGACCAGTCTCAGCAATTTAGCAAGGCCTTGTCTCAAAGCATTAAAAGTGCTGGGGATGTAGCTCAGTGTTGAATGCATCTAGATTGAATCCCAGTATAAAAAATCAACAGGAACAACAAAAACCTCATGTGGCATCCTTTCTTTATAAATCACACTACCTGATTTTTTTTTTTTTATATTTTCAGCACATATTCTAATTTTCCTGAGTCAAACAAACAGCAACTTTTCTCCATTCTGTTGAATTCTCAAATGAACTATGATATGAATCTAATCGCGTGAGCAATTTTAGACACTTAACCTGTTTATTGCCTCGTTGTTAGAAAATGACTGTATTTGTGGTACTAACACTAT
The DNA here is from genome assembly GCF_964194105.1 of Spermophilus citellus. Classification (NCBI taxonomy): domain Eukaryota; kingdom Metazoa; phylum Chordata; class Mammalia; order Rodentia; family Sciuridae; genus Spermophilus; species Spermophilus citellus. The sequence goes on along the minus strand of NC_138182.1, from coordinate 45,323,615 downwards.
GCCTGCTTCACCATTTTGCTTTTATATTGTCTTTTCAATGTCATTTTTCTCATTCTGTTACTGGCAATTTAGTTTTAAAGCATCATTGTTTAAAAAACATTTAAAATAAAAATTGAAGTACATCTTCATGCCTGCAACTGGATCAGAGAATGTGTTGGGTATATCAAAGAAACAAAATAGATCTTCTTAGCCTGAGGACCAATACTGAAGTTTAAGTTAAAAAACATAGCATAGTGATAAAGAACATGTGAATTTTTTTTCCAATAGTAGTCAAACAGGGAACATGTTCATAGAATTCTCTGATGTTTATGCCAAATGAACCATGAGTGTTAAAAAAAAAACCCATTATATTTTAGATTTTATTTTTTTTTAAATAAGGCAAAATAAAGTATGATTCTGCATGAGCTACTTGCTCAGATTTCAAATTACTCTCCTTCTCTTTTACTATCTATTTTCTACAGTTGAAATTAGAATGCTTCTTTTCCCTGTCTGGATCATTCACTTATGTGGAGGTTTGGGAGGAACTATTATTGTTTTTCAGCTCACAGTTTTGTGTCTAAAAAGAAATGCCAATGGCTTTTTAGAGAATGAAAAAAATATTAGGTAACAAATATTTTTTGCTAAGAAACAAATTATTCTAGACCAATTAAAGTTTTAACTTGTTAATAATCTAACATCTTAATATTTCAATATAAAACTTGACAAAAAGGACTTTTATTCTTATTTCAGAGTACAAAATTAGTTGTAGGTTATGTGATTTTTTTAAAATTTTATGTTAACTTCAACTTCTAAATATATTTTTGTTTGTTTGCTATCAATTGTTTATGCTTAAAAATACAAACTGTTCTAATGTAAATTAATTAAAATACATTTCAAGAGATAATTTTAAATTCAACTCTCTTCCAATGAGGAATTTTAGTTGTAATAAAGTGAATTTTTGCATAGCTAATCTATACTTTGTGCTTTTAGTGTGGATAAGTAAGGTTGGATTTTATAGTTTTGTTTATTTATTCATTGAACATCCTTATTTACTCCAGTGATTTACCTAATTTGTTTTTAGAAAACAAAATTTTTTCTTAGTTGTAGATGGACAGCATGCCTTTATTTTATTTGTTTATTTTTATGTGGTACTAAGGATTGAACCCATAGGTTGCTAAGCAAGTGCTCTGCCCCAGCTCTTGCTAGGCAAGTGCTCTGCCCCAGCTATTTCCCCAACACCCGCTCCAATTTGCTTTTGTTTTGTTGTTATTTTTAAAGGTTACAATGCCTTTTGTGGTTTTTTTTTCTCTAAAATTAGTCTTTAGAAATAGAAATTAGAGGTTACCTTTTATTAATTTTTAATCAGCTTATTTTTTCTTACTGTATTGTTGAATGAATGGAAATGAAATATAGCAGTTCTGCTGATGTACTTGCTTATAGGAACTCAAAGATAAAGGAGACAACCTTCTTGACTTTAGTGAGTCTTTTTTTCCTAGTCTGCCAGAAGTTCTTATGTTGGGGCTTGAGGATTGAAGGACTTCAGGCAAACCCATGAATGCCCTCAAATTATATATCAAAAGACTTTTGGTGTGTGTATGTTCCTGGGAAAATGGTCCATATATTTCACTGGATTTTTAAGACTTAATACCTAGAAATGCTAAAGGAGACAGAACACATCTAACTATAATTTAGTATAATAAATACAAAATTATATTTTATTCTAAGAAGATAAAATATTATAAGTATTATAGTAAGGATAAGAATAAAGATCTGTGAGAGATAATAGCATAAACATTGGATGTTTAAGGACCCTCATAGGACTCATTTGATGCAGGCCCTAGGGCCAAGTTTGCCTTTTTCCATGCAACATCTTTGATATATAATATAGTAACTGGCAGGTAATAACATTTATATGTGAAGGTCCTTGCAATAATGGATGGATGGCTCTTTGAAGATAGTTTAATGGAGGAACTATTTGCAGCCGTGTGGGCATGGTTGAAGGTACCCAATAAAGAATAATGTATCACCTAAGGAGAAGCAAGGGTTTGGAACAGTTATCCATCAATTGAAGGGGTAAGGATAGGACTTGTGTCCTAGAACTCATTAAGAATTGTAGGTGTGGAGGGGTCACTCAATGGGAACTATGGCCAAAGAGGAAACAAAAGCAGGGGAAAAAAACACTTTGACTACCTTGTGTAGTTATTTCTCTCTCCCGTGTTTCTCCTGCTGGTGAAACAGTTAGAAGCTAGAGGGCAAGTAAGTACTAGATAATAGTCTTTAGAGATAAGAGCAAAGAGAAGTACAAAGCTAAGCAGAGGATGGTGAGTGGACCTAGGGGTATTAAATAGGAGCTTATCAACAGAGTGCTCAAAACTTACTTGAATTAAGTTGAATTTTTATTGTTAAATATAACTTAGCTTTACATATTGCTAGAATAAAATGAAAATGAGCAAATGCATAATGGTTTAATTTTTTAAAATACAAATACCTCTAATCCTTGAAATCAAAATCTCTGAAATTGTACAGACAATTATTTGTCTCATATATTTTGAATATTTGAATAGTTGAATTAATAAAATGGTACAATATTAGTATTCTATAAAATTTGAAGTAAGAATAACTCAACTTTTTCAAGATTTTACATTTTAATAATATGCATTTTTCAGAATGTGAGAAGTTGGGATATTTAGCCTAGGAAAATTCATTTTCTAGAGCCTGCCTCAAACAATCTTCTCTGAGAACCTATAGACAATCTATATAGAAAACCTTGGCTAGTTACTCTTTTGATACAATAGTTAATATCCAGAATAAATATATAAAGATCTAAAAAAACTTACTACCAAACAAATATCCCAATGAATAAATGGGCAAATTAACTCAACAGGCACTTTTCAAAGGAAGAAATGTGAAAGGCAAAAATAAAAGAAAAAGTGTTTAACATCTTTAGCATTTAGGGAAATGCAAATCAATCTATGCTGAGATTTTATTTCATTCCAGTTAGAATGGCAGCCATCAAGAATACAAACAACAAAAATAAATGTTGTAGAGTATATGGGGAAAAGGAAGGAACAGTTGTACACTGTTGGCAGAAGTCAGTGGTGTACTTTATGCTTTGAATTTAGCCCTGGATCCTCTGCCACTACAACTTATTTTTTAAAAGGACATGTTTGTTTTCTATTTTTCTCTCCCTTCTCCCTGATCTCTCCCCCTCCTTGATCTCAGGGGAAATAGGATTGATTACCTTTCTTCCCCATCCTAGGACAAGTTATCTGTCCTTGAGAATGTAGCTACCACAGGAATGAAGTAATTAGACTTCAGAGATGTTAACAAGAGTATCTCAGAAATCTCCCAAATTGTCACTTGAATTGAATTACCTCTTTAAAAAACCAAAAACCCACCCTGTGCCATGCTCTCCTGTAATCCCAGTGGCTCTGGAGGCTGAAGCAGGAGGATCATGAGTTCAAAACCAGCCTCAGCAATGGCAAGGTGCTAAGCAAGTCAGTGCAACCCTATATCTAAATAAAAAGTACACCCTGAGTTCAATCCCTGGTACCAAAACAAACAAACAAACAAACAAAAAAACCCTAAAAATCCTCTGTTCTACCTATGGGCAGAATCATGGCTTCTAGGACTGGAGTCTCTTGTTTCTCCTTTGCTAGCAAAGCAATAAAACTTATTTTTCCTTTTTCTTAAAACTGTTTCCTCATTATTGGATTGGCATCAGGGACCAAGGACTAAGCTTTTGATTATAAGGAGAGGAAAGAGGAAATATTGGGAAATGACATTGACCAAATGATGTTGTTACATCATGTGCATGCATGCATATGTAACAATGAATCCCATTATTATGTGTAATTATGTTGCATTAATAAAAAATTGGGATAAAAAGAAAAAACATTTACACTTAAGTCATGAAAATAGTCTTCTTTGGTATCTTCTAGAAGTTTTGTTATTTTATCATCTACATTTTGAGGTACAGTTACCTGGGTTTGACTTTTGTATATTGTGAGAAAGGTTAATATTAATATTTTCCATTTTGATAGTCAACTGACCAAATATTATTTATTAAGGGAAAAAAAGATACTTTGTTTCTGGCTTGCAATGCTACTTTTGTCACAAATCAAGTCAGTTAATTAAAAAAAAATCTCTGAATCTTCTTGTACTCAAATTTAAGTATTATAGAACATTGTTGTACTTGTTATACCCCTTACGTTCAAAAGTACTGTAGTGGCACCCCCTTTCTCAACAGAAAATCTTAATTGGACTTCTCCAAACATCTTCACCGTGGCTGATTTTAGAACTGTCAGCAAAAGAGTCTCTACAGAAGAGTTCAGTGTAGATAAACTTCCAATTTTCGTGTTGCCCTATCTTACTTGGCCACTGGCCAGGAAGAAATCAGCACTCCAGGTGCTGGACACCCCCTTACTAGTTTTTCACAAACATTTATCCAGTATAGTACTTTGTAAAAATGTGTAAACAAGGCCTCTGGCCTTGAGCTGGAACTTCATAGAGATGTCTACATTTCTAAGATAAGAGAAGTTACCAATTGGGCTCCATGGTCACAGCTGGCAGGGGGAGGGAAGAAAGGGGAGAAGAAGCTCTCCCCTTCTCAGGTGTTGACCTTGAAGGGTTAACTTGCCCAGAATAGTGAAAGAAAAGCTGCTTTTATGTGAACTTCTGCACCCCTCCTCTTACATGTTGGGTGTAAAATTCTGAAATTACCTGAACTTGAGGTTCAGGGGATTGATTGATTATAGCAAAAGCTGTGCCCTCTGAACCTGGCTGCAGCTAAATAAAACTGTTTCCTGCTGTCTTCGGTGCCTTACCTCATGTGTCCCTTAGTTCATTTTTACTGATAATGTTAAAAACAGCTGACATCTGCTAACATGTGCAGGCTACATGTGTTAAGCCCATTGTGTGTATTCTTACATTTTATCTTTACAATAGCCTTAGGTGGTATAATTACCATTGCTAGGTGCTTGGTATTAATCAATGGACAAAAATAAGTTCCACATAGAGCACAGATGTTTACATCCTAATATTTATATTTTTACATCATTTTTATTGTTGTTGCTAGTATTCTCTGGTTGCTTTTGAAGCTGAACACCTTTTCTTATGAGCCTTAGGTGTGCTAGGCAAGCTCCAACACTGAGCTAGATGTCTAGCCCCTAGACATTTTTTTTAAAAATGAAATCCTTGGCTTAGTCTTTTGTCCACATTTCTTGTGTGTTGTCTGTCTTTTTAATTTGGAGGAATTCTGTATGTATATTTGGATATGTGCCCATTGTTCTGAGTTGTAAATGACCTCTGTCATTCTGTGAGATCAGTTGATCTGGGACTAGTTTGTTTTGTTTTGGTTTTTGGTGGCACTGGTAACTGAACCCAGTGCCTCTAGCATGCTAAGTGAATGCTCTAGTTCTTTAGACAGCCATTCTTTTTCTGTAAGGTAAACCACACAGCAGTTTATATGCTTTGTGTTAATTGGTGCACAGGACCTAAGTATAAGGAGGGGCCTTACACCATCTAATATTATCTCAAGGTCACCAAATGTTCTAGGTTTTATTGTCACAGGAAAGCTGGGACCTGAAATTCCAAACCTTGGTTCTTGTGTACTGATGAAAGAAATTTTAAAGTCAGACACCAAAAGCTATGCAAGAGATCTTAAGTGAAAGTAAAGTAAAAACAAAGTGAGGCTTAAGCAGAGAGCATTCTCAAGAGAGAGAGAGTAGTCAGTTTCCAAGCAGAGAATGACAAAGGAGACAAAGCTGTCTTCAAATTCATGACTGATTGATGTTTACCAAGAGAACTGGGACCACCTTCTGTACTCTTTGCCAGTCAGTTGTTCAACTCCTCCTTCATGTGGGCAGTGAAGTTTTTGACCTTAGTTGATCCTCTCAGGAATTGTCATGGTAGCCATTCTATTTAGGGGTGGCTTCATCTATAAGACAATCCTGTGTTAATGTGGGCATTGGGGTCAATAGCCAGTCAGAAGTTATCTTAGTGTGCCTGTGCTACTAAAAGAATCTTTCTTCCCAGACAAATGGATACACACAAGCCATAATTCGTAACTTCACACTAACCTCAATGGACCCTGTTAAGAGTTAGTCTCATTAATTCTTTCCTTTTGACATATTTTCCCATTAGCTCCTTTGCTTCTGTTTGTTTTCTACAAATTAACTACTACCCTTTGCTTTTTCATCCACATTGAGTTTAAAGAAGACCCCACAGTAAGTGGCTTTGCCATACATTTCACTGCTCATTGCTAGTTACTACATAACACTATGAATCTGGAGAAATATTATTTACTAGTTAATATCCTAATCATTTAAGTATGGCTTCACCTTAGAATTTAGAATGCCTAGTTAAAGGCAGGGGATGGGATGGATGTAACCTTACAAAAGGCAACTGCCAAAGGAGCAGGCACTTTTAGAGCCTTCATCTGCCGACCAAGAGCTCTAGATTTCTCAGAGACAATTATTGGATATTAAAGTTAGAGCACATTTATGCAGCTGCCCTCTCTGACCTGATGTTTCTCATTATAGAGTCATCCCTGGAACGTCTGGGCTTTGATTTCCTAAAACTGATGTGTATTTCATTACAGAACTCGAAGACTGAGGGCTGGAGGGCTTTTAGGTTTTGATATCTAGAGTCTCAGCCTCCTTCTTAACAATGTCTGCACCAGTGTGAAGTATATCCATTCTGTTCTCTAGTGAGATTATTCAAGCTTTTAAAAGAATCTTTGTTGAAGCTTATGAAATTTGTCTCACCACAAATTAGAAAAAAAACGTTGCTGTGATTTCACTTTCTTAATTCTGTATCAGTCAGAATTTGCTTTGGCTCCAAGTACCTAAGTACTGAAAATACGGTAGTTCAGGAAGATAAAGCTTTTATTTTATCTCACGTAAATAGAGGCAGTCCAGGGGTGCTAAGACAACTCTGTGATGGGGTAGGAAATAGTCTCTTTTCATCTCATTTTTTTTCCTTCTCTGTCCAGAAGGCTGCTCCAGGTAAAATGTGTGTGTTCCATTCAGCAAAGACATTTTCTCCCTTCCTCTCCTAGGACTTCCTAAGAGTTGTACACACAGCTTTGCTTAGGTACTACAGACCAACACTTAGTTACCATAGGCATCAGACTGCCAAGGGAGGCTTGAAATACATGTCCAACTAAAAATAGAAATTCCTGGTTTTATGAACGGATATTGAGGTCAACAATTTATTTCTGCCACATGTTGTGACTGAAGGTTTTTAAATCAGAATTAGCTTATGATATTTTAGATTGTGACATTCTGAACCTGGTTCTTATTGTTTAAAAAATTTACCGGTCCAGAAAATTAGGAAACTATTTTTTTTAATTATTAATGTATTTTTACATGGTGCTGAGGATTGAACACAGGGCCTCACATGTGCTAGGCGAGCACTCTACCGCTGAGCCACAACCCCAACCCCCCTAACTAATTTTTAAATTAAATTAAGATTTTTACTAATTTTTGAAGCTCAACTTCTTTCCCAAAGATGCACTAAAGGTTTTATTAAAACTCTAAAAACAGCAAATGCATTTGAGCATTGCAAATATAAAATATTGAGTAGGAAATATGCACCTTTTGTCCTTACAGAAGAGATATATATGTATGTATATGTATTAAACCCACTATTAAGAATAGTCTGTTGGTAATGTAAAAGCTCTTGGTTAGAATGAATTCAAATATATGAAAATTAAAGTATAGAATTATTTTAGTTCACCAAAAATTAGATGATAAAGCAAGCAGCAGATATAATTCCTTAGACACTGTAGATTTTAAGTTCTGTTCTTCACAGTAGAGTGTGAAGAAAATCTAGTATTTAATATAATTATCCTCATTATTTAAGATGATTGATTTTCTTTTAAAACTTAGTATGGTGACAGAAAGTCTAATTGACCATTTTCAGAATTCATTATTTAGCCTTAAATGTGAAATTGGAATGTAAAAAAAAGAAGAATCAGGAAGGGAGAGCAGAGTGGAAAATTAAAGTAGGTAACACTGGAGTGTGAAAAATTCACAGCTCCTTAACAAACAGGAGGTGAGAGGGAAGGGACAACCTGACCAACTGCCTATCTGCCAGAAGGCACTCAATCCCAGAAGACTTTTGTGCCACAAGAATATAAAAGGAGAGGGAAACAACTAAAGGCATATTTCTTTAAACAACAGTAAAACCTAAGTGACTTCTGGGAAGATTGTGTACCCCCTAGTACTCAACCAATGAGGAACCAGAGGAGGGACCCTGCCCTGGAGGGAATAGTGCTAATTATAACTGCTCTGGGTGTGCCTCAGCACCAGACACCTGATCTTGCAAGACTGTCACGAAAGCCTCACTTTCTCTGTACCTTCTCAGTTCATTCCTTGGCGTTAGACAGGTGAGTGTGTTTCTCACAGTATGTAATTCTACAAGTTATCATATTTCTTCCTCCACAGGCAAGAAGTTTGATAGCTGTAGGACTGGGTGTTGCAGCTCTTGCATTTGCAGGTAAGATAAATGAAGAATATATGTCAATATTTGTTGTAGGAATAGGATTTTCAATTAGCTGCTACTTTGATTGATGAGTAGGACCTTTGTATTCTGACATTTTTGGTCTTCAAACATTATACATTCTCATTCTTTTCACCATCTATAGTTGCTAAACATTAGTCAGTAAAACAAAATCTAGGTAAACTCTAGTGAAGAAAATTGATGATGTATGTGCTACGAATGCTAGTCCTAGTAATAGCTGGTGTTCTTGGCTTTTTTTTTCTTTTTCTTTAAATTGAGCTATAGTGTATAATAACAAGAAATCTTTGATATGATGCTATCACTGTATGGAGTCTGAGATTTCTCCAGATGCAGAGGAGACCTCAAACCTTCCACATTTTTTACTCCATTGCAGAAAAGAATTTAAGGAAGAGTCAGCTTGTAGAACAAGAAGGGAGAGCTTTATTGGAAAGCAAAAACAAAGAGGGAGTGTAGTCAAATTTTAGAGTGAGATAGTGAGTCAAATCTTGCTCTGGGGTTCTAATATTTATAGAGTAGCTAGGGGGCTAGACTAAGGTAGAGTCAGGACAGAATTATATTTTTGTGCTCTAAAGTGCCCTTGCATGTTTTAAGCCTGCTTCTTGGTTCTTTCCAGTCCCCTTTTTAGGTATCTTGCAGTTTTGTTGCTTTTTCATCAGCCAAGCTTCAAGCTGCAGGCAAGGATGCACATTCCCTTACTTGCTAGTTGTTTGTTTTATATTCCAGTGGCTCATAGGCATTTCCTTTATGCCTCAGTGTTCTTGTTCTCTGTGCCCTGAATTCCTATCTCAGTGCAATCTAAGGATCTCAGTGATAGGGAATTCCTTTGTATTCCCATGCTCACTTTTTCTTTGGGTCTATACTCTTAAGCTGTCAGTTACTTCTGATGAACACAGTTATTCACTGATTTATTACTTCATCTTTTAGCATATTGGTATAATTTCTTTAATAAAACCCAGGAGAATTTCTTTCACTGTCAAAATTATCTTTTTAGAAAAAAGTTATGAATATTAAAAGTAAAATTGCTAATTTAATCACTAACTTATTTAAATTGCATAGCTATTCCCTAATTAAATGTTAATCTAAGAGTATTTCCATGTTGATATTTACTGTTTTGTTTCTAATTGTATGGATTTGATCTTGTTAATTGGATGTTTTTAGGTAAAACTATTCCACTATGTTTAAATGGAGTTAAATTCCAATAGAAAAATGACAAATAAGATTCTATTTTATTTTACATGGTACTTAATTTCATACAATTCTCAGTTAACAAATAGAACTTTAAAAACTAGACATTCATTGGGGCCAGGGATGTAATTCAGTGGTAGAGCTCTTGCCCAAGAAGTGTGACGACACTATGGGTTCAATTCCCAGTACTACAGTAGAGGAAAAAAAAGAAGTTCAGTAGTTCAGATCCTCTTGATCTTTTTTGGCAGCACAGCCTTGTGCCAATTGTATACTAAAATGAACTAATAACTAAAGTGAACTAATTCTGGGGTTTTTCTAGAGGAGAATCATATCTTAAAAGGAATTCTGACAAACTTGTCCATAAGCATAAAACTATTTTAGAAGTATTTTAGTAGAATAGGCATAGTCATTATGAATTAAAATGTAAGATTTTCATTTTAAATTAGAAAAAGATGCACTTTGGGGCTGGGGATACAGCTCACTCGGTAGAATGCTTGCCTCACATGCACAAGGCCCTGGGTTCAATACAAAAAAAAAAAAAAAAAATAGATGCACTTTTTCCAAGTCTTCTTTAAAAATATTGACGAGAATTGATGTGCAGATTGTACTATTGCCAAATTCATGTTACTAATTAGAACAACAGATCTCTTCCAGAGCCAAATAAAGTAAACAGTACAATTTAGGAGAATATACACTTCAATTTGATGGAGGGATAGCTCATCTAGTTTATGGTTAAAGGAAAACTTCAGATTCCACTTCTTAAAGCTTTTATCTGCTTTTTCACTGAGAAAGCAATTCAGTCACTGTACCTGATTGTGGTTTTGAAGAATTTTGGGGTAATTTAAAAACTACAGTTTATACTATTGTGTAATCAAATGATAAGTTCTTCTGAAAGATCTAGGTAGTTGAGGTTTTCCAGTGGAACTCTTGATTTGCAAATAAGCTTATGGTGAGAATTAGAGTTTAAGTTCACATTGTCATAATCTGTTTTCTGGCAAGACTTTTAAAGAAAGACACACTAGTAGAAGCCACATGTTCTTAATAGGATACAAAAGGTAAATTAGTTAGATGATATTTTATACTCGTTTGATATCCTCAGAACAGTTTAGGACCTGTTTTATTATAGATTCTTGGTTTTCAAAACTGGGGAAGTTGGAATATTTGTATGTCGACAAAAGGCAAACCTGAAATAAGTTTTAGAGAGAGTAGCCATCTTCAGTAATAAACCAATAATTGACATCCTTGTTAAATGTTTCATGCATAATTGCTTTTTTTAGTTTAGAGATAACTTCATTAAAAAATCACTATGTCATGTATATCATAAGTTGTATTGGTTTTCTATAAATTTCAAAGTGATTATCATTGTAAAAAGCAATACTGTTAATTGTTTTAATATCATAAGTATGTTTTATACATAAAGAGACTTCTGTAGAAAGAGTAGGAGGATGTTATTTTTCCAGTTTTTTTTTTTGAAAGAGAGAGTGAGAGAGGGAGAGAAAGAAAGAGAGAGAGAGAATTTTTAATATTTATTTTTTAGTTCTCGGCGGACACAACATCTTTGTTGGTATGTGGTGCTGAGGATCGAACCCGGGCCGCACGCATGCCGGGCGAGCGTGCTACCGCTTGAGCCACATCCCCAACCCATATTTTTCCAGTTTTATAATATGATATTATGTAAACATTGAAAACTTCTATAGTCATAAATTACAACTTGATAAATTTATTGGCTGTGATAATGATATCAAAATGAAATTCTGTCCTCAGTAAATTAGAAATTTGAGAAAACATGGGTTTGGTTTTTTTGTTTGTTGTTTTTATAAATTTTGAAATATTTATTGAAAATAGTAAACTATCAATAAACAACATGCTAGTTACCTTGAAGGTATTGATTGACATTGATTATAGAAAATTATATTTTCGTTTCTTCCTTTTACCATTTAGGTCGCTATGCATTTCAGATCTGGAAACCTCTAGAACAAGCAATCACAGACACTGCAAGGAAGGTTTCATCTTCTGTAAGTTAAATGTGACTTCACAACTAATTTTTATTCTCCAGCCAGTAGTATTACATTAATTTTGGGGTAACTTATTTTCCCTTTCTAACTACTGTTCATTTATTCAATAAACATTTAGTGAGTGTCCACTGTACACCAGTCCCTGTAACAGGAGCAAGGGAGAGGGATGAAACAAAACAGACACAGTCCTGCCTCGATGTAGCTTACTCAGGAGTTTATTTCATCTTGAAATTTGGAACTCCTCTCCTTATGCCACTGTACCTGACCCATCTCAAATACAAAATTACAAGATTCCAGCCTGAAGTCCTGTAGGGCTTATCCATTCATCTACCAGCATCAGAGACTCTGATGAGCTGAATATAAGGGAGGAATGGATGATAATAGTTATCTAAAAAGCCACACTATGAACTGAGGTTTGTGACCAATGAAGACAATTCAAATAAGACTCATTGAAGCCCTGAAAAATAAACATTGAGTTCTGAGAAATTTATGCAGAACTAGAATAGATCAGTTTGGCTTGCAGCAATTTGAGAATGAATGACTTGTTTTAGCAAAGACATCACAGGCTTTTGGGACTTAGTTAGCCAAGAACAATGAGCCTTTCCAAAGGATGACATACTGACAAATAATTAAACCCAGGTTCAACTTTTAAGATATTTTGGAATCCTATAAATGTATGTCTGTGATTAAAGTGAGTGTATGTCTGTTTTTTTGTTCCTGTTTATATTTTGTTTGGTAAAGTATTGCTAGGGTATTCAGCATTTATTAAGTAAATATTCATTGAGCACCTACCACATGCCAGACATTGTAGGCCATGGGATACAATCATGGACCAGACAAAGACATTTTCCTCTAGGCACTTATGTTTTATATTTTATTAGAGATAAATCATAAACAAATGAAGTAGAATACATAATATCTAGAAGTGTTAAGTGTTTATAATTAGTTTAAAAATTTCCCCAGAGTACTGGGGATTGAATCCAAGAGCATTCTACCACGGAACTACATTCCCAGCATCTTTAAATTTTTTATTTTGAATTGTGGTCTCACTAAGTTATCAAGCTGGCCTTCAACTTGTAATCCTTCTGCCTCAGTTTTCAGAGTAGCTGGGATTATAGGTGTGTGCCACTGTACCCAGCTGTTAAGTGCATTTTTCCCCCTCCTATACTAGGAATTGAACCTTGGGCCTCATACAAGATAGGCAAGCAGTCTACTGCTGAGCTATATCCCCAGCCTGTTAAGTGTTTTTAAGGAAAACTAAATTAGGGTAAGAAGATAAAGAATAACAACAGAAGAATTTTCATTAGATGGGCCAGGCAAGCCTGAGAAGACATGGAAGCAGGCTATGCAAGCATCTGAAGAAAGAGCTTTCTGGTTAGTGGGAACATTACAGAAGTCCTGAGATGGAAATGAGCTTAGCAACAGGCTTTTTGGTTAGTTTTTCACCACTGTAACAAATACCTGAGAAAACAACTTAGAGAAGGGAAGATTTATTTTGGCTCATGGTTTCAGAGGTTTCAGTCCCTGACTGGCTGGCTCCATGGCAGAATCATCATGGTGAATAGTTTGGCAGGGGAATCTGCTCAGTTCATGGCAGCCAGAAAGCACACAAAGAAAGGAAGGTGGCTCAGGACAAGATATGGTCTCAATGGGCATGTACCCAGTGAACTGTGTCATGTATGTCATAGGTTGTATTGGTTTTCTATATATTTCAAAGTGATTATCATTGTAAAAAGCAATACTGTTTATCGTTTTAATATCATAAGTATGTTTTATACATAAAGGGACTTCTGTAGAAAGAGTATTAGGATGTTATTTTTCCAATTTTATAATATTATGTAAACATTGAAAACTTCTATAGTTTGGAGACAAACATGCCATATCTGCCTGTAGTTTCCACTACCTCCCTATAGTCATTCAGCTATCAATGGATTAATCCACTGATGACATCAGAGACCCCATGATCCAATCACTTCCCAAAAGTTCCCTCCATTGAAATTACTGCATCAGGAACCAAGCCTTCAATTAATATCCAAATCATAATAATGGGTAACTTCATGGAATCTATGAAAGGAAGAATAGTAGATTGGGCCCAAATCCTTATGGCCTAATGGACTATGAAACCTTCAAATTTTACTCTTATGAACAGAAAGTCTGTGAGATTTTGAGCACAGCGTGATTTGCATTTTGATTATCACTATGCCTGTGACATAGAATTTAGTCTATAGTGACCCAGAGTTAGAAGTCATGAAACGAGGGAATGGTGTTAGATGTTGATGATTCAAGAGAGAGTAATGGTAATAGAAATAGTGACATAGTTCTCTAAATGGACTTTAGTTATATCTTCCCATGTTTACCAATAATAAATGGAGAGAATTTCAGGAATTATTTAATTGTAATGGAAGAGAGAACAAGAAAATGAAAAAAATTCTTACTGCTCAATAGAAAGCTCATAGGTAAGATAGGGTAGATTGAAGTGTATACCTGCCCTGCAACTTGCATTTTTTTAAGGAGAAAAAAAATGGTGTGCAAGTCCCTTTCCTTCTGTTATTAGGGATTCTAGGTAAGAAATTTAGCTTTTAACAAATCTGGCTTCTCCTCCTTTTTCACAAAGTTCCACTCTTACAGTTTATAGTAAAACATCATAGAATATCTTAATCATCATCATCATAATAATTATACCTCAGTGAAGATACAAGTTTCTTAAAAGCAATTATTTAAAAATTAATCACTCCAGGGAAACTGAAAAAAAATGAGATATATGCATGCTTTCTCTTCACACTAATGAATCCCAAATGTCAAAATTCCTAAATACAGCATTTACAGTATTTTGATTTTGTAAATATTAATTATTTTTATCCAAATGAGGTTACTTAAAAAAAAGTAACTATAATTGTATGTCAGTCTGTCATTCAAGGGGGAATGTCCTAAAACTCAAGTTCCAGTGGATTCCCTTTTCATTATTGTTGTAACACTTTATTTATTTCCTCTAAGCTTTAACATCTTGTTTTTAAATCTCATCTTCCTCTTTTTTTTTTTCCATTTTGCTGGAATATTGCCTGGAGTAATTTGTGTATATGGTATGCATGGATGGTAAATGTTGTAAGTTCTTCTCTGTTAAACAGTTGCTTTTATTCTCATTGTTAGTTATCACTACTAGTTCCTTGAAATTTAGTGAAGCCATCATGAGAGAACTACAGAACTCTCTGCTGAGACTTAACCTCAGTGCCTACACTTCTACATACCTGCATACTCACAGTCAGATTTTCTGCTCTTCTTCTTTTTCTTCTTCTTTTGTTTATTGTAGATAGCCTGTTGTCTTGGTTTTCTTTTGTTGTTTGTTTTGGGGTTTTAGGTTTTTTTTAGTGTTCATTTTTTGGCTCTCAAAGTTTTTAGGATTTTCTCTATATTATTGGTGTTCTGAAAATTCTTAGGAACTCAGTGAACTGGTAACTTATTTGAAAATTGCCTTTTGTTGTAATGTTTTCTTATATTCAAAAAATTATTTTCTTCCTATGAGGTCCTTGCTTAGCATCTGATGGCCATCTTAAGTGACAGCTGCCATTTTAAGGAAAAAGTTTCACTTTCCCACCCAAGGGCAGTTCATAGAAAGGCTCACCACTCCCTCATACCAACCCAACCCTTAACCATGCATTAGGACCTGCCCAGTTCCGATTCCTAAGCCTGCCTTATAAAAATCCGAGTACCCAATTCTGTTTTGCCTCTCTCCTATAGAGAGATGGCCTTTATTTGTCATCTCTGACAAATAAACTCTGTGTGTCTATCTGCTTGGTGTTTCACTTCTTGGACCGACTCTTCTTCCTCATTTTCCCTTCACTTCCTCCATTTTCTTCTCTACTTCTAGAACTCCTATTATAAAGATGTTGGACCTTTATGTCTCTTAACATTTTAGCCCTTATTTATTTATTTATTTATTTGCCTTGTCTTTTTTTGCTGTACATTCTGTAGTTATTTCCACAGCTTATTTTCCAAATCACTATGTTGATTTTCAGCAATGATCATTCTGTTACTCAGTCCATCTCAATTATATACATTGGTGATTTTTTTTTATAATTTCCAAGAATTCTTTCTTGTATTCTTTGTATAGCAATCCACTTTTTTAAAATGAATGTGATATCATTTTGAATAACTTTAAAGATTCTAATTAGTATTTTATTATTTTTTTAAGTACTAAGAATTGTAATTGACAACTAAGAATTGTAATAACCCAGGAGCACTATTATTTTTTGAGACTAAGTCCTCTCATTAAACTGCCACCTTGAACTTGGAAATCTCCTATCTCAGCCTCCCTAGTAGGTGGGATTATAGATGTGTCCCACCACACAAGCTTCTCTCTTTTTTATTCTTCTAGAGACAATTGTTACCAGTTCATCTTGATTCTTTTAGTTGTTTTTTTCCCTCCATGATACTGAGGGTTTTCAAAATGTCTGATGATCCTTGGTGTTGTTTTATATCTGTGAGGACTAAGTTGATTAATAAAAGTAATGCTCCTGGCTTTCTCCAGCAGTTTGGTAGACTTACTTCAGTGGCTTAATACCATTGTCAGTGGCCTATCAATAGGTTTGTCAGTAGGCACATCTTCCAAAGCAAGAAGACAGGGGCAGGCTTGAGATCTTCAAAGTCTACTTTAATTTTTCTCCTTGTTGTAGATAACCCGCTCCCTCATTTTCTGGGTTCCAAAATGGGATCCACTGACTCTCTTCTTTCATTCTTTACTTACATTTTAGGATTTACCAGCTGGAGTCGGATACATGAGTTCCTTCCTGGTGTTTTTCCTGAAACACCCTGTGTTTGGGACTACTATGATTTTTCTTTGTATGTGATCTTACCTGTTTTTCAGGCTTCCAGGATTTCTTTATAAACTTTCTGGTTTGCTTCTTGTCCCATTTCTTCCCATTTCTTGTTTTCTAGGCCTCATATTGCCTTTTTTTTGTGTGTGTATTGAAAATATTTCTTTTCCCATTTCAAAGGCACTTTGGAAAACAAAAAGAACTTTGTGATTCAGTCAGCTCTTTTGAACTAGTGCTCTTTTGTTTGCTTTTTAATGTATTAAGCTTAATGTGTATTAAGCTAATGTCTATTTATCCCTAACCTTTTCTGAAGAGAAGGTACCTAAGATACTTTTCTTATTTAAGCCTTTTAATTTTCTATTTATAAATTTGTCTTTCAAAAATATTGTCTTTTGGTCAAGTGAAAGTTATGAGAAAAATAGATTAATTAAAATCACCCTTCTATGGTTCTATAAATCAAACAAATTATTATAAGTAATAAAACTATACAGCTTGTGATAAATGTATTTCTTCTCATGGGATGATGATAAAGTTCTTACCCATTTGGAGGACTTTTGTGTTTCATGTTACTGAGTGGTAGCAAATGATGACTGGTTTAACTGGGTTATTTCATATCTTCTTTGGTAAACTATGGTACTGAAGCATTTAATTCTAATTTTAGGAATAAATTATTTTGACTTCTGTAGTTTATACTTTGTGAATGGAATAGTGCAAAATAATAATTTGGAAGAACCAGGATATGTTTCTAATAGACAGTATTATAAAACTAGTAGAGTCTCACTGTTTCTGTTCTTGGAAATCATATTAGACAAATATAACTATTTACTTCACTTATTTGATGATATAGTTATTTCTTGTAGTAATCTAATTTTTATAGATCTAAACATTTCCTTTAGCCCACCACAGCATTGTCAGAAGTGGTTCTACAGTGCCTTAAGATCCTTATAATCTGAATAATGCAATCTAAATATTGATATATTATTATAAAGCTTAAGAGAACCTTTTAGTTATACTTTATTATTAGGGAGGAAAGATACAGAGTAATAATTTTGTGCCTGCTCATAACACAGATACTAACTTAAACATAATAGATTAAAATTATGATAATTCTATTTAAAATAGTGTGATAAAAAATCTGAATTTCACGGCTTTCGAAGGCATGATTTTTCAGTGAAGAAATGTGCAAGTATGTTAGGTGTCAGCATTTTGTTCTTATTTTGTTTTCTCTTTGTATACTTTTCTGTATACAGCACCCACATCATTAAGCTTCTATCTTCAAAATGAAGTTTCTTTTAGAAGGTCTATGAGAATTATCTATGTAACAATTGACTTACTCCTATTAGTCAATTCTTCAGGATACGCACAACTTCCTGACAACTTCCTGGATTTTAAAGAGCCTTTTCTGAGACTACATTTCCACTTGGGCAAAGCTAAAAATTAAAAGAAAACATTGCACAAATACCAATACTTGCTTTTAAGGTTAATGAATTTTATGACAGTAGTGGGAATGACTGGAAATATCATCAATTTTTCTTCTTTATTATGCTGATTCAAAATTTTCAAGCTCCCTAAGGTAAAGACTCACAGAAATGGTTTTTTTTTTCCCTGAATAATTACCCTATGCGTTAATCTCAAACATGATTTAAAAACAAAAATAGAACAAATATGCTTCTGTAGAAATGACTGCTGTGGATCAAGTTGGTGATACTGCTATTTTGCTGCAACTAAATTGGATAATAAGCTTTTATTTAGGGAATGATTTAGTCAGCTTTTTCTCTGATGTAACTAAGGACCTGATGAGAACAATTTTAGAAGAGGAAAAGTTTATTTGGGGGCTCATGGTTTCAGAGGGCTCAGTCCATACATAGATCACTGATTCCATTCTTTGGGGCTCATGATGAGGCAGGACATCATGGCAGAAGAGTGTGACAGCATGGAGCAGTTCAGGAGATGATCAGAGAGCAGAGAGAGAGATTCCACTCTCCAGTTACAAAATCTATACCCTAAAGGCACGCCACCAATGACCCACCTTCTTCATTCACACCTTACCTGCCTTCAGTTCTCACTCAGTTAATCTCATCAGAGGATTAATTCACTGATTGGGGTTAAGGTTTTCATAACCCAATCATTTCTCCTCTAACCCTTTTTGCATTGTCTGATACATGAGCTTTAAAAAGGGAGACATCTCACATCCAAACCATAACAGGGAGTAAGGTTTGCATGCAGTTAAGATTTGGATTTACTGAGAGATATTAAAACCAGGTGTTCTTCCTCTGTTCAATCCCTTGTTTCTTTCCACCTCTAGCTTTAGCTCTACTCTGTATCTATCTACGTATTCTCTCTGCATGTTTAGACAGATACAGAAATTATCTAGGGTAGTATAGGTACTAACCAATTCATTTTTTTCCTCCCTCAAAACTGTGTCAGAAGTGAAGGAATATTTGTTTTCATTCTATATTGTAAATTACTTAAAATTTGGAATAGTAAGCACGTTATATTCCTCATGATACTGGTAGACTGATAGGTATCTCACTTGAAAATACCTGATGTGTTATTAGTTGCCAAAGTGCTTGTTGAATGAATTAATTACCAAGAATTACTACTTAGTAGAAATTTATAAAAAGCTGTTAAAGAGAAGAGTTTATATAAATGTCTAGATCAGACTCTGGGACTCAATTTTTTAAGCTCTAATCATTTTCTTGGTTATTCTTATTTATTCCGCTTTTGAAAGTTATATAAATAGCATGTATTCATTGTTAAAAATGCAGAATGTTAAAAAGAAGTAAATTATTCATAATCCCACTACCCCAAAATGATATTTTTTGTGTAAACATTTTGTTATATATACTTTCAGATTTTATTTTATTCAAACATATGCAATCCGGCCTCTATATCCAAGGGTTCACATTTGTGAATTCCACCAACTGTAGATTGAAAATATTTGGGAAAAATTGCATCTGTGCTGAATGTGTATAGACTTTTTTCTCTTGTCATTATCCCCTAGATAATACAGTATTACAATTGTTTACATAGCATTTGCATTGTACTAGGTATTATTTACATCATACTAAATAATCTAGAGATGACTTAAAGTATGCAGGGATATATGTGTAGGTTATAAGTAAATACTATGCCATTTTCTTTAAGGAACTTGAGCATCTAAGCATTTTGGTATCATTGGGGGTGGGGGTCCTAAAGCTAATCCCCCATGGATATTATACTTAATTGTGTTTCCTTACAAAAATATAGCCTTGTGTTTTAGAAACATGTACGTGTTCAATCATATGTGCCTAATTGTACTTCTAACAGCTGATTTCATACATCCTGTATCTGTTTAGAGCTCCTAAAAATATTTTTATTTGCTGCCTTCATTCCTCTCCTCCCTTTTGGTCTTTAACTCACTCCCACCCTCTGCAGCTCTTCTCAGTCTTTGACCTCCTCTTTCCTAAATCCAGAGGTTAGTTCTCAGCTTACATTTTACTTTACCCGTCAGAAGTATTTGAAACCATTTTTCACTTCCTTATATGGGCTTTTTGTTTTCCTCCTAACTTACTGCTCCATCTTCTCAGATACTTTTACTAATTCCTCTCCAGTTTCATGTCACTAAATGAGCACGTTGTCTTTAAGGGCTCAGTTTAGACTTCTTATCCTTAGGTGATCTGATTCAATCTTAGAGCTTTAAATACTGTCTATATACTGATGACTGGAATGTTATCTCTGGATTAAATTTCTCTACTTAGATATTTAATAGATGTTTCAAAGTTAATATGTTTGAAACCATCCTCCTCATATATGTTAGACACAAGAAACGACTATTCCTTCTCTCTTTTTGTGTGTGTGTGGTGGTGGGGGGGGTAACTGGGGATTGAACCTAGTGGCACTTAACCGCTGAGCCACAGCCCCAGACTTTTTTCTTTTTTTTAACTTAGAGACAGGGTCTCACTGAGTTGCTTAGAGTCTCACTAAATTGCTGAGACTGTCTTTGAACTCGAAATCTTCCTGCTTTAGCCTCCAAGATGCTGAATTACAGGCATGTGCCATTGTTCCTGGCTCTCTAACTCATTAAATGGAAATTTGGCAGTTTTAAACCAGAAACCTTGAAGTCATTTTATACAATTTGGTTAAAGTCATTTTATACAGTTTGGATTCTCTGAAAAGCAGACTGAGCAAAGATTAGTAACTGTAAGTTTAGTGCTCTTAGGATCAGCAACTACAGAAAGAAAGAAAAAGAAGGATGGAGGCACAATTTAGGCTGCAGTTTTGTCCTAATAGATCCCATAGAACCTTCAAAGCTAGGATGGCTCATTATGGCTATCCCAAGTTGGGAAGGGTCTATGAGATTAAATGATATTACGTGGTAAATGAATATAGGCAAGTCCAAAGACTGTAACTTAGAGAACTACAATGCTTCTACCCTCTTGTCAACCACTCATTAGATACAGCCTACCCCAGGAAGAGGGCATGAGATTAACTTTTTTTCAAATAAAGCCACTCCTCAAGGGTCTGAGAGCTGAAACCTCTCTGCCAACTGCAGCCCCAGCATCTAAGGACTTAAATTTTTCACTCCTGAATGGGGTTCTGAACAATGTACAATGTTGTCCTCTACATCATTGATAATTCTTCTCTTTTTGTCATTTCCTATATTCAGTCTAGCAGGTAAATTTTAGTTCTGCTTTTAGAATATATTCAGAATCTGTCTGCTTTTCACCACCTTTTCTGTTATACTATTTTGTTGGTCCATACCATTATCAGCTCTTGCCTGTTTTATTGTTATGTTCTGTTAACTGATCTGCTTCAACCAAAACAAAGTCACACTGTATTACTCCAGTGTCCTGAACAGTTTTTCCTTCCGCTTAAAATGAAATCCTATCTTCTCATTGCTTCACAATTGGCCCCCATTGCTTTTCTGTTCCTCCTCTCCTCCTAGTTCGCACCTCTTCAGCCATATTGACCATTCAGTCCAGTTTCCCAGCCTCTCTTGGTGTGCTTGTCTGCTATTTTGATGCACTCACTTTCTTTCTCAGCCGGAAAAAGTGTCTGCCATGTCAACATAAATGACTTGCTCAAGGTTATTCAATGAGAAAGTATACCTCAGAGCTCTAAGTTGAGGCATTTTGCTTCTGCAGATCTCTTGTTCCTTCAGTTATATTTGAGTGCAAAAATATTAATGTGTTTTAAAGTGAAGAAATTTTGTTAACATTTTTTAGTGTTCCTTTTGGCTAGAGTTTCTTGAAAAGGATGATTGTTTAGTGCTTTTCCCCCACAATTTCAAGTCAACTTCTAGAAAAATGCATTGCTGTGACTTTGTTATGTGATGGGATTGAGATTATGTTACTTCATGCATGGAACTAATTATTTCTTGCTCTTTTCTTTCCTGTACAGAGCCTTTCGTCCTACTATAAAGGAGGATTTGAACAGAAAATGAGCAGGCGAGAAGCTAGTCTCATTTTAGGTGTAAGGTAGGTATGCTGCATATGTATTTTTATTTTATGACTAAGATTGTCTTTAAAAAGGGAAAAATGTTACAATAAGGTTATACTTATATTTATAATTACAAGTAGAAGACAGAAGAGAAGACCAAATCTTTACAGTTTAAAACTTTAGTTCTAGGAGAACCTACTGGCTCAGGCTTATAATCCCAGCAACTCTGGAGGCAGAAGCAAGATCACAGGTTCTAGGCCAACTTAACAAGACTCTGTCTCAAAATAAAAATGAGTAAATAGGAAGGGTTGGGGATGTAACTTAGTGGTGAGCACTCCTGGGTTTGTTGGTAGCAATTAGACATGAGCAATGGAATGTTAATCAGTAATCCAAGAGCGGTCAATGTGATTGTTTCTACATCTATAAGATGAATGACTGTAACCAACTTTAAGGTTTTCTTTCCTTTACCTAGGTTTCATATATGTACAAAAAGACCCTGTATCGGGGGTAAACATGTGTAGGAACAATAACTGCAAATACTACATGCATCACAAGGGAAAGATTGATGCCTTTGTTGGAAAAGACCATGGCAGCCACTGGCTGGTCAACAAAACCAAACTAATTTCAACTGGCCTGAGTGACTGAAAGTTAGCTTTGCCTTATTATAATGTCATTTACATTTTATTGTAATTGTGCTTTTGATCCTTCCTACCCTGTGAGTTTCCATGCAGGTACTTTTGGGTAATGGGCATATGCATGGAGATACAGTTTTATTGTCTATACAAGTGTTAATCATAGGGAATAGGAGGAATAAATTACACGATCCTGTTTAAATAATGATAAATTTTAGAGGACAAAGGTGCTAATGGTCTATCTCCTTAGAGACAACCTACTTGCCTTCTATCTCTTGAGAGTATACTATCTTTCAATAAACTTTGACTATTTCTGCTATAATCTATCTATCTTGCTTGAATTCATCTCTTTTGGGGACACAAGAACCAAAGGGCAGGACACTATGAACCATCAATTATTAGGTTCATTCATGCAAAATGAATGAATGAATGAAAAGAATGAATGAACTTCAGTTCTCAGAGTATGCTCCTCTTGCCGCTTAAAAAAAAATCATCTAAAATTGTGGTGTTCTTTGTTGTTGTTTTTTTAACAAGGAACTATTATATTTGAATTATAAAGTTTCAAATCTGTTCATCAAAATATCCCTCATTGTAACACTGAATTCTCTCTGGATTCAGTTTTATAATTTTGACATATACATAATTATACTGCAGGTTCTTTTTCACAATTCTTTTAAAATTTTTTTTTTAGTTGTAGGTGGACACAATATCTTTATTTATTTGTTTTTGTGTGGTGCTGAGGATCGAACCCAGTGCCTCACACATTCGAGGCAAGCGCTCTACCACAGCTCAACCCTCACAATTCTTTTTGTACTTCTGCAGTTTGACATCTTGCATATTTTGTTGCACTTGTTTCACCTTAGTGTCCATTTAATGTCTAATTTTAGTATAGGCGAAAGTTATTGATTTGTGCGATTGCTGTATGATTATGATTTAATGTTAAAAATATTTTCCCTCACATAAATTTACAAGCAACTGTATTCATTTGTCTTCCTTGTATTCCATTAGAGCCCACTCTAAAGTTTTTGTGGAAGTTGATTGTATAATCTACAAAAAAATATTGTGATTTAATCAATATGATTAAGTAGAACAGATAAAGTCATATTGACAAAAAAAATTTAATCTTTTGTAAATCAGTACAGTTTTCAAACCAAAACATGTTATATTTTATGAACTGGCAAAAAACAAAAAGGGGGTGATGGTGTCCTCAGTTTAGCTTGTTGCTTTATTTAAATCTAAGAGATGAGAATTTTCTTGTCAGAGGATTAAAAATAATGAATAATACTGACCAGGGGAGGCAGATTAGAAAGTTAGATTATATCCCTGACTATTCCTTGCTTTATATTATTCAAAATGGCATTGTTATTTTTCTTAAACTTTTTGGACTCTCATAACATCCCATTCCTAGTCTTGAGATGCGATTGTAAAACACATTATAAATCCAAGCATAAAGTTTTTAAGGGTAATAATTTAATGTTATCCAAGGAATCTCATGTTTATAGTAGTTGCTTGTATTATTGAATTTGCTTAAAATGTGTGATTATAAAGTTTTATTCTATTGAACTGAAAGCTATATAAAATTCACAAGGATAAATCAGTGATTCAGAGCACAGACTCTAGTATCAGGTGGATCTGGGTGTCAGTTTTACCACTTAAATTCATGACCTCGGTTTATTCATCTGTAAAATAGATTAGTTTCTACTGCATAGATTTTCTGTAAAGAGTAAATTATTAATATATATAAAATTAGTTTTAGCTTTTCTGTACTTCATTTTCTTAATTTTTGAATTGGAATTAATATTTTATTCTGATTGATAAGAATAAGAATGATACAATGATATCTTGCAATTATCAGATAATGAGTAAATGTTGACCCCTCTCTTCTTATCTCTATCATGAATGCAGATGCTAAATATTTGTCTCTAACACATTAAATGAAAAGATGAGACTTATCTGCTTTCTTTTTTTCTTTTTTTATGATATAATTAATGCCACATTGTTTATTGCTTATTTTAAAATTCTTCCTTTTTTATTTTATTATTATTTTTTTAAATACACCACAACAGTGGAATGCATTACAATTCTTATTACACATATAGAGCACAAATTTTCTTATCTCTGTATATAAAGTATGTTCACGCCGACTTATGTGCTTTCCACTGTCTCTGTCTTTCCTTCAAGGCAGTGTTGATTATGACAGGATACTTCAAGATGTGAATATGTTGATGTGATTTTGTTTTTTTATGGTCATTGACTCTAAACTATATAGACTATGTAACAAATAGATAAAGGCAAAATGGAGCCGATCTGTCGGTGCGCTGTTAAAGGAAAGTATTCTGTGTGCTACTGAAAGATTTGTACATTCTTACCTATTACATTTAATTGTGATTCTTTGTAAAATGTGTGTTTGAGTTCTCGATTTATTTTTATTTGCAGAAGAATAGTTTTTTGTACTACAACTCTTATCTATAAAAAAAAAGCCTAAAATATTTTACTGGGCTTCCCAGAAAACTATTATTATACCTGGTATTATCTGAAATTATACACATCTGTGATTTTCAAACTTTCTAAAAACATCTGTAAGACTGTTTAAATGTTAAGTCAGGTGCACTCATACCTATAATCCAAGTGACTTTGAAGTATTTGACAAGAAGATTGCAAGTTTGAGGCCAGCCTCAGCAACGTAGAGAGATCCTATCACAAAATAAAAAATAAAATTATTCAGCCATTCTGAATAATATCAAGCAAGTGGTAGATGGCCCCTGAGTTCAAGTTCAATCGCCAGTTCCACCACTGCCCCCTGCAAAAAAAAAGCCCTAAATGTTTAAAATCCCAATTTTTTTTTTTTTTTAAAAGATGGCACCAGAACTGCTTATTTGCCACAAGGTTGAAAAACACCAGTCAGTTTGACACTGCCCCCCTCCCCACTATCAGCCAAATGTATTCCAGGGAGCATAGTTTGAAATCCCTGATCTAAGTAGCATGATATTGAAAATTACATTTTCAATTTCATGGTGAAATTATATACCAGAGGTATATCACAACTATATTTAATTTTTATACTGTTTCAAATCTAGGATTTTTCCATCTTTAATCATTGCAACCACAAACACATGTATTAAAATGTAGTAAGGTCCCAGGGATTTAAGATAGCAATAACAAAGGGAATAAACCCTGTAGGCAAATGAGAATATTTTCCTCACCCTCAAAGCTCACCACTAAGAGTCTGATAATTATTATCTTAAAGACAGAATGTTTTGAATTGCCATACTTGTGCAGATGAATTTTCCTTTCCAGTATTTTTTACTTTAATCTAGTTTGGTAATTGACAGATCTCAATGTATATAAATACTTTATGGAGGTTTTTTTGTTTGTTTTGCAATAGTAGAGATGGAACCCAGGGCCTTATGACTTCTAGGAAGGTTCTATACTGAACTACATCCCCATCCCTTTTCATTTTTTATTTTGTGAAAGGGTTTTGCTAAATTGCCAATGCCAGCCTTGAACTTGTGAATCTCCTGTCTCAACCTCCCACATAGCTTAGATTACAGGTGTACACCCAGCCTTTATGAAGTTTTATGTACAAAACCATGTGTACTGTTATTTTATAGGCAAAGTAATTCATTTTCAAGGATAATCTTGATGGATTTTCAGACTTTGTTTTATGTATCCAATTAAAACAATGCCCAGTTCTTTGAAAAAATAAATAAAATCGACAGACCTTTACCATGCTAACGAAGAGAAGAAGAGAGAGAACTCAAATTACTAGCATACAGGATGAAAAAGGCAATATCACAACAGACACTTCAGAAATACAGAAGATAATCAGAAATTATTTTGAATCCGTATACTCCAATAAAATAGAAGATAGTGAAGGCATCGATAAATTTCTTAAGTCATATGATCTGCCCAGATTGAGTCAGGAGGATATAGACAACCTAAACAGACCAATATCAATTGAGGAAATAGAAGAAACATTCAAAAGACTACCAACTAAGAAAAGCCCAGGACCGGATGGGTATACAGCAGAGTTTTACAAAACCTTTAAAGAGGAACTAATACCAATACTTTTCAAGCTATTTCAGGAAATAGAAAAAGAGGGAGAACTTCCAAATTCATTCTACAAGGCCAACATCACCCTGATTCCTAAACCAGACAAAGACACTTCAAAGAAAGAAAACTACAGACCAATATCTCTAATGAACCTAGATGCAAATATCCTCAATAAAATTCTGGCAAATTGGATTAAAAAACATATCAAAAAAATTGTGCACCATGATCAAGTAGGATTCATCCCTGGGATGCAAGGCTGGTTCAATATACGGAAATCAATAAATGTTATTCACCACATCAATAGACTTAAAAATAAGAACCATATGATCATCTCGATAGATGCGGAAAAAGCATTCGACAAAGTACAGCATCCCTTTATGTTCAAAACTCTAGAAAAACTAGGGATAACAGGAACATACCTCAACATTGTAAAAGCAATCTATGCTAAGCCTCAGGCTAGCATCATTCTGAATGGAGAAAAATTGAAGGCATTCCCTCTAAAATCTGGAACAGGACAGGGGTGCCCTGTCTCAACACTTCTGTTCAACATAGTTCTCGAAACACTGGCCAGAGCAATTAGACAAAAGAAATTAAAGGCATAAAAATAGGAAAAGAAGAACTTAAATTATCACTATTTGCAGATGACATGATTCTATACCTAGCAGACCCAAAAGGGTCTACAAAGAAACTATTAGAGCTAATAAATGAATTTAGCAAAGTGGCAGGATATAAAATCAACACGCATAAATCAAAGCCAATCCTGTATATCAGTGACAAATCCTCTGAAATGGAAATGAGGACAACCACTCCATTCACAATATCCTCAAAAAAAAAAAAAAATACTTGGGAATCAACCTAACAAAAGAGGTGAAAGACTTATACAGTGAAAACTACAGATCCCTAAAGAGAGAAATAGAAGATCTTAGAAAATGGAAAAATATACCCTGTTCATGGATAGACAGAACTAACATCATCAAAATGGCGATATTACCAAAAGTTCTCTATAGGTTTAATGCAATGCCAATCAAAATCCCAATGGCATTTCTTGTAGAAATAGAGAAAGCAATCATGAAATTCATATGGAAAAATAAAAGACCCAGAATAGCAAAAACAATGCTAAGCAGAAAGTGTGAATCAGGCGGTATAGCGATACCAGACTTCAAACTATACTACAGAGCAATAGTAACAAAAACAGCATGGTACTGGCACCAAAACTGGCGGGTGGACCAGTGGTACAGAATAGAGGACACAGAAACCAATCCGCAAAATTACTACTATCTTATATTTGATAAAGGGGCTAAAAGCATGCAATGGAGGAAGGATAGCATCTTCAACAAATGTGGAACCAACCTAGATGCCCTTCAATAGATGAATGGATTAAAAAATGTGGCATCTATACACAATGGAGTATTACTCTGCATTAAAAAATGACAAAATCATAGAATTTGGAGGGAAATGGGTGGCATTAGAGCAGATTATGCTAAGTGAAGCCAGCCAATCCCTAAAAAACAAATGCCAAATGTCTTCTTTGATATAAGGAGAGTAACTAAGATCAGAGTAGGGACGAAGAGCATGAGAAGAAGATTAACATTAAACAGGGATGAGAGGTGGGAGGGAAAGCGAGAGAGAAGGGAAATTGCATGGAAATGGAAGGAGACCCTCAGGGTTATACAAAATTACATACAAGAGGAAGTGAGGGGTAAGGGGAAAATAATACAAGGGGGAGAAATGAATTACAGTAGAGGGGGTAGAGAGAGAAGAGGGGAAGGGAGGGGAGGGAGGGGGGATAGTAGAGGATAGGAAAGGCAGCAGTATACAACAGACACTAGTATGGCAATATGTAAATCAATGGAAGTGTAACTGATGTGATTCTGCAATCTGTATACGAGGTAAAAATGGGAGTTCATAACCCACTTGAATCAAAGTGTGAAATATGATATATCAAGAACTATGTAATGTTTTGAACAACCAACAATAAAAAAAAATTAAAAAAAAAATAAAACAATGCCCAGAGTGAGAAGTAACATTCTGTATAGCCTCAAAAAAAAAAAAATGTACAATAGAAATTTGGTTTGTACCAAATTTATGTCTTCATTATCTAGTGATTAGCTTTATAAGATAGATTTTTAAAACTCTCCTTGTTAACTTTATTTTTTTGTAA
This sequence comes from Spermophilus citellus, assembly GCF_964194105.1. Taxonomy (NCBI): domain Eukaryota; kingdom Metazoa; phylum Chordata; class Mammalia; order Rodentia; family Sciuridae; genus Spermophilus; species Spermophilus citellus. The sequence goes on along the minus strand of NC_138182.1, from coordinate 45,294,832 downwards.
TACAATAGGCTTTTATAATGTGAGCTTACTAATATAGAGCTTTTGTTCCTTCAAGAAATTTTCCTTTTTATTTTGGGGGGAGGTTATAAAATACACTAAGCACCCATTGCATATATAATCCTAGATACTATTTTAAGAGACAAATCAGAGCTATTTCCCTTAAGTGATTTAGAATCTACCTAAGGAGACATGTCTAATATATGCAGATCTAGAAAACAGCTAATAAAGGAAGAAAGTGCTAGGGAGCACCAAAAAAAGGGAATGTAAATGTAAATTAGCCACAGGAAACTAAATTATAGTGGAATTTTTCAGAATGATGTGTTTTTTACTTCTTCTCTCCCTACCTTCTCCCCTTCCACCTCTCCCTCCTCCCACTTCCCCTCTCTCTGCACCCCCTCCACCCATTGAACCCAGGGGCACCTTACACTGAGTTATATCCCTAGCCCTTTTTATTTCTTATTTTGAGACAGGGTCTCATCAAATTGTTTAGGGCCTTGCTAAATTGCTGAGGCTAATCTCGAATTTTGCAATCCTCCTGCTTCAGCCTCTCAAGTCGTTGGGATTAAAGGCATGTGCCACCATATCCCATGCCTGGAATGTTTTTTATTTCTTAATAATTGTCAGTTAAACAATATATAGTGTTCATTGTTGCAGGGCCTGACCTATGACCCTCATGGAGGAATGCTTATCTTGCTCATTGTGCAGCAGGAAATCCTAACATAGAACACTATGTTTTGGGACAAAGTACTGTCAGAACATGGCAAGCACCATGTCCTTGATCCTTTGACAAGAAATTATTCTCCTGTTGGTACAAGGTCAGCCCACGTGGCAGTTTCTGAACTCTTGTGTCTGGACTCCCTTAATATGATATGTTGTGTATCATCTCTGGCCTATCATGACTGTTATATGTAAATTGGCACATACCTACTATAAAAGCTATTTTTGCTGTGCGATAAGGCAGACGAAGTTCTCTGAAACCATCTCCAGAAGGGTTTCTCCAGGCCCTCAAGCTCCCCACAGTCAGAGCTGGATTGGCAGGCTCCTTAGCAGTTCATAGCCATGGTACAATGTCTAATGGTTACTTTCTCAAAATTCTGTATTCTTTGTAATCAAACAGTATCTGATTGTCTCCCTGGGACATACCAAGAAGCCCAAAGGTAAGTTTGAAACTGTCCCCCAGAAGACTTCTGTAAACAGCCCAAAGGAATATTCTTAAGTCCTTATATGAAAAGGCTTACTCATTTTATGCATGGAAGAATATTTTATGTGAAATTTAGCCATTAATAGCACGTTTTAACATTCTTGGTCATCTGCTGTTTAGTCTCAGGAAGTTAGAGGTAGTTAGAAACTCAAGGATTCACAACTGGGCTGGGGATGTGGCTCAAGCGGTAGCGCGCTCGCCTGGCATGCGTGCGGCCCGGGTTCGATCCTCAGCACCACATACCAACAAAGATGTTGTGTCCGCCAAGAACTAAAAAATAAATATTAGAAATTCTCTCTCTCTCTCTCTCTCTCTCTCTCTCTCTCTCTCTCTCCCCCCTCTCTCACTCTCTCTTAAAAAAAAAAAAAAAAAAAAGGATTCACAACTGATAGCCCAGGGGAGGAGGCATTGTTCAAAATAGACTGAAGATCTTAAGCAGCATCTAGTTCCATTTAGGAGAAGAGCAACCCAACCTCTGTAGACTTTGAGATTTTTTGCTTTAAGTTGATACTAAATACTGAATCATTAAAGAAATGTTAAATTAGAATATTTATACTGAATTTTAAAAGTATGAAATGTATATTTTATAAGCATCCTTTATATCCATAATACAACTACTTTTTAACACTGTGCTAGGTTATTCTAATATTTTTACTTATATTAACTAATTTATCTTTAATCCTGGAAGGCAAGTTTTATTATGTGCATTTTACATATGATAAAATTATAACTCATACTGAGTAAGCAAGATGAATTTCATGGTTAATGAGTAGTTGGAATTAGGATTGTGAACTTGGATCTGGATAACGCTAAAAATACATGCTTTTAGCCACCATATGTGGTTCATCCGTACAAATTAAATTATTTTGAGCTTTACAACAACTATCCTGTACTTTAAGTAAGCTATTATTGGCCCCATTTGAGGCCCAGAAAAAGTTAAGTAGCTTAAATAAGATTGTATAGCTATTAAGTAGCAATAATAGGATTTCGTTGTTAGTGTTGATTTTTTTCCATGCCCAGAAATTGTACTAATGAGAAATATTTTCAATAATGGATAAATTAGGTTTTACTAAAATAATTTGAGGTTTGTTTGACTTTCTCCTTTAACTTTATTTACAGTATTGGCTCTAATAGCCAAGTTTTTCCCACAGGTTTCTCACAAAGCTAAATGAACTATGAAATATCAGCAGTTTTGAGATCCTTTGTTGAAAGATAATAAAAGCTAACTATTACAGAAGACATAGTCGTGCCAGGCACTATTTTAAGCACTATGTAGGCATGAATTCATTTAATTCATACAATTGCTTTGTGAAGAATATGTTGTTGCTAGCCTTTCCAATGAGAAAAACCGAACATAAACATATTCCTTTGGCCTATTTACAGAAGTCTTCTTTCAAACTGAACACAAAAATTTGCCCAAGAAAATTCAGTATTTTGGCTGTGGAATCCAGATACCTTATCTTCCATACAATGTATGATGCCTTCCTGAAAAATAAACTTACGAGTATAATCTGCATACTATGACCCTTCTAATTAATATGTGTTTTGTTTTTTTAATGGAGAATAAGGACTGACCTTATAAAGGAGTGAAGAAAAACACTGTGGTATTGAATCAATGATTTATTTTGGTTTGTGTAATTAAGTGAAAAGCTGTAATTTTGTATTTGTCCACAAGATGGTGAAATTCTCATTAGTTTTTAATTTCCTGAAATTCATATAAATCATTAATTTATAATCTGCATTTGGCAGTATTTATTACAAACACTTTAATTCCTTTATAGCCCATCTGCTGGCAAGGCCAAGATTAGAATGGCTCACAAGAGAATCATGATTCTGAATCACCCAGATAAAGGTAGGTAGGATTTCTATTTGTCTTAATTTGTGGATCAGAATGTGCTGCAAATTCCTTTCAGTTTAGTCAAACTCATTACAAATGGCATATAGTTGAGTTAGAAGTTTATGTGTCACATGTATTGAGATGATGTTGATAAAATAAGCAGACCTTTAGTGTGGAGTTCAGTGACTTCCAGTAGTGGATTCGTATGATTGGCTTTTAAGACCTTCCTTACTAGCATTTACACATGAGTACCTAACTCTGGTTGATACTTTACCATTTTGATCAAGAAAGAGAAAACATGATTTGGGCACTATGAATTATAGATATTTAACATCACACAAAAGCACAAGATTTAGAGGATCTCCTCTATATCTCTGAATGGAATATATTATAGAAGATTCTGAATTTTTAAATTTTATTCTGGAATACTCTGAGGCTGAGCCATTTGTTTTTAACTGGCCAGGTTTATAATGTAAATTTATCTTACAGAAAGACAATTATTATAACTTTAACTACACTACAGCTGCTTGATAGAGAAAGCCCATATGTTCATTACTGTTTCTGCTTTAAAATAACAGATGGTAGAAAGTTGCACTGTATTTCAGAAGTCAAAGGGTGGGGGTGCGAGTGAAGGGTTTCTTGTATTTACAGACTTTCAGTTTTGTAATTATTTAGAAAAAAAAATTAAAAACAAATTTTGGATTCCTATTCATCCTGACACCAAAATATGGCATTCTTTTTCAGCTTTCTCCACTTAATTACTTACTATAAAAATTCTTTTCACTGAACATCATCTCTGTTGGGTTTTGCACTTGTTTTCTTTAGTGTGAATAAACAAGAGTATAAACTTTGGAAAGAGGGTTTGCTTAAAATTTTTAAACAGCTTCAATAGTTACTGAAAGATCCACTCAACTAATTTACTTTGCATTGTGCAGTTTCAGAGTAATTGAGAAAGAAGTGTGTTTAAGTGCCTCCTTGAAGCCTTCTGGCTCCTAAACATCCTCTGTTCCTTGCAGGTCAAGTGAATGCCCTTGGCTCTGATTGATTGCAATAGGATCAAGCACTCATGTCTTTCAGCTGATTGACAAGTTGTTGATTGTGCCTCTTAGCAAGGAGGCAAATTCTAAAATGTATTTGAGAGAACATGTATATTAGGAGCCAGTGGTGTTTAAAGAATTACTTGATTTTTTTTTTCTGAGATAGTGTATTTATTAGAGATGGGATTGTTGACGCTGCAATAATTACTAATATCTTCTTGTCTGACCCCGTGTGGTTAGCTGGGTGTGAGTGAATGGACCTGCAAGCTGGAAGCCAGCATTGGTCTCTGGTTTCTGTCCTCCAGCAAGCATTATGACCTTGAACATTCCCTTAACCTCTCCAAATGTGAGTTTTATTACCTATAAAATAAAGGAATTTATTTATAAAAGGAATTTATTTATAAAGTCCTTTTTGTTTGCACATTTAATGTAATAATCTTTTATATCTACTCAATTAATGAAGAACCTGTACTATATGTTTCTGTTGAGATCACAGTTTTAAGAAAGACACTCTTTATCTTTTCAGATTATTGTACCCTCTAAAAATGTATTGACATTATAAATATTTTCTCTGTGTAATTGTCCATTCATCCAAAATTTAAAATATTGGAGCTTCAGAGATTTCATGGACTTCCTAAATCCCATCCATATGCTCAGTTAGGAAGTAAATTCTTTTCTGCCTCTGCTCTAAGTATAAAGTATACTGAATTAAGGGATATTGGACCCTAACTGTATATGATGCAGTTGGAATGATATAAATCTGAAAGTGTGTTTTGAGGAGAAAGATTGTTTTATTTTGAATGGGAAGAAGATAACAGATTTTAAGAAAAATGTGTCATTGTCCTTGGATAGAGAAAGCCGGGAGTATTGAGGGGAAAATGAGAATGGACAACTCTTAATTTTGCCCCCTTTTAAATAATTTTTCACTATATTTGGTTTGGCCAGCTCACCACTAAGTCTTACAAGTAGTTATAGGTAGTTAAATTCTTTACCCAGTGCTTCTGAAATTTAAAAAACTGTTACTTCACCCCATCGTTAATAAATTTTCTGTTGGTTTTGCTACCAGCTGGTAGAATAAATTTGGAACTACAAATGTGTGATCAACTATAATTTGTTACACATTTCATTATCAGGTTGTACAAAGAAAGTGACACCAGAAAATTAAGTGTGGGAAATGGCTGAAAATAAATTTTTTGCAGCTAGTTTTAAATGAGCATTCAGATGTGTTTTGGTAAAAATTATAATTTTGCTGTTTCAACTTAGTAAGATAAAAAATTAGATTGCTTCTTTCCTTACGTTGTCAAAGAAAGAGGTTGTTATAAAAATCAGTGATTTAATATTAATAACTGATGAGGGAAGGACAAAGCAGGTAAATTTGAAAAACTGTAGATTTCTTACAGGCTGTTTAATCTAGTGCTACTCAAAGTATAGTTTTTCTATTCATGCCAGCCTACAGTTTGTTACCTATGTGTAATAAGTTAAAAACATTTAGAAACCTTTATAATTTGACATACCTGTGATGTTCAGATGTATGATACATGTGTTGGTCCACTACAGGTTGAAAATTAAAGAAAAGTACTTCTTCACCATGGTTTGAGAGACATGATCTAATCAATGCTGCCTCCTGAATCAGGGCTTTGTGCTCCATCAGCGGGGAAAATGGCCCATTAGCTTTTTTTAAAAAAGATTTAGTAGAGGGCTTCTCAGTCTATAAGGCAAGCCCACTCCACTGGTAGCAGCTCTGCCTAATAGAAAGATGTTTTCTATGTTTAAATAAAATCTGCCTGCCTACAGTAGAGATTCTCAGTCTTTTTCCATTTATACACTTTTCAGTAAATATTCAGTACTTTCATTCTTCTTTAGTAGTGCTTGAATCAAAATTAAATTAAATATTAGAATTAAACAAGTCAAAGTAAATATGTTTTTGAATGGATTTTTTTCCTTGATTACTCGCATTGAAGAAGCAGCTAAGTTTCACATGAATACCTGATAAAAATATAATACAGTTTATCATAGTATATTACATTTAAAGTATGTGTTATAAATGTTTAGAAAAAGAAGAATGTGATTACCAAAAGTCAACATGGAATCACTAAGAAAAAGTGCCTAATTAGCTTGATTTTCTTTTTTGATAGATGTACTACTCTTTTTCCAGAGGGCTTATCTTTTCTCCCTTCATTTTAACATTTTAATTAGATTTAAGGCTTTGTATTTTAGTTACTTTTTGTTGTTGTTAAAGAATTCATTATGGGGCTGGGGATGTGGCTCAAGTGGTAGCGCGCCCACCTGGCATGCGTGCAGCCCGGGTTCGATCCTCAGCCCCACATATAAAGATGCTGTGCCCGCTGAAAATTAAAAAATAAATATTAAAAAAAAGCAATCTGTATTTGGGGTGAAAATGGGAGTTCAAAACACAATTTGAGTCAAATGTATGAAAGATGATATATCATGAGCTACGTAATGCTTTAAATAATCAATAAAAAAAGAAGAGTTCATTATGTTTATCACACATTGATTTCCTTTGATAAAAATAAGATTAAAAATAAAGTACATGACTTGTTTATCTTTATAACCTATAAATAAATAAATAATAGGAAAAAGGAGGAATACAAAAAATTGTAAACAAAACAATTGGAAATGATAACAAATACATGAAATGATCATATTAAATATTTACTGATATCAAACAACCCAAAACTGTTTTATTTTTGTTTTTCAAACATTAGTTCTTTAACATCTACCATGTGTCAAACATTGTTAAATCTTAAGACTATATAATTTTGATATAAGACAACTGGGTTTCTATCCTCATAGAGCATGCATTGTAATGAAGGGGCAAGCAAAACCCAAGAAGCCCAGTTTCAGGTTGTAATGCCTGCAGTCGAGTCTACTGGCCTAAAATGTAGAATAATGTGAGAGAGGCACCTTTATGTAGGGTGACTGGAAGGGAAGTGGTCTCTGCAGAGACCTACAGAATACAAAAGAGCCAGCTATGTGAAGAGTGCTAGGAAAGTATAAGTGCAGAGGCTCTAGACAGAAAAGAATTTAATGTGCTTAAAGAAGCTAAAGGGTGCTGCTGGGGGGCGGGGCAGGGAATCTGAAAAAAAAACTAGTGTGATGGAAGTGTAACAGACAAAAGGAGCAATAACATGAAATGAGATGATGCCCAGATTTTGAAAACTAGGTATGCATTATGACAATGAGAACTGGTGGTTCTATATAGTATGTGAACTTGTTCTGTATTCAAAGGAAAGTTACTTCAACTTTTAAGCAATTTACCTTTTAAGAAACTATTTCTTATTCTTAATCTAAATTTGTCTATTTATTTATTAAAATATTAAACTTGTTATGTTAATATCAATTACATGATCCTTATGATAATTTCTGTGTCCCACAAAATTTTTTAATGTGAGTCAAGTGGCATTGTTTTATATTTTTGCACATCTCTAATAGCTGACTTAATTGAAAACACCTTAGAGTCTCATATCAGTTTCTCCACTCATTCTCTTATGATATGTTGTTTTGTTTAAACATAAAGAATATGTGACTTCACACAAGTAGGTAGTTAAGAAAGGGAAACAGTATTTTGTCTTTTCAGATAGTTGGCAGCATTTGTTCCTACTAAACCAGAACTCAACAAGTGGTAGTTTCTTAAGATAAGTTATATGTGGAATCTGAAACAATACCAGTGAATTTTTAAATTCGTTTTAGGTTACATTAAAATCTACTGGTCTATCATGCAGTTTGAATTAATTTTTTTACCCAAATGTGATTTCGTAACATCCTTGATCAGTCATTCAGAGAATATTATTTCACTTAGAGTTATAGATCATCCAAATGTTAATTCATTTCATTGTGTCAATATTTCTCAAGATGTATTCCCTCCATTAGTCTCAGCATCCCCTGGGAACTTACTAGATATGCAAACTTCTGGGTTCATCCTAGATCTATTGAATTAGAAGGTTTGGGGTTGGAGCCCAGCAATTTGTATTTTACAAGCCTTCCAAATAATTCTTTTTTTTTTTTTTTTTTTTTTTTTGAGAGAGAGAGATAGAGAGAGAGAGAGAGAATTTTAATATTTTATTTTTTAGTTCTCAGCGGACACAACATCTTTGTTTGTATGTGGTGCTGAGGATCGAACCCGGGCCACACACATGCCAGGCGAGCGCGCTACCGCTTGAGCCACATCCCCAGCCCCCAAATAATTCTTATATTTAGTAAATGAGAACTGCTGCTCTGGAAGTTCCAACTGAGGTCCTAGGGTGTTTGTTGGGACAGGTTCTAGTCTCTAATCACTCTCTACTTAGTACTTTGAAACTTCCAGAAACTTGCCTTGGTTTGTCAGAAGCTTTTTGCTTTTTTCAGAAACATTCTCCTTTGTTTCTTAGCCTTCTGCCCTGTGCAAGTTTAGATTTTAGTACCTATTTAGAAGGAAAACTCAGCCATATGTCAGCTCCATTTTCAAGCCTACCTTTGTCAGTTGGATCTTAAACAATTAAGTCTACAGTTTTCGCTAACTCATGAGATTGTAAAAAAGCCTTGCCCTTGAACAGCAGCCTTCCTGGGTTCTTGCCTATATTTTAACCTCTTCCCCACACCAAAAATTGGCAAAAACCCTAAGGGAGAAAGCAATATCAGTGTGTCTTCTTACCTCCTAGTTTTTTCTCATTCCCAAATCCTTGGACCCTCAAGTCCTAATTTCCTTATTAGTTTTTTTTTTTTTCTTAATAGCAGTAATAAATAAGTGGGATTTTTTTGGTGTATGTGTGGTTGTTTTATTTTTGTTTTTAATTTGTTCAGTTTTTTGGTGGTGGTTTTCAGTGTGGGCATTAATCTCTGACAAGCTATTCCATCATCTGTTTCAAAAAATAAAAGTAAAGAAGGTTACTTGTGAAGGAATATCACAAAGGAATTGGACAGGAGATTATGTAGGTGGCTAGCTAGTACAGCAATTTTAGTGAGAAATATTTGTGATCTAGTTCAGGATGTAGAAAAGGAAGTAAGTTTGAAATGTATTTTGGAAACAGAATCAACAGTTATTGCTGGTTGATTTAATATAGAAAATTTAATATTTCTCCTTGATTTCCAAATCAAAGGATTGGTTTGATGTGGAGCAGTTTACTAAAGTAGAGATGATTTAGAGAGGGCAGATAGATTGTAAACAGGATTGGGAGAAAAATAAAGAATACTGTCTTCATGTTAAATGAAGTAGTCAGGAGCGAATCCAAGTGGAAATGGAAGTAGGAAGTTGAATAAATGAATCTACAGTGCAGAAATGGGGTCTAGACTTAGTAATTTCAGAGTCATCAACTTAAGGTGGTATTAAAACTATTCTTAAGAGGTTGTGGAAAATGAAGTATGTGTAAGGAGGAAGAAAAGTAGGGGACACAGATGTAAGAAACACAAACTTTCAAAGATCAAGTTTGAAAGGAGTAATAAATAAGCAAAGATAAAAGGAAAAAAATGTAAGGAAAAATTGGCATAGTAGAAGCAAAGACAGGAATGTATTTAAGGAAACTAAATGATCTGCCGCATTGAATGCTGCAGAAACATTTAGATGAGGTTGGAGATGGTCCATGGTATTTACAAAACAGGAAGACTTCAGCGACCTTTAAAGAAACAAAACAGTTTCAGTTGGTAGTGGATTGAGAAGTCAAAAAGGATGAAGTTGAGTTAATTTATATAGACAACTTTTTTGAGGAAGTAGAGAAAGGGAGTAGATTGTAGGAGGGAGATGAGGGATTAAAGAAGGAATGCTGTTTTGTTTTCTTTTGCTTTTTACTTTTTAAATATAGAAAAGCTTATTGCATAATTTTGAGCGGGTGGTTTGTGTGTTATTGGAAATGATCAACTAGAGAGATTGATGATTTAGAAAAGCTTTAATTTAGCAGGGATAGACATAAAGTTCTTTTAAGTCTCAAAAATCAATTGTATAAATGCAGGACAGAGATTTGGCAGTTTCACATGAAAAAATAGTCATGGGTGTATGTTGATTTCAAAGCCTATAATAACAATATAAAAGCTGCTAAAAAGTTTATGTATTCTCAATCTGCATTAAAAGGTATATAATATCTTTATTAAAAGTCAAGGTATTACCACAATCTTCTGTACTTGTCTTTCATTTGTTCATTCAGTTAACATATATTTACCCAACTGTATTGAGCTGGGCAGTTATATCTCACACATTTTGTGTCTATTTCTGGATACCAGATTTTGAATACTGATACACTATGTGGTATTCAGAGGAAACCAACAAGGTTGTCAGGAGTCTGGAAAAAATATCATGTAAGCAATCATTCTTTCATTCAAGAAATATTTTTGAGTACTTAATGTAGGCCAGGTAATGTACTAGACATTGACCAAGATAACTAAACACCTTGCCTTCACAAATTTTATATTCCACTGGAAGAGACAACAGATAAGTAATTTAGTAGATTATAAATGGCCACAAGTTCTTCGTAGCTCCTTTCAGATTGGCCTTGTCACTTTGTTTTGACCAGTAGAGTATAGCAGAAATAACATTGTGTGACTACTGAGCCTAAGCCTTCAGAATCATTGCATCAGCTCTTACCTTGTTAAAACTTTGAAACCATCATGTGAAGAAGACCAGCCTTTCTTTCAGAGGAATAAAAGGGCTAATAAAAGGGCTACCATCCCAGCTAAGACCCTCGTAAGGCCATACTAGATCATTCAGCCCAAACTGACCTGACCTAGCTTTGAAGACCCACCCTGCCAATTCACAATTCAGAATGAAAAATCATTGTATCATTTAGCCATTGATTTGGAGTGGTTTGTTAGGAAAGAAAGACTTATATAGGAAGTTTCCCATAATGTTATGATAAGTGGCTTAAAGAAAAATAGAGGGCTGGAGTTATATAGTTCAGTGTTATAGTGCTTGCCTAGCTTGTGTGAGGCACTGGGTTCAATTCTCAGCACCACATTAATTAATTGATTGATATTAAAGGTATTGTGTCCATCTACATCTAAAATGTGTGTGTGTGATATGTATATATAAGAAAAAAAGCAGAAGAGGTGACTGGAGAATGGCAGATGGCGGGAATGAAGTTGCAGTTTTACTTAGAGCCATCTTAGAAATTCTCTGTAAGAAGATAATATTCAAGCAGAGACCTGAATAGAATATATCATATGAAAATAAAGAAAGAGTATTTCAGGCAAAAGAAAACTATAACTTCTGTAGTTTATAAATTATAAGTTTTGTAATTCTTTTGTTAAATTTATTTCTATTTTTATGCAATGTGAATGGGATGAATTTCTTAATTCTATTTTCTGGTTGTTCCTTGAAAATTTATGGGAATATAATTAAATTTTTGTATTTTGGGCTTATATTCTGCAATCTTTTTTTAATACTTTTTTTTTGAGAGAGGATTTTTTAAATATTTTTTAGTTTTCAGTGGACACAACATCTTTCTGAAAGTATTAATCCTTCAAAATTTTTATTAGGGTTTTTGGGCAATGTTTGGCTGTTAGCCTTTTAACATAAATTAAGAATTGTCTTATTAGTTTGTAAGTGTGCACATGTGCACACAACATAACATTCACATCCAAATCTGGAGTATCTTTTATCACTGCTATGAATATGTACCTGGGGAGAACTGACACCTTTACAGTATTGAATTTTTCAATCCCTAAAGAAGATATATCCTTCCATTTATTTAGATCACCTTTAGTTTATTTCGGCATAGTCTTATAGTTTTCTGTGTTGTAATTATATTCTTAATTTGTTAAATTTATTTTTAGGTATTGATTTTTTTAATGCTTTTATAAATTAAATTGTTTGTATATTATTGCTAAGAAATAGCAATCTTGGCTTTTTACTATCAGCAGCTTAATAAATTCATTTGTGAATTTGACTCAATTTATAATTTTTTTAAATTGTCTTGGATTTTTTACATTCTCAATGAAGATTAACAGTTTCTTCATAAATGACATAGTTTGGAGTGGAGGAGAGGGAATACTTACTACAATGGCTAGAACCTCTAAAATAAATGTTAAATAGAAGCAGTGATAGGTATTTTCTTGCTAATTTCAGAGCCAAATTTTTCAACATTTTACTGCTAAGTATGCTGTTTGTGATATTTTTTGATAACTTTTATCACATCAGAGAAGTTTCCTTCTATTTTTAGATCATTAAAAATTTTTGTTATGTTTTGAATTTCATAAAACATTTAAATAAATGTTTTTCTGCCATCTATTTATATGATTAGTTGATATTTATCTTTTTATCTATTAATGAGATGAATTACATTGATTAATTTTTGAATGTTAAAGCCAAGCTTTTATTTCTGATATAAACCTAACTTGGTCATTGATATTTAGTCTGATTTGATAGTGAACATTTTGATTTTGCATCTGTGCTCATGAGTGATATGCACCTGTGGTTTCCTTTCTTGTTTTCAAAGATATGCTAGCCATATGGAAAAAAAAAAATTTTAATTTGTTTTCCTTTTCTTCTTCTTCTTCTTCTTTTTTTTTTTTTTTTTTTTGAAAAATTCAACAATATAATTCTGGCTGGGATTTTATTTGTGGGAAGATTTTCAATTGCAGATTCAATTTCTCAAGTAGATCTGATGTTTTTGATTTTCCATTTCTACTGGTATCTGTTTTGATAGGTTGTCTTTTTCCTGTAATTTATTTTTCAGTTAAAAGGGTTTTTTTTTTTTTTTTGGTTTTTTTTAGAGACGAACTTTTTTTAAAATTTATATAACACCCGAATGCATTACAATTCTTATTACATATACAGAGCTCTATTTTTTTATATCTCTGGTTGTATACATAGTATATTTACATCAATTTCTGTCTTTGGATAATAATGATCATCACATTCAACCATCATTAATTACCCATGCCCCCTCCCTTCCCCTCCCACCCCTCTGCCCTATCTAGAGTTGTCTATTCCTCCCATGCTGCCTCTCCCTATTCCACTATGAATCAGCTTTCTTATATCAAAGAAAGCATTAGGCATTTGTTTGGGGGGGGGATTGGCTAACTTCACTTAGCATTATCTTCTCTAACTCCATCCATTTACCTGCAAATGCCATGATTTTATTCTCTTTTATTGCTGAGTAATATACCATTGTGTATATATGCAACATTTTTTATCCATTCATCTATTGAAGGGCATCTAGGTTGGTTCCACAATTGAGCTATTGTGAATTGTGCTGCTATAAACACTGATGTGGCTGTGTCCCTGTAGTATGCTATTTTTAAGTCCTTTGGGTATAGAGTGAGGAGAGGGATAGCTGGGTCACATGGTGGTTCCATTCCCAATTTTCCAAGAAATCTCCATGCTGCTTTCTGTAATGGCTGCAAAACAATTTACAGTCCCACCAGCAGTGTATGAGTGTACCTTTTCCCCCACATTCTCGCCAACACTTACTGTTTGTTTGCATAATAGCTGTCATTCTGACTGGAGTGAGATGAAATCTTAGAGTGGTTTTGATTTGCATTTCTCTAATTGCTAGTGATGATGAACATTTTTTCATGTGTTTGTTGATTGATTGTACATCATCTTTTGAGAAGTATCTCTTCAGGTCCTTGGCCCATTTATTGATTGGGTTATTTGTGTTTTTGGTGTCTAGTTTTTTGAGTTCTTTATATACCCTAGAGATAGTGCTCTATCTGATGTGTGAGGGGTAAAGATTTGCTCCTAAGATGTAGGCTCTCTGTTCACCTCACAGATTGTTTTTAGTTTGAGTCCATCCCATTTATTGATTCTTGATTTTAATTCTTGTGCCACAGGAGTCTTATTAAGGAAGTTGGGGCCTAATTCCACATGATGGAGATTAGGGTCTATTTTTCTTGTATTAGATGCAGGGTCTCTGGTTTCACTCCTAAGTCCTTGATCCATTTTGAGTTGCGTTTTGTGCATGGTGAGAGATAGGGGTTTCATTTCATTTTGTTGCATTATGGATTTCCAGTTTTCCCAGCACCATTTGTTGAAGAGAAGCTATCTTTTCTCCAATGCATGTCTTTGGCACCTGTATCTAATATAAGATAATTGTAATTTTGTGGGTTAGTCTCTGTGTCCTCTATCCTGTACCATTGGTCTTCAGTCTGTTTTGGTGCCAATACCATGCTGTTTTTGTTACTATTGCTCTGTAGTGTAAGTTTAAGGTCTGGTATAGTGATGCCACCTGCTTCACTCTTCCTGCTAAGGATTGCTTTAGCTTTTCTGGGTCTCTTATTTTTCCATATGAATTTCATGAGTGCTTTTTCTATTTCTATGAGGAATGTCATTGGAATTTTGATTGGAATTGCATTAAATCTGTATAATGCTTTTGGAAGTATGGCCATTTTAGTAATATTAATTCTGCCTATCCAAGAGTAAGATAGATCTTTCCATCTTCTAAGGTCTTCTTTGATTTCTTTCTTTTTGGTTCTATAATTTTTATTATATAGATCTTTCACCACTTTTGTTGATTTCCAGCAGGAACATATCTAAACATCATAAAGGCTATCTATGCTAAGCCCCAGGCCAACATCATTCTAAATGGAGAAAAATTGAAGGCATTCCCTCTAAAAACTGGAACAAGACACGGATGCCCTCTTTCACCACTTCTATTTAACATAGTTCTTGAAACACTGGCCAGAGCAATTAGACGAAAGAAATTAAAGGGATACATATAGGAAAAGAAGAACTCAAATTGGCATCAGAGACCAACTTTTGACTTTCCTGATTCTCTCTTGAGTAATTCTCTCTTGACTAATTTCTTTTGTGATCTCTTCCTTGATAGATTAATTATTTGGAAGTATATTAATTAATTTTGAAAATCAGGGTTCCCTAGATGTGTTTGTTATTGATTTCTAACGTAATTCCAAAATGATGAGTTAACATAGTATAAATCAGAACTATTTAGACTCTCTGTGTTAGAAGTCTTTTTTTTTTCCTTCAATCTCTGGTGGAACTGAAAGCTTTTGTAAAACATAATAAAAATGAATTTACTAGAAAATGAAGTTTTATGTGTGTGTGTGTGTGTGTGTGTGTGTATAATGTGTGTGTATAATCTAAGCACTGATTTATATTATTAGATTTTACAAAAAGACACTACTTTATCAAAAGGCTATAATATTTTCTAAACATTCCATTTCTAGACACCCTGGTTGTGATTCAGTAATAGTGTAATTCAATCCATACACATAAATTAAAAACCTTTGTCCTTCTATCTTAAACAGAATGAGTGGTAGAGAATTCAGCATTATTCTGAATAAACTGTCTCTAACACTGCCATCAATAAATATAATGTTTAATAAGACTTTCAATCTTCTGTGCCTTTGATTTTTTTTCCAACTGCTAAATGAGGATATTATGGTCAGTGATTTAAATATCCAGAATGCATATAAGTCAATTAAAGATTATGTTTAAGTTCAGTTAATGTTTTAATATTTTTTGAGGATACATAAGATTCCTGACATCTCCTTGATAACTCTAAAAATGTAATCAGCTTACCAAGATTGAAATTACCTGTTCCAAAGTCATTTTCAGAGATAACCATGAAGTCAACTTATTTCATAACCAAGTAGGTTATGAACTATCTTTGTGATTCTTTTAATATCTTCAAGGACATTCTGTGTTATATTCTATAAGTGTTTATAGCAATTCAGATCCTAATATGAAAATGTCAGTGGTATCCTCAAGGGCAAGAAGCTAAATATAGCTTCCGCCAGCATTGCTCTTTCTAATGCAGCCCCATGTTTGTTGATCTGCTTTCTTTTTCCTTCATAAGGTGGGTGGTATCATATCAATAAAAGGCCTGAATAAAGTCAGAACAACTTACACCTACACTATCTGGATATAATTTGGTTTCTTGTAAGGTCTACAGAGACTTTACAACGTTTTCAACATCTATAGATGGTTTGCACTTAAGGGGAAAAAACAAAATAAAAACAAACACAGAAAGACTGGTGAACTGTAATATGATTGTTAGCTCACACATTAAGCAATGACAGTATTCAGGACTAGAAGTTAGAGTATGATGTTTAAATAGCTTTAATGTGACAGTTTGGGGTTAGTATTTTTGTATGTCAAATAGGCACTGCTCATGATTTATAATGATTCTGCATTTGAAATTCACCTCAATTTTCCTCTTGCTGTTTGCATTAGAAACAAAAGAACTCTGAAAAAGAGCTGACTTAATTTTATTTTAAGATACTGTGAATCCAAGACTACTTCTGATATTCTAATGGGATCATTGCAGAGAATAAGGAGAATTTCTTTTAATATTTTTATTATCACTCACTTATTAGTATTAGTTCATTCATCTATATTAACAAATATGATTTTTAGGCAGTGGATGTTGCCTTTTTTTAACATGTGTTTAATTGTTCTGGAATGAGAAAACTTGAGAAGACTTTAAAAATATCCTTTAGATTGATTTACCTCTTTCTTAAAAGTAATGAATATTCACTGCTTTTTAAGAAAAAAAAAAGTCATGGGAAAAGACTTTTTTCTTTTGTTTACCTAACCATCCACTTAAGTTCAGAAAATTCTCTGGTCAGGTATAGGATTGGTAAATGTCTGACCAGTGAATATTTGAGTGGTTTTCCTATTATACATGATCATACCTCTGATTTCTCAGAAGTTTGTTTTTGATTGTTGCACATCTGAATACTTCACTAACCAAGGTTAATTTTTCACTGTTTGATTCCTACTAAGCATATAAAATAATCTATCAAAGAATGGGGAAATATGAGAATTATAATTGAATGTTTTTTTCTATATCAAGAATGTTTAAAAATGTCAATAATGAAGTATGTTTTAATCCATTCATTTTTCTTTGTCTTCTCAGGTGGATCTCCTTACTTAGCAACCAAAATCAATGAAGCAAAAGACTTGCTGGAAGCAACCACCAAATATTGATTGATGCTCAAGAGCCAAGGAAAAAAATAGAGGACTTAAAAAAAAATAGTCCTGCCAATTAATCTGAAATATGGTCTTGATTTTCATACACCTATTGACCATAACCTTTTTTCCATCCTTCAATTATATAATAATAAAAGGTTAATAGACTTGCTTTTTTATTTTCTTTTAAAGGAATCCTGGAAGTTTTGTAGCTGGTATTTTGCCTTATTATTTTCTTTGTAATATTCATACTTTTAATGGTTTTTGTTATATTAGTCTTAAACATCCTTCTCTTCCTTCACACACACACACACACACACACACACACACACAGTGTACAAAAGCACGATCATCTCTGGTGCAGTTGGAATTGGGAGCACTGAGTAGAAGTGTTCTTATGCTTGTATTTGTACCTCTCTGTCCTTTGTTTCTTCAGAAGAATTTGAGACTCTGCCTAAGTAAGGTGCTTGAATGCTTTGAGACCAACATTGGCTGCCACCTCATGAAGAAATGATACGATATAATGGAATTTACTAAATGGTGATTTGTTAAGTAGGGGTTGGGACTTTTTAAAGAACTCTGCTGTCTCTGAGATCCTATAACTGAAGCATGAGAACTTGGAGAGCCACTAAAATGATTAAAGATTCATAAAATGAGCCCTCTGAGGAACAGCTGAAAAGGGGTGGGAGAAAACAGAGGAGTTTGTATTTAATTATAGTCTTTCCATACTGTTTATTTATTTAATTATTCATTCTACAATTTTTATTGACCATCTCTGTTGTGTAAGGCACTGTAGTGGGTCCTCTGAGAGTTACAAGTATGAACCAGCTGTGGATCCTGCCTCAGAGGAACTTCTCTAGAGAATACTGGTAGAGAGGTACAGATGATATGTTAATGAAGTTCAAAAAATAGAAGAATATTTTAAACTCAGTACATGGTGGGGAGGGCCTTTGTGGAACAAGTGGCCCAGAGCTGGGTGTTTAAAAAGATAACAACACATTCCATATGATTAGTAAGTCAGTATTGTTTCTCCTGAGATCAGAATTAGCAGAAATTATTTGCAGAAATAGATGTATTATTTAGTGCAATTATAATGTAGAGTTTTTTCTCAAAAGCAAGGGATGGACAGAATAGTTATGAAAGGCCAGCTCTGTAATTTAATTGAGAATTTGAGTCATTCCAGCATTTGCCTGTAATCTCCTTCATTCCCATTTTCCTGCTATGCATGTGCCTCGGAGTCAAATCTGGTTTTGAATACTATCTTCCCAGTGATCTTGGGCAGTTACTTAATTTGCAAGTCTGTAACCCTCAGGATAAAATAGAGAAAATAATCCTAATAAGTTTGTTGTAGGAAATAAATATGTGTAAATCATTTAGTCATGTAGCAAATGTCCAAAAAATAAATTAGTTCTTTCATTTCACTTTTTTCCCATTAATTTTATCTTTTAGAACACAAGTTTGAGGGTGTTTTCTGATAATCATTCAGTTTGCTTTTGAATCTACAATTTGGTGGGATCATATAGGAGATTGCTCATCTCTAGTCTATGAAGCACCAACTGTGGCTGGAGGAGCCACTTCCTGTGATGGCAAATTAGAACTGGTTGTTAGCTGAGAGCCATGGTTCCCCTCTGCATAGGCTTCTCCCAGGGCTGCTAGAGCTTGTCACACCATAGCAGTTGTGCTGCAAGTGATGGTTGTCCAAGAGAGGAAAAGGAAGCTGCCAAACTGTCTTGAGTCAGAGCATTACTTCTGCCATATTCAGTTGGTCTGAAAGTTACAAAGCCTGCCTAGACAAAGGAAGAGGAAAGAGAGAGTGTGAAAGAATCACTGATCATCTTTAATATGTAACCAGGGCATGGTTGATAATTTTTTCTCTTAATCAAATTGGTAAGGCATTACTTTGAAAATAAATTAGTCATGTACAACTCCTTGGAGTATAAGCCTAGGCAGTTTCAGATAATATAGCTACTGTTTTAGGCAGATATTAATTTAGTAGTAACTCTAAATGGCAGTGTAGTTATAAAATTGGAGTTTGACCAGCTACCCACCCTCAACTCCTTATTATCTATAAAAAGCTTATTTGAATGGTTACCTAGCTTCAGTAAAGATTGCTTTTATATATCTGCTGTCATTGCATATTCTGCTTAATTAAACTTTTTGTTAATACTGCAGTTTTTCTTTATTTTTACATCTTAGATGTAGTCTGAGGGAACAGGGAAGACCTTTTAAAAACACAATTTCTTGACAGAGTATAAGATGGACAGTTATAGGAGAGAATAGAGTGCCATTTAGATTAGAGTCAGTGGGGCCAATCTAGACCATGAAGTCAAAAGAAGTTTAGTAAGAGAAAAAAAAAAAAAAGTGTTGAGTGTAGCAGACATTGTTTTATTTAGTCTACAAAGCATTTCCTTTATTTGAAAATCATTTTAGTCATTTAGGATATCTGAACTTTGTATCAGGCAGTAAAATACAATATGGGTTAATTCTTTAATGTGTTAAAACTAAATATATATATATATATATATATATATATATATATATATATTTTTTTTTTTAAACATAGGTAACTTTTTTGCCTCATGCTTTTTAATTAACAAGAATTATTCAGAGTTGTGTTACTTGTGATTATCCAGCAGGGTCATGAGAGAGAACATATTTTATTTGTGCAGAAAGCTTTTGGTTGTCATAGGGAACCTCGAACACAGAAAAGAGCTTTCAATGACTTATCTTTAACATGTTCCACAATTAAATTAAGATCATTTAATGACACTTGTGAGAGAAGATGAATCAGGCCCTTAAATATTAAAAAAAAAATGTTTCTTTGACTCAGCTGACTTAGGATATGCTACAGAGACTGCAGTGAGAAGTTAAGTATCCAAGTAGGGGATATTATTTTGGGGAAATGGGAACCGTGCCGTCCACAAGCACTCTGCACCTTGCCCAGCAGTCACCTCTGGGGCACAAGCATCTTACTACAAAGAGGATTTGACAGGAGTGAGAAAATGTATCACATCATCCCTCCCTTCTGATGGAAAAGCAACCCAAAGAGCATAATCCATTAACACTAGATCAGTATCGTCTGTTTGTCAAAAAACATTTCATGAATCATGAGCCAAAATTTTATTTATGGTGGAGTGATACCCATTAGAAAATTAGAGTTTTTGTTAGTATAATTTATTAGCTGCAAAAGTTGAGAAGGTTCTCTGGACTCATTTTTATAGGTAGAATCTAAGTGATCTGGATCATTGCCCACCAACAAAATTGCTAGGCATGTAGACAAAGAAAATGTTCCTTCTAATGATTTTTTATGAGCTGAGTAGCTATTGTTCCCAGCTGAGTGCTCTTTTCCTCTTTTTATTGTTGCTGAGCAAAAGAATTTATAAAAAGCTCTTTTTTTTTATTAAAAAGCCTTCCTCAATTGAAATTCAAGTTCATTAAGTTATGTTCATCCCTCTTCCTGCCATACTAACCCTTTCCCCCTCTGGTCTATTTAACAGTGCCTAGCAGCAATGGTCAACATTTTAAGTCTGGACAGATTATTACATAGATATCAATATATAGATAAGCAGTCTTTAACAGTAAGTGGAGATTTTATTCCATATTGTCAGTATATAATCACTCAGACTGGATGTTGGCCCAAAATTCCATATTAGTCCCTCAACTTGTAAGGGGAAAAAGCCCCCTGGAAAATTAAAACATCACTGGTATACTTCTGTTGTGAAGGACGGTGATACGGATGAGGTATTGGTTCATTCTTGACACCATCTAAGCTATAATGCTAAAGGCCAAGAAATTAAAGTTGGTTAATTTTTATAAACCCAGTGTTTGCATAATAGCTAATACTTGCTGAATAACTGTGCCATTCTACCTACATTGTCTCTTTTTTAAAATTTTCATAGCTACCCTGAGGTAGAAAAACCAAAGACTCAGGAGTTTAGGAACTTTTCCAAAAACTTTTTTCAGTGGTGGGTGAGACTCGGATACAAATACCATTTTGCTTGACCCTGAAGTATATGCTGTATGAAAATAGTTTATGAAAGGATCCAGTGTGTTGAGACGTCACAAGCAAGGGGTTACGTCTTTAATTCTGTCCTGGAAGCTTATGATACTATCCAACTGCACATGGCAAAATTTCAGTTACGTAGTTAGGCAGCATGGACTTCCTTGACTCAGAAGGAATGGAGGGAGTGTTGATGAGGTTTTACTTGAAACATTCGTGGGCAAGTGCTCCCAAGGAGAACATCCAAAGCAAGGTTCAGAAGACAGCTCATGAACTTGAAGCAGCAGATTTGGGGAGAGAAATGAAGACATCATTCAATATATGAACGATAAAAACAAGACAGTTTATTGAAAGGAACAGAGAGGCAATGAAAAAATATGGTTAAGGACTAAGACAACTGAATCGAGATAACTTGCAGCAATTAAAAAGGAATTATGAGGCTTTAGTAGAATTTTTAAAAATTGTTTTTCACTATTCCCAGTTGCAGGCTGAGTTATTTGTCCATGTTAATGCTTTTATGTCAAATTTGAAATTATATTTGCAATTATAGGGTTGTCTAGTAGAATCAGTAGAATTTTATCTGAATGTGTCTAGAGATTTTCACTGAACTCTGTTTCCAGTGTCTGTATTCAAATGTTGAAGGGGTTTCCAACTCCTCATGACTAATATTCATAGCAGACTTGTGCACTTCCTGAATATTAGGTACACCTGTGTTTGAAAAGAAGTGCATACCAAAATCAACTTGGTGATTTTCCATTTATCTACTCTTGGATCATCAATGCCTTTGCTCTTTTCTTCTGTGAATGGGGATGATCAAGAGTTGACTCCAAGTGTTTAAGTTTTGGCTTCTATGCCTCTGGAGTAGGATGATATTATCTAATGACGTATCCTCTGTGGTAAAATGGGACATCGAATTTGCATAGTCTCCATCCTAGGCTGATGTATAGTGCGGTGTTGCAGAGAGATCAGCTCCGGCAGAGATGCAGCCTTCCCTAATTAACCCCACTTGGATTTGAGTTACGCTTTGTTCCTTGGGTTCTTGGTACTTATGTATTCACTTTGCTCTCTACTGCATTCCACTTGGTACTCACTTATGTACAATATTGTTTGGACTTTTTCTCTTTCTTATAAACAGGGATTTTTGTAAAGCCAATGTGTGAAAGTGTGAATATACTAAATTTTAAAGAAGTGAAATGAAATACTGTTGTGTTTGCTTTGTTTGAAATCATAAAAGATAAACTGTAAGATACTTTTATTTATAGTTTTCCCAATATGGGTAAAATAAATTTTGACATGACAAAATTGAATATAGAATTCTTGAAGATCACCTTATATGTTGCATAATTTCATCTACACTGTGAGCTCTTTATTAAAGACTGTGAATCTTGTATATCTTTTAGACCTTATACTTCTTCATGAGATGCTCAACTTAGTTTGTCAGGACAGGGTATTAACTGGGTTCACTCCTAAGGGTGGCTATTAGAAACCAAAAATCATAGATGTGTGGGTTTTCTCAGAAACCATTATTAAAACTTGTATTTTCACCTTTTATACCAAAGTAAGTAAGGGAAAAAGTAGAAATCAGCCCCACAATACTTTAAAACCGATTTTTAAATTTGTTTTATGATACAAATACCAAAGAGCCTGGTTCCTTTGTTTGTTTACATATTTCTTGCCCTGGGTATCTTCATTTCAATTTTTGGCCTTCAGCACTTGACTGCATAAAGAATTCCAAACACAAGCATTGGTAGTAGAAATGCTGACACAACTGAGCTGTCACCCCCAGAATATATTGTTGAATAGGTCTGCAGAAGTGCCTCAATCCCATACCTAAGAGCAGGTGAAGAATAAGGCCACCATTTTCAGCTTCCAAGAAGAGGAGCATACAGATAGGCAGATGTGCCCTGTTTCTTCTGTCTGATCCTTTGATCCTATTTTTCCTACTTCTCATATATGTGCTTATGGAAAAAACACACAGGCACATACCTATGTGCCCACCTGCCCCATAAAGTGGTTAGATCTTAATAATCATACCTATCAAGGCCAGTTAGACATTCAGTGTATGCTGCTGTTTCTTACTTGGCCTGGGAGAGTTTCATGTCATGAATGCCATCATGTGATCTGAGGAAGAGGACCAGCAGTATTGGGCTTATATAATACAAAAGGTCAGTCTACCATAAAATGGGAGCTTGAATTTGTTTTGTCAGAGGAGGAATGTTTTTCACAGCCATCTGGTGAGTTAAGAACAATAAACAGAATCACACGGTGAGCATGTTGTATTTGACTCTGTTGATGGGATTTAGGTATGGAACATCAATTTTCTGTTCAGACATAATTGAGTACATATTACCATGATATGAAACCAGGCAAGAATAGTATGGTGTGTGGGATGTTACATTTTAAGAAATTTAATGAAGGGGAAAGTTAAAAAAAAACCTGGAAACAGATGCAATTTGTTTGAATTTTTTGCTCCAAGTGTATGTGAAGCGGCTCTTTCTCACCTGTACTCATGTAGAAATGCAAAGGCAAATAGATGATTTTCACGTGTTGCCATCTTCCCTTTGGGGCTAATTTTTTTTTTAACAGAGCAGTAACACCTAAAGGACAGGTAGAGCCTCAGGCCTGGGGTGAGGCTCTTGGTTCATTCCAGCTTCCTTTCTTAGGTCCCTGAGTCTCTGTTGTCAGCAGGTCCAAGGGCCTCTTGTATTTAATTCCATCAAGAGAGAAGGGGTTTTTCTCTCATAGCCTGCTTCATAGTTACTCCTGGGAAAAGAAGAACAGTCTGGTTGACAAATTTGTCCCCAGTCTAAACTGATCAGAAATAGCTGGCATGGTGAACACCTAGTTAGTGGAGGTCAGCAGTGGGTCAGGTGGTAATTGTTCAGTGCCTCATTCACTGGCGGCAGTGGGAATTGCTGCCGTATAAATTGGCTTTAGGGGACAAATTGATCAACCAAAAGAGGTTTAAAGATTTTTAGTGTTCAGGTTACTGACAAGGGTTCCAACTCTCTGGACTAAATGATGAAATGCACAGTGGTTGACTCCTTGCTTTCCTTTAGATTTGGGGACTTCTCACCAACCCCTAACAGCAGCCGTGTTTTTGTTCTCCAGGCTGCTTAGCTAAGACAGAGCTTTTGATCTTGCCATTGTAATTCACAATGGCAGTGAAACTTTTTTTCTCCTAATAAGCCCCGCTGCCTTTGTCCTTGCCTACTCTGGGCCTTTTAGCACATTTGCACCAGTTACACCTGCACCCATTAGCTACACCCCAACAGCATGGGGATCCCAGCATGTGGTTCCTGCTGGCCCTGGTGGGCTCTGGGCTCACAGCCCTGTTCCTCCCACCTCCTGGCCTCACACTTCCTCCTGGGATTCCACTCACCTGCCTACCCAGAGTGAGGCAGTGAGACTAATGAGAAAGGCCTGGGGAGTAATGAGGAGATTACATGGCATGTTCTGGATTCCTTGAGGTGTTTGTTCAAAGCATTTTTAATATCTTATGTGAGCCACAGCAGCATTGATTTCTCACCCAAGATCAGTTCTGCATTAGCAGAGCCACTAGGATTGAACCGTTCTCCTTTGTACATGGGGAAGTGCCTCACCCACAGCCTAACAGCACAGAATTCAAAACTTTGGTGGGGGAGGTGTGTTTTTTGTTTGCTCACTTGTTTTTTGTTTCAAACTCCAGGCTTGAATCTTTGCCCCATTGTGCAGATGGCTGAGAATCTTGTTTGTTTAAATCTGCATTCCTTTTTAAGATTTCTACTTGGGGCCCCTTGTTGTTAACCAATTTTGACCACATACTCCATGAATCATAGAATGCCCTGTGTCTGCTCCATTCTGCAAACCTACCACAAAGATGGATTTAAATTTTCTTTTGCAACCCTGCCAAACAGTTGTCCATATATACCTGGAAGCCAATTAATATTTTCTAAAGAGCCAGGTACAAAGCTGCCAGGTAACATCTGCAAGTGACTTGGGTGCTCTAATAGGAACTGCACATGTTCAGCTCTTTGTGAAGATGTTTTTCGCTTGACACAGTCATCTTTGGTCTTGTTCGCCCCTCTACTCCATTAGGCAGACTGTGCACACATGTGGCTGATTTGACCTGCTTTCCGAGGGGGGTGGAGTCTTATCTTTCTCTTTGAATCAGCAGAATCGTCTTGCTAATATTAATTTGATGTCTCTTGGAAAATTCTATCCACCCACCCAAAGTGCTTTGGGAGGGGAGCTAGGAAACAATTCTTTATGTTTTGGGACATTTTCTGATAATACTGTACACCTAATCTAAATTATTCAATAGAGACCTGTCTGAGGATTTCATGTTTCCTTTTTTTAAAAAATGCAAAGATGACAATTTTTTTCAAAGAACATACCTGAGTTCCTAAACTTTGGGGGCTGAGGACTTGGATTCTAGTCACATAGCTCTGCAGTTAATGTGCTGTGTGACCTTGGGCAGGACACAGACTCCTGTGAACCTCTTGAATTAGATGGTCACTAATGCACAATCTGTAGGAGTCACACTGACCTAATTTAAATCCCTGATCCACTCTATTCTACCACAGTGATGTTGTGGAAATTTTTTAAGCTGCCTTTTGATTTCCTAATCCATAATAACATGTACCTGAGAGGGTTATTTGGAGAGTTTAAACAGATGTGCCTGTGTAGTACCTATACACAGTGGTTCTCCCCAAACGTTCCTTTTTACTGCCTAACTTTTTTATTCTATTGGCTTTTTGCTTTAAGTCCCTTCCATAGACTCTTGGGTAGGTAGGTAAGTGGGATCCCAGAGCAGGTAATAAGCCAAGGAATATAAAGTGATATAAATATGACACTTTGTAATCTAAATATTACAACAACAATAAGGGATTTTTAAAAACAATAAATGAAAATTATCAACAATTTCAACATCCTTATTTCAGCTATTTTCTTTTTTTTCTGGAGTCCCTTCCAAGTACCTTTTTACATGGAGCCTTTGGAATTTGTCTTATAGGAAATGCCTGAGGACAAATATGCAGATCCTAGATCCAAAATCAGGCTATTCGTGTTATAATGACAGTGTGATGAAATTTGAACATCTTTATCAAATAAGTACCCCATCACCAACATTTATGGCTAAGGAAGTATACTTGTATAATAGCTGAAAACCACCCAAGAGCACATTTTTAAAAAAGAGTGCTTCTGCCAGGTTTATAGCAAAGCAAGATGATAATCACAGCTGTCAAATATTGGTGTTGGTGCCATTTTAAAAATTACCTCTTTAAGCCTAATGACCCAAACAGCTATTTATTTTTATCCCAATTTTACACAAAGAGGGGATTCAAGAGTTCAAGTACCTATGACAGAGTAATGCAATCAGGAATGGGAGGTCAGGATCTGCTCCCAAAATCTGTCCTCTTTCTCCTTTTCTGTCTCCTGGGGAGCATTCCAGGTAACTACCAAATTTGTCCTTAAGTTTTTTTTTTTTTTTTTGGTTTGTTTATTTGTTTTTTAACCAGGGACTGAATCCAAGGACATAAAGCCACATCCCCATCCCTTTTTAAATTTTGAAACAGGGTCCCACTTAGTTGCTTAGGGCCTTACTAAGCTGCTGAGGCTGGCCTCCAATTTGCAATTCTCCTGCCCCAGCCTCCCAAGTTGCTTTGATTACAGGCATGTACCACCCTTCCCGGTATGCTCAAGCTTTTTAGCTTAAATTTTGCTCCCACAGGGGAAACATCCAAGAGGCATTTTTTTTTTTTTTTGACAACTAGACTCAAGAAGCCTGAGCTGGAACTGGAAGAGACCTTGTATATCTCCAAGCCTCCTTCAAACATGGCCTAGTAGGGTTTCCAGATCCATGGCATGGTTTTACCACTTGATCACAGCAAAGATGATCGACACGGTAGATTAAAACGAAAGAATCAGATCTTGATAAAATGTGCCACTTTTATGCCATCTCCATTGGGAAATGGTAGAACTCTTAAGAACTCTTAAGAATCTAAGCTTTGGAGACAGACTAATGTGGATTTCAATTCTAGTCATATAACTACTTGTTGTGTGGCTTTGGACAAGTTACTTAACCACCATGAGCCTCATCTTCCTTTCCTGTAAAGTACAGGTAAGATTGCCTGCTTCACAGGATTGCTGTGAGGTATGATGAGCTGATGAGTATAAACCATCCATCGCGGTGCCTGGCTCTTGGCTGATCATGAGCACAGTTGAAGCCCTTTCATTAAACCAGAGATTCTCCACCTGGGTCATTTCTTAGAATCATCTGACAGCTTTTAAAAATCCCAATGCTTAGACAGACTGTCCACTTTTGGGGAGGGGGGGAGCCAGCCAATAATATTTTTCTAAGCTCCTCTGTCATTTCCCTTTCCAGCCACAGTTGAGCATCCCTAGACTACACTCAGGCTCAGTGAGGCCTGGGCATGGAGCTGGACCTGTCTGCAAGCACTCTGCAGGAACAGAGCTCGGGAAGGCAGCTGGGGTTGGGGTGGGCTGGGAGGGAGTGAGGGCAGGCTGTCCCAAGGTCCTGAAGGAGGCACATACCCTGGGGCCTTCCCTTGCAGCATTTTTATCCAAGTGACACTAGCTTGAAATGGAATTATAGAGAAGCTTGAAGAAGTTTCACTTGAGCAAGAAAGAAAGGATCAGCTGAAGGAGTCCACAGCTGCAGGTCTGACCACGTCGTCAGTCCAAATTTCAGTACAATGTGAGTAAAGTGATTGTCTCTTTCTCCCCCTCCAGGGAAAAAGGACTGGTTGACTCATTTCCAAATCACTACCGGAAGGTGTGATATGATCCTGGGGGATTGGTCAGAAATGCAGAATCTCAGATCCCACTACAGACCTACGGAATCATAATCTGCACTGGTGGAGGCCAGGCTTATGCCCTGTAACATGATTCTACATGATTAGCATGGAATCTCTAGTAGAGTGAAAACAGAACAAGCTTTAGGGGCAAATAGTGCTTTTGAGTTTGAGCCCTGGCTCTTTC
Organism: Spermophilus citellus; assembly: GCF_964194105.1. NCBI lineage: Eukaryota > Metazoa > Chordata > Mammalia > Rodentia > Sciuridae > Spermophilus > Spermophilus citellus. Next base: position 45,266,917 of record NC_138182.1, on the reverse strand, counting down.
ATTTACTGTGTGATCTTTGAAACTTAACTTCTCTGAACTCCTGTTTCCTCATCTGTAATTTAGGGACAAAATGATTTACCTTAATAATAGGCCTCAATAAAATTGTGACTGGAATAAAGAGGGGTCTATGGTTTGGAATAGAAAAATAATTGTCTTTATTTTCACTGCTCTCTAACTGAAATTCAGCTTTTTCTTTGATTTTGATTGTAAACAACATTCAGTAGCAACCAGTAACTGTCACCAATAGAGCTCATGGACATTTTCATATTATATTACAGTTGTTGCAGATATCTCTAAATAGCACTTGTATTCATCTACTTCAAAATTATAGTCATTCTTAGACTTGCCTCTAGATCTTGATATTTAATGCATTAATAATGAGGCACATACACTATTACACTGTTATCATGAAGGTTTTTTTAATTTTATGAAAATCGTATTTCAAACTAATTGGTTTCCTTTGTAATTATTTTTATTTTGAGTATGCATTTGAAAACATTATTCTGAAAAGGGATCAATAGGCTCATGGCACCAAAAAAAATGTAAAAAACTCTTCTCTGCCTTATAAGTTGTTGCAATGATTAAATGATGGAATCAAATGTGTCTAAAACTTGGCAGAGAATCAAATAGCAGTGCCCTGATTGTCCTTCTCAACATTGTGTCATATCTTGCTTTGTTCAAAGTCTAGACCAAAGCATCCTCTGGGTTATCCTGGGGGATGGGTCAGAATATGCACGCTGTTCACTCTGGCTGGCACGTTTTCTACATTTTTTGGCTAATTCAGGGTTTATTAAATAAGAGTTGAATACCCGCTAGAGAAAGGTGCGATTCTTCTGTGCTAGAGAAAGGAAGCTATTAATTATTTATTTTTAAGAACTGGAAATCAAACCCAGTCCCATGGATACTGGCCAAACACTATCACTGATCTATATCCCCATCTGTTATGGTTTAGATAGTTGGTGTCCCCCAAAGCTCATATGTGAGACAATGTAAGAACATTCAGAAGTGAAATGCTTGGATTATGGCAGCCTTCACCCAATCAGTGAATTAATCCCCTGATGGGATTAACGGGGTGGTAGGGTATGGCTGGAGGAGGTGGGCATTAGCGGAGTGACTTTGGGGCATATATTTTGTATCTGGCTAGTGGAGTTTCTCTCTGCTTCCTGATCATCATGTAAGCTGCCTTTCTTTCTCTGCCACACTTTTCCACCATGATGTTCAGCCTCCCCTTGAGCCTGGAGGAATGAAACTGGCTGTCTATGAACTGAGACCTCTGAAACTGTGAGCTCCCAAATAAACTTTTCTTTCACTAATTGTTCATGTCAGGTCTTTTAGTCACAGCACCTCCCCCCCCCCAAAAAAAAAAAAAAAAAAAAACACCTGAATAAAACACTATCCCAATGAAGAATCACACAACTAGTAAGTGGGAAAACTGGCATTTGACCTTCATGCAGCCATGTATATTCCTGGTGGAGCTAAGAAATTCAGATGGAGCGGGAGAGACTGGGAACTCGTGCATCCTCCTAGCTCAAGAAGGTGACAGAGGGGTTCTTGTATATTCAAGTGAGCATTATTAAGCACTAACTATGTGCTGGGTGCGTGGAAGTCACTAGGATACCCAGCTAGGTTGCTCATGAGTCCTGCCTTTGAGGAGACCCTGTGTGCCATGGGAGCACAGAGGACAACCACTAACGCAGAGCAAGAAGTGAAGATTGAAATGAAGGTCATGAAGGTCCCCTGAGCACTTGGTGCAGTGTGCATTCTGAAATGGTAAATTTTATGTGTCAACTGGATTGAACCACAGTGCCTAGACAGTTTGTCAAACATTATTCTGGATGCTTCTGAGAGGGTGTTTTTGAATGAGATTAACATTTAAATTGGAGGTTGGTGCTGGGAATGGAAACCTTGTGCATGTTAAGCACACACTCTACCTCTGAGCTACACCCCAAATCCCTAAATTGGAGGGATTTTAAGTAGATTGCCTTCATTGTGTGAGCAGGTGCCAATCAGTTAACAATCTTAACAGAACAAAGACTGACCACCTCCAAAGGAAGTTTTGTCCATGATGGCCTTCAATTTTTAATGCAACATTGGCTCTTCCCTGGGAATTCAACCTACCAACCCACCCTGCAGATCTTGGCCTTGCCAGCTCATAACCTCATGAGCAATTCCTTAAAGTGAATCCCTCTCTATCTATGTATGTACACATCATATTGATTTGATTTCTCTAGAGAACTCTGACTAATGCAAAGTCCAATTGACTACACTTATTTGTAGTTATGCTCCTGTGGGCTTTAATTTTAGTTTGATTATGTCTCGATTTATGCATCTCCTTTCCTGGGGCTCTGGAACCCTGAGAGATTTGTTTCATTCTGGACCCCTTTCATTGTGGACTCCCTTGCAATTGTGATGCATCTGGGCTAATGTAATCAACGCTGGCTCACTGGGCACAAAACACCTGGGAGCACTGGGAAGCCTGGGGTTAGGAGGAAAAATTACTGACATTTACTGGGTGCCTACTGACTTTCAGGCATTGTGCATGTTATAGTCATCTTAATTTCTTATTGCTCAGTGTGCAACAAGCAGAATTATGCTCATTGCACAGACAAGGAAACTGGTCTGGGGAAAGTAAGTGACTTACCTGAATTTACCCAGCTCATAAGAATCAGAGCTGGTATCCAAACCTGTGTATCTCTCACATCCATAACACCTACAACCAGACCCTTTAAAACACAAGGTGTAGTTTCCCACAGAAGGTGCCAGGCCCACGCAAGAGGAGCAGCCCAAGAGAGCTTCCCAAAAACAAAGGGTCCCAAAGCCACATCACCACCTAGCATGAGGGATTTCTCTACACCCTGCTTGAAGCCTATCAGAAAAAAACACCGAACTGTCGAATAGAGGAGCCCTTCAGTCTCTGCAGAATCTTTCTATCTCAATTCTGAGCCCCAGAGCTTGGGTTTCACCCAGGCCTTTGGAACATAGACTGTCAAGGGCCACTTGACACTCTCCATATTTCACTCCACTCTGACCCTGCCATTTTGCCTGGCTGATGAGAACACCACAGGGGGCAGAGTGGAAAGCTGCCTGCAGCCCCAGGAGATTGCATCTATCGCTGGGCTTCTTTTTTTTTATTGGTTGTTCACAACGTTACAAAGCTCTTGACATATCATATTTCATACATTAGATTGAAGTGGGTTATGAACCCCCAATTTTACCCCAAATGCAGATTGCAGAATCACGTCGGTTACACATCCACAATTTTATCTGCTCTTTATCCGTGGCTCTCTCACTCCACCAGACAAGGAAAGGAAATCGGTCTGGCACCATTTGCTCTCCAGAAAGCAACTTTGGCTGCTAATTCCACCAAAGAGGATGGATTTATTTGGGAGTTTCTTTCCAAAGTGGATGAACAGACCTCTCAGAGCTGCCTAGGATTAACTGAAAGGCCTGAGCTGCCATGCCAGGCCCACCTGTTGAGGGGACCACAGCCAAATGGGGAAGATGGGATCAAGGCAGGGCCAAGAGAGCCTCTTAATTTAGCACCAGGGTCCTCTCCCACCTTGCCTGGGCCTTCCTGGAAATTGGAAAAACATAGAAGGCCAAAATATGAGTCAGAGAAAACCAGCCAGGAACCTGTGTATTAAAAACTCACCTCCAGACTGCAGCAGCAAAGCTAGAGCAAGAGAGATGACAAACAAAACAGATGTTGGTTGTACCTATCTGCTGGGAAAGGTCTGCCCTGCCTTGTCCTTTTCCTGAGTTGAATAGCTGTCTCTTCGTCCTTCCAAGGACATCCTTCAGGAGCCCCACAGGGCTGCCTCCCTGGCTCAACCCCTCAGGAAGACCGGGCCTTTCCTGCACCCTCAGCACATGGGAAACACCCTCCTGACACAGTTCTGAGCAAGAATTATGAAGTGTTTTTATTTTGACCTGCTCCCAAAAGGAGTAAAAATGGATTACAAACATAGTATATTAAAAAGTAAAATAAACCCTTTACATAGTAAATATACATATTAAAACGTAAAGTAAACCACTTAGTTTAAAGCTGGAGATAAAATTAAGGCAAAGGAAATGAGGGTTAGAAAAGTAAGAAAACCTGGCAATGTGACTTAGTGGTTGAGTGTGTGCTTTATATCCATGAGATCCTGGGTTCAGTCTCCAACACTGCAGACAGAGGAAGGAAGGAAGGAAGGAAGGAAGGAAGGAAGGAAGGAAGGAAGGAAGGAAGGAAGGAAGGAAGGAAGGAAGGGAGGGAGGGAGGGAGGGAGGGAGGGAAGGAGGGAGGAAGGAAAGGAGGAAGGGGAGGAGAGACAAAAGTAAAGAGGAGGATTTGGTATAAAATATATACTGTGATTTGAATTTCTCTAATTATTAGAGAAGTTCCATATTTTTTTCTTTTTTTTTCTTTTTTTATTGTTGGTTGTTCAAAACATTACATAGTTCTTGATATATCATATTTCACACTTTGATTCAAGTGGGTTATGAACTCCCATTTTTACCCCGTATACAGATTGCAGAATCACATCAGTTACACTTCCATTGATTTACATATTGCCATACTAGTGTCTGTTGTATTCTGCTGCCTTTCCTATCCTCTACTATTCCCCTCCCCTCCCCTCCCCTCCCCTCCCCTCTTCTCTCTCTACCCCCTCTACTGTAATTCATTTCTCCCCCTTGTATTATTTTTCCCTTTCCCCTCACTTCCTCTTGTATGAAATTTTGTATAACCCTGAGGGTCTCCTTCCATTTCCATGCAATTTCCCTTCTCTCTCGCTTTCCCTCCCACCTCTCATCCCTGTTTAATGTTAATCTTCTTCTCATGCTCTTCATCCCTACTCTGTTCTTAGTTACTCTCCTTATATCAAAGAAGACATTTGGCATTTGTTTTTTAGGGATTGGCTGGCTTCACTTAGCATAATCTGCTCTAATGCCATCCATTTCCCTCCAAATTCTATGATTTTGTCATTTTTTAACGCAGAGTAATACTCCATTGTGTATAAATGCCACATTTTTTTCATCCATTCATCTATTGAAGGGCATCTAGGTTGGTTCCACAGTCTTGCTATTGTGAATTGTGCTGCTATGAACATCGATGTAGCAGTGTCCCTGTAGCATGCACTTTTTAGGTCTTTAGGGAAAAGACCAAGAAGGGAATAGCTGGGTCAAATGGTGGTTCCATTCCCAGCTTTCCAAGAAATCTCCATACTGCTTTCCAAATTGGCTGCACCAATTTGCAGTCCCACCAACAATGAACAAGTGTACCCTTTTCCCCACATCTTCACCAGCACTTGTTGTTGTTTGACTTCATAATGGCTGCCAATCTTACTGGAGTGAGATGGTATCTTAGGGTGGTTTTGATTTGCATTTCTCTGACTGCTAGCGATGGTGAGCATTTTTTCATGTACTTATTGATTGATTGTATGTCCTCCTCTGAGAAGTGTCTGTTTAGGTCCTTGGCCCATTTGTTGACTGGGTTATTTGTTATCTTATTGTCTAATTTTTTGAGTTCTTTGTATACTCTGATATTAGGGCTCTATCTGAAGTGTGAGGAGTAAAGATTTGTTCCCAGGATGTAGGCTCCCTATTTACCTCTCTTATTGTTTCTTTTGCTGAAAAAAAAACTTTTTAGTTTGAGTAAGTCCCATTTGTTGATTCTAGTTATTAACTCTTGTGCTATGGGTGTCCTATTAAGGAATTTGGAGCCCGACCCCACAGTATGTAGATCGTAGCCAACTTTTTCTTCTATCAGATGCCATGTCTCTGATTTGATATCAAGCTCCTTGATCCATTTTGAGTTAACTTTTGTGCATGGCGAGAGAAAGGGATTCAGTTTCATTTTGATGCATATGGATTTCCAGGTTTCCCAGCACCATTTGTTGAGGTTGCTATCCTTCCTCCATTGCATGCTTTTAGCCCCTTTATCAAATATAAGATAGTTGTAGTTTTGTGGATTGGTTTCTGTGTCCTCTATTCTGTACCATTGGTCCACCCGCCTGTTTTGGTACCAGTACCATGCTGTTTTTGTTACTATTGCTCTGTAGTATAGTTTGAAGTCTGGTATCGCTATACTGCCTGATTCACACTTCCTGCTTAACATTGTTTTTGCTATTCTGGGTCTTTTATTTTTCCATATGAATTTCATGATTGCTTTCTCTATTTCTACAAGAAATGCCATTGGGATTTTGATTGGCATTGCATTAAACCTATAGAGAACTTTTGGTAATATCGCCATTTTGATGATGTTAGTTCTGCCTATCCATGAACAGGGTATATTTTTCCATCTTCTAAGATCTTCTTCTACTTCTCTCTTTAGGGTTCGGTAGTTTTCATTGTATAAGTCTTTCACCTCTTTTGTTAGGTTGATTCCCAAGTATTTTATTTTTTTGAGGATATTGTGAATGGAGTGTTTTTCCTCATTTCCATTTCAGAGGATTTATCGCTGATATACAGGAATGCCTTTGATTTATGCGTGTTGATTTTATATCCTGCCACTTTGCTGAATTCATTTATTAGCTCTAATAGTTTCTTTGTAGACCCTTTGGGTCTGCTAGGTATAGAATCATGTCATCTGCAAATAGTGATAATTTAAGTTCTTCTTTTCCTATTTTTATGCCTTTAATTTCTTTCGTCTAAGTGCTCTGGCCAGTGTTTCGAGAACTATGTTGAACAGAAGTGTTGAGAGAGGGCATCCCTGTCTTGTTCCAGACTTTAGAGGGAATGCCTTCAATTTTCCTCCATTCAGAATGATGCTAGCCTGAGGCTTAGCATAGATTGCTTTTACAATGTTGAGGTATGTTCCTGTTATCCCTAGTTTTTTTAGAGTTTTGAACATAAAGGGATGCTGTACTTTGTTGAATGCTTTTTCCGCATCTATCGAGATGATCATATGGTTCTTATTTTTAAGTCTATTGATGTGGTGAATAACATTTATTGATTTCCGTATATTGAAAGAGCCTTGCATCCCAGGGATGAATCCTACTTGATCATGGTGCACATTTTTTTTTTTGATATGTTTTTGAATCCAATTCGCCAGAATTTTATTGAGAATTTTTGCATCTAGGTTCATTAGAGATATTGGTCTGTAGTTTTCTTTCTTTGAAGTGTCTTTGTCTGGATTAGGAATCAGGGTGATGTTGGCCTTGTAGAATGAATTTGGATATTCTTCCTCTTTTTCTACTTCCTGAAATAGCTTGAAAAGTATTGGTATTAGTTCCTCTTTAAAGGTTTTGTAAAACTCTGCTGTATACCCATCCGGTCCTGGGCTTTTCTTAGTTGGTAGTCTTTTGATGGTTTCTTCTATTTCCTCAATTGATATTGGTCTGTTTAGGTTGTCTATATCCTCCTGACTCAATCTGGGCAGATCATATGACTTAAGAAATTTATCGATGCCTTCACTATCTTCTATTTTATTGGAGTATAAGGATTCAAAATAATTTCTGATTATCTTCTGTATTTCTGAAGTGTCTGTTGTGATATTGCCTTTTTCATCCTGTATGCTAGTAATTTGAGTTCTCTCTCTTCTTCTCTTCGTTAGCATGGCTAAGGGTCTGTCGATCTTATTTATTTTTTCAAAGAACCAACTTGTAGTTTTGTCAATTTTTTCAATTTTTCTTTTGTTTCGATTTCATTAATTTCAGCTCTGATTTTAATTATTTCTTGCCTTCTACTTCTTTTGCTGTTATTTTGCTCTTCTTTTTCTAGGATTTTGAGATGAAGTATGAGATCATTTATTTGTTGGTTTTTTTCTTTTTTTAAGGAATGAACTCCAAGCAATGAATTTTCCTTTTAGAACTGCTTTCAATATGTCCCATAGATTCCGATATGTTGTTTCTGTGTTTTCATTTATCTCTAAGAATTTTTTAATTTCCTCCTTGATGTCTTCTATAACCCATTGATCATTCAGTAACCTAATGTTCATTCTCCAAGTGATGCATGATTTTTCCTTCCTTCTTTTATCGTTCATTTTCAGTTTCATTCCATTATGATCAGATAAGATGCATGGTATTATCTCTACTCCTTTATATTGTCTAAGAGTTGCCCTGTGACATAATATATGATCTATTTTTGAGAAGGATCCATGTGCTGCTGAGAAAAAAGTGTAACTGCTTGATGTTGGGTGGTATATTCTATATATGTCAATTAAGTCTAGGTTATTAATTGTGTTATTGAGTTCTATAGTTTCCTTATTCAACTTTTGTTTGGAAGGTCTGTCCAGTGGTGAGAGAGGTGTCTTGAAATCTCCCATGATTATTGTATGGTGGTCTATTAGACTCTTGAACTTGAGAAGAGTTTGCTTGATGAACATAGCTGCACAGTTGTTTGGGGCATATATATTTATGATTGTTATGTCTTGTTGGTGTATGGTTCCCTTGAGCAGTATGCAGTGTCCCTCTTTATCCCTTTTGATTAACTTTGGCTTGAAATCTATTTTATTTGATATGAGTATGGACACTCCTGCTTGTTTCCGAAGTCCATATGAGTGATATGATTTTTCCCAGCCTTTCACCTTCAGTCTATGTATATCTTTTCCTATCAAATGCGTCTCCTGTAGGCAGCATATTGTTGGGTCATGTTTTGTGATCCATTCTACTAGCCTGTGTCTATTAATTGGTTAGTTTAAGCCATTAACATTTAGGGTTATTATTGATATATGGTTTGTTCTTCCAGCCATATTTGTTTATTTATGTTATTAAACATGGTTTGTTTTCCTCTTTGATTATTTTCCCCCCTTTACTGTCCTACCTCCCACTGTTGGTTTTCAGTGTTATTTTCCATTTCCTCTTCCTGTAATGTTTTGCCGAGGATGTTTTGAAGAGATGGTTTTCTAGCTGCAAATTCTTTTAACTTTTGTTTATCGTGGAAGGTTTTAATTTCATCTTCCATCCTGTAGCTTAATTTCGCTGGATACACGATTCTTGGTTGGAACCCATTTTCTTTCAGTGTTTGAAATATGCTATTCCAGGATCTTCTAGCTTTCAGAGTCTGTGTTGAAAGATCAGCTGTTATCCTGATTGGTTTACCCCTAAATGTGATCTGCTTCCTTTCTCTTGTAGCTTTTAAAATTCTCTCCTTATTCTGTATGCTGGGCATCTTCATTATAATGTGTCTAGTTGTGGATCTCTTATGATTTTGCACATTCGGCGTCCTGTAGGCTTCTAGGATTTGGGATTCTGTCTCATTCTTCAAGTCTGGGAAGTTTTCTCGTATTATTTCATTGAATAGAGTGCTCATTCCTTTGGTTTGGACCTCTATACCTTCGTGTATCCCAGTGACTCTTAAGTTTGGTCTCTTTATGTTATCCCATATTTCTTGGATGTTCTGCTCATGGTTTCTTAACAGTCTTGCTGAGCTGTCTATGTTCTTTTCAAGTTGAAATACTTTGTCTTCATTGTCTGATGTTCTATTTTCTAAGTGTTCTACTCTGCTGGTAGTATTCTCAATTGAGTTTTTAAGTTGGTTTATTGATTCCTGCATTTCTAGGATTTCTGTTTGTTTGTTTTTTATTACCTCTATCTCCCTGTATAGTTGATCTTTTGCTTCTTGGATTTTTTATGTAATTCATTGTCGAAGTGATCTTTCATTGTCTGATTTTGCTGTCTAATGTCTTCCTTGAGACTCCAGATCATCTGTAGCATGTATAACCTGAATTCTTTACCTGACATTCCATCTGCTGCAGCTATTACCTCTTCAAAAGTTGAGTTGACCTGCATTGCTTGTGGTCCTTTCTTGCCTTGTCGTTTCATACTGCTTGTGTTTCTTTCTGCTTGGTGAAACTGTTGTGTTTTTGAAATTTTCCCCCTATATATTTATATTGCTCTTGTATAGTTGAAAAGTCTCCCTTGCAGGGTCGGCAGTGACTGTGCTCCTCGTCCAATTGGGGTGATCTGTCTCCCACGCTGGCGGGCCGCTGGGTCTGTTCTGCCGGTCGGTTGCAGGTCTTCCTACCTTGTAGGCGCGGGCGGTGGCTCTGCTCTGCACCTCCTCCAGTTGGTGTGACGTGTCTACCATGCCCGCGGACCCCTGGGCCTGTTCTGCTGGTCGGTCACAGGTCTGCCTACCTTGCAGGCGCAGGCGGCGGCTCTGCTCTGCCCTTATTCCAATTGGGGTGACGTGTCTACCACGCCAGCGGGTCGCTGGGCCTGTTCCGGGCGTGGGAGGCGGCTCTGCTCTGCCCCTACTCCAATTGGGGTGACATGACTACCACGCTGGCGGGCCTCTGGGTCTGTCCCGGGTGCGGGCGGCGGCGGCTCTGCTCTGCCCCTTCTCCAATTGGGGTGACGTGTCTACCATGCCGGCAGGCCGCTGGGCCTGTTCCGCTGGTCGGTCACAGGCCTGCCTACCGTGCGGGCACGGGTGGCGGCTCTGCTCGCCCCCTACTGCAGTTGGGGTGAAGTGATACCATGCTGGCGGGTCGCTAGGGCTGTTCCACGCGCGTGCAGCATCTCTGCTCTGCCCCTCTGGCCTCCATAGTATTCAGCAGGACCTGGACTGAGAAGCAGTTTCCGCGGGTTCTTTAGCCCTGGGCCAGAGCAGTTCCGGGAGCCGGAATTCGGCCGCTCCAGGCTCGGTGTATGTTCTGATAGGAGCAGGCTCCAAGAGGCAGTTTCCGTGGGTTCTTTAGCACTGAGCCTGAGTAATTTGTCTGTGAGACGCAGGCGAATGGCAGCCTGAGATTATCTGTTCTATAGTTGAATGAGCTGCGATCAGTTGAAAACAGGGATGATGACGTCAGCTCTCCAAGATGGTGGCCGCTGGCCTCCTCTGTGGTCTGACCGGTGTGGAGAACCGAACTGGACCACTTCCTTCCCCTGTCTCAAACCCAGAATTCAGCACTGTGTACAGTGATTGCACAGCTGGCAGGAGCCCACAGAATCCGCAGCACTGTATCTTTGCTTTGCTATCTCGTTGCTTCCCAGCATGTGCCGCAGATTCTACCCGCGGGGCGATTTGCTGAATAAGCAACATGACCCTCCGTGCGGACAAATCGCTCGCGTTTGAGCCCCTGTAGCTGATCCTCATGCGATTAAAATCTGGAGCACCCCAGTTTTGCTAGAAATTCCTAACAAGATAGTTTTTAGCTGTTCTAACTCATCATTCTCCCGAACAGTGATGCGGTACATGGGGGTGATGCACTCCCTTCGCCGCCATCTTCCCTACTCCATATTTTTTCATATATTTGAAGATTGACTGTATATCTTCTGAGAAGTCTCTGTTCTGCTCCTTAGCCCATTTATTGATTGGGTTATTTATTGCTTTATTGTTAAGTTTTTTGAATTCTTTATATATCCTGGAGATTAATGCTCTATTTGATGTGCATGTAGTAAAGATGTTCTCCCATTCTGTGGGCACTCTCTACTCTAAGATTTCATCTCACTCCTGTCAGAATGGCAATTATCAAGTGTTGGCAAGGATATGGAGCAAAAGGCACACTCATACATTATTGGTTGCACTGCAAATGGGTACAATCACTATGGAAAGCAGTATGGAGATTCCTTAGAAAGGTTGGGATGGATCAACCTTTTGACCCACTTCTCGGTTTATACTCAAAGGATTTAAAATCAGCATACTATAGTGATACAGCCACATCAATGTTCATAGCAGCTCAATTCACAACAGCTAAACTGTGGAACCAAACTAGATGTCCTTCAACAGATGAATGGATAAAGAAACTGTATACATACACAATGGAATATTACTCAGCATTAAAAGAGAGTAAAATTATGGCATTTGCAAGTAAATGTATGGAGTTGGAGAATATCATGCTAAGCAAAGTAAGCCAATTCCAAAAAAAAAAAACAAAAAAAAAAAAACAAAGGCCAATGTTCTCTCTGATATGTGGATGCTGATCCATAATGGGGGGCAGGGGAAATGGAGGAACTTTGGGCAAAGGGGAGGGAGGGAAGAGGAGTGGGGATGGGGGTAGGAAAGATGGTGGAATGATATGGATGTCATTACCCTAGATACATGTGTGACTGTATATATGGTGCGATGCTACATCATGTACAACCAGAGAAATGAAAAGTCATGATTTATTTTGTACAATGAATCATAATGCATTCTGCTATCATGTATAACTAATTAGAACAAATAAAAAATTAAAAAAAAAAACGTAAAGAAAAGAAAACAACAATGACAACAAAACATACTGTGAGATCTTCTCAAACTTTAGGTGGGCCATGCATGGCTTGTCCCCAAGCTTTCTGGAAGCCATAAGTTCCTTAATTCATTCAGCTCACCATTGGTCAGGAGAGGCACAGCTTTTCCAGTTTCTGACACTAATATGAACTTCTCTCATGGTTTCTCATAAACAGGACCTTGCAAGGGGTCATAAGCAATGTTCTTCACAATGTCCTTGGGGTGGACACTGCGGCTGTGTCATATACATCCTTTCTGTGCACCCACGACATCACACCACAATGCCCTTTGGAGAAAGCAGTTCTACAGAATGGCCAGTGTGAGATTCAGCTGTGTGGTTTTCTGAAGGCTAGCTGGATTCACAAATAAGCTTTACTGAATCTACAGGAACTCAGATCTCACTGCCTCCGTGGAAATTTGAATCAGTGTTGTGCACTTATACACAAATGAATATTCTGGTCATCCCCAAGTGTCTGTGTACTTTCCTGGCTTTGTGGAATTCTCTGAGCTAAGACAGATCCTGCTTCCCATTATAGAAGCTGAAAGTGTCAGCCAGCAACTTGCTTCACCAGTCTTCCCTGCAGCTAGCCAGTGAGCAGATGACCCAAGTCCCACCAACCAGACACACTGCCCCAGACTTACAATGACGACAGGGGTGCTGACAGTGGCTGCAGAAGGATGGCCTATTTAGGGAAGCACTAGCAGCCACACTGCTGGTGGCAAGTAGTGATAAGGGCTCATGGTATCAGGAATGAAACTGTGCTTCCCCACTCAACTTGAGTCATCATTCTGGCTGCAGGAGCCCTGAACCTGGTTTTCCCATCCTCCTGGTGCTCCGGCGCACCTCTAAATATCTTTGTAATGAGTTTGTTTTCTGTTTAAATCAGCCTGAGACGTTTCAGTTGCAAGAAAGAGCCTGCCTGATGGACACTGCTGTCTTTCTCAGCCTTCCGCCCACCTACCATGCAGAGCATAGAAAAGTCAGACTGCTGTGAAAACCAAGGATGCATAAAGATGTAAGGACGCAGCCAGGTCTGCCCACAGAGTCCCTAAGCAGCCTGGGTAGAAACTCACAGACCCTAAAAAAGAGAAGAAAAGAAAACTCACAGACCTGAAGCACAGGCCCAGATAAAGAGAGACAGCTCAGTGCTGGCCCAGGTGGAAACCCAAAGCCTAGAAATCTACTGTCCACCATGGTTGCTGGTACTCACAGGTGCCTGTTGAAATATGAATTTAAATATATTAACATTAAATAAAATTAAAAATTAATTTCCTCAGGGACGCTAAGCCTGTATCAAGTGCTTAGTAGCAACGCGTGCCTAGTGGCTGCTATTTTGCTGAGCACAGATATGGAACATGTCCATCACTGCAAGAAGTTTCACGGGGCAGAGCTGATCCAGAACCTTGGAATACCAGGCAGGGTGGGAGGATTACTGCCCTGTCGTGTTGTATCTGTCATTTCTGGTGGTTGACAGGGCTGGCACTAGAAAGGCAGCAAGGCAGCAGTTCTATCCTCCATCTTGGTGGGACTCAAGTCCATCCCAGGTGTCAGGACCAGGACACACTGGGTGTGCTGGAGGAAGGGCAGAGGCATGGGCAGCCCCATTTACCCTGTTGGGCATTCACCATATGTCCTTTGTACGGCTTGTGGTTGGCTTCAAGGAAACAAAAGCAAAGACAGCCTTGAATGAGTCCTCACCATCCCGCTTCACATCCTTGGGCCTAGTCCAGGCTCTCCAGCCTGAGCTAACACAGAAACTATTTCCATGTATAGGTGTCTTAGTCCATTTTATATTTCAGTAACAAAATATAAAGTATGGGTAATTTCTAACGAACAGAAGTATGGGGAGCCATTCTGACACGTGATTGGGTGACTCCTGTTAAGGGCCTGAGGCGCTTTGGCTGTGTCGAAGCTTTCCCGACCCTTTCCTGATGAGAGAGCCCATCCGTGTGGGGGTGTGCCTGACCACTGACCCCGGGGGCCCAATCCCTGACCCTGACCTTGGAGTGCAGCCCCCCCTCAACCTTCATTGGATGGAACTCTCCCCTGAATCTCTTGTTCCCCAAATAAAAGGCTACTCCCCGGCGTGTTCACTCTCTCTCTCTCCTGCTAGCCCAGAGTAATCCTCGCTGCCCTGCTGGGCGGCTAGAGGTGGGAACCAGAGAGGTGAGCCGTCTCGGACCTAGCAATATAAATAAGGTACTGTCTGTGTGTTTTATTTCGATCTCTTCTAACTAACTTTATGCCTAGAACCTCATTAATGAAACCACTGCGCAGGCCGCGTGGTAGACAGAAGTGTATTTAGCTCATGATTCTGGAGGATGGGAAGTCTGCATCTGCTTGGCATCTGGTGAGGGTCTTCTTGCTGCATCATAATATGGCAGAGGGCATCATTTTGCAAGACAGAGCAAGCCTAGGTCAGCCCAGATCATTGTCACTCTTCTTATACAGCCATCAGTATCATCAGGGGGGCTTCATTTAATGACCTTATCTAATCTCAATTATTGCCCAAAGGACCCGCCTCTAAATACCATCAAAGTATGGATTTGGATATTAAGTTTCAACTTGGGTTTTGGAGGGGACATGGGAACCATAGCACTGGGGAAATACGTTTGTACCTAGGCTAAACAGGGGCTTTCTGCCAGATCCTAGCACAGTGTCATGTACTCCTTGAAGTACTCAGTAAACATTTGTTGGGTTGACATGGACCTGACACAAATCCAGAAGGATTTGGTATAGGATGGTCAGATAATTTTCATGCTGAATGTCTTCCTCTCAGATCAAGGGAAGGAGGGAGATGCTATTATAATAATGATGCTAATGACAATGACACATTGATGGAAAAATGGAAATATAGAATATACATTCATTAAAATTCGAATTATGCAAAAATAGGTTACATGTGTGAAGATTTATGGAATTATGGTAATTATTTTCAGATTCCTGAAATATTGTTGTTACCTATATCGGAGCGGGTAGGAATATGTACAAACGTTCATGGTCCTCCTAATGAACTGGGAGAAGTAATACTACTTACATCACTGGGCTGTGTGAGGATTAACTGAAAACATGCAAGAAAGATTTAGCATGGCCTTTGGCACATGAAAAATACTAGGTACCAGGTAGCAGTTCTTCTTATTGCACTAGAAATCTGTGTGGGGAAAAAAGAATAGGACTTAGAATCCTCATTTTGCTGGGGCTGGTCCCCTTCTCCTGTGGGGTGAAAACAGGAAGTTTCTGGGCCTGGGAATGGGATTCTAGGTCCTGCCAGCCCAACCATCTCCCTACAGGGCAGCCAGCCAAGTCTCCTCTGAAATTCCCAGCAAGAAGATGCTGCCAGCCATCTCTTACCTTTTTTATGCTTCTTGGTTTAAGCCAAGGGGGTTTAGAAGGATTTTTTCTTTTTTTTTTTTTTTTAATTTTAGGCTTGTCATATTTGCAAATGAGCTTGTCCTTTGAAGCAAATCTGTACAAAATAGGGACACTGTCCAGTTTTTTTTTTTTTCCTGGTGTCTGCTCTGCTCCCTTCTGTTAAGTCCTGCAGCTGCTAATGAAGGCCTCAGCTAGCTCCCTGGGAGGGCAGGGAGCGCTGCCTTCACTTTCATCTCTCCCTCTCTCACCCTCTCTCTTACAAACACATACACACATTCTGAGACTCTGGGGAGCTGCCCTTCTTGTCTGATCCTGCTTTTTTTCTCTTTCCCCCTTCCCTTCTCCATCTTGCTCTTGACTCTGTCTTTCCCGGTGATTCTTTCTGCATAACACTGACTCTTCTATTTCCTTTCTCTCCTAGTAAATATGATGCAAGTATTTGCCACAATTATGATGGTCTCTCCCTTTCTCTCTCTTCCTTGTCTGTAATCGTCATGTCTCTCCTGCTAACTGGCTGTTTCTGTCTCTCATCAGTTGGATCGCTCTCTCTCTATCTCCTGTTTTCTGAGCCACATCCCCAGCACTTTATTCTGAGATGGGTATTGCTAAGTTGCAGAGACTTGTAATCCTCCTGCCCAGTCTCCTGAGTCACCAGGATTACATGTTACTCCACTATGCCTGGCAAGGATGACCTTTTTAGAGTAGGAGAGATGGTGCTATTATTATCTCCATTTTTTAAAATGAGAACTGAGGCTCAGCATCATCCAATGATTTGCTCACCCTCACATGTCCATCGCCCCAGGGTCCAGTATATTCATCTACTGGAGATCAGAAGTCCTCTCCTGACCCTTGGTGCCCCCGTCAGCTCTAAGACTCCTATTCTTGTGGGGAATCCCCAAACATCTCAGACTAAACATGCCCAAAAGAACCTGTGTGGCTTTGACCACATGGTGTCCTTTGTAAATCATGGTCGCTGGCCGGCCCCACATGCTCTGGCCCATGTGCTCCAAGATGAAGAGCAGCTCAGAGATCTAATCACATTCTCCATCTCAGTCCCCAGCAGTGAATCTTACAGCCACGCAGCAAGTGCTAAAGCAGAAACCCTGATGACAGAAGGAGCTCTCTGAGGGTTTGCTGGAATAAATTACTCAAACACTTGGGTTTCTACAAAAGCAGCAAAACTTAATTCCTGCTATGATACTGGGATAAACAAAATGTAATCTACACCATTGTCCCAGCTCATCCAAGTCTTATCATCTTTTTCCATGTAAGTAATTGAAAAAAAAATTGCAGAGACCTTTAGGAGCATTATCGTATTTGGATCCAATTTTAACCACAACGCCGAATATTTCATACTGAAGGCAAGTGCAGAGCGGCTGTGAATACAGGCAGGCTTCAAGGTGAAGCCACTTCCCTGTGCAATCTCGAATGCAAATGTTTAAAGCTACTCAACAATTTTCTCCTTGCAGCTGCCCATTTTATCTCTTGCAAAACTAGTAATGATACAAGCAGTTGATTATGGTTTACAATAGCAATAAACCTCTCAGAATTGGTTGTTTCCAAAATAAATAGCCATTCTGTTAAATGTTAAATAACAAGTCATAAACTGCTGAAAACAACCAATTTCTTGTGGATTATTGCCTGAATAAATTTTACCGGGAACGGCAGATCATTAAGCCATGAGCACCATGGATCAAAACCATTGAATTTTTTTTTAATCAATCAATCAACTAATCCATCAAAAGGACTCCCATTTTACGAACTAAATCACACCTCATATTTTAACATATCCCTTGGAGCTTTTCCTTTGCTGGTCATGGTTAGCTTTATCCTTGTCAAAATCTTTCCATACTTTTTCAGACATTAAAGACTACCCAGCCCAAGTTGTTAAATTGTCCCTTTCTGAGAGCATTCAGAGAAAGCCCAGTTGTCTTTTTTTAGGTACCACATTTAAATTCTATAGTATTCCAATTGATAAAACACAGACCTGTCCGCCAAGCTAAACATTTGAGTCGAAGCTCAGTGGCAAATACATTCCAACTGTGGTTCTAATAGAGGCCGTTCTTGTAAGAGGAGCCAACTTCATCGGGATGATTGACAGAAGATTCCTCACCATAGCAACCAGGGTTGTCTCTCTGGAATAACAACATTAACCTCCTTCATAACCAGTTTTTCATCCTTAAGTATAAAAGGCAGCTGTGTGCAAGTCTTATGATCCTTTATTTTTATTTTTGAATGAACAGTTAGCACTTATATAAAAATAGGACAAGATGCTGGGAAACCAAATTAATTTCTGAATTCCTCCTGAAAAAAAAAAAGCATGACAATGGATCTAGTAGACAGAACAGTTAAAGGGCAGGAAGGGTCCCTGTCTCTTCTGAGCACAGAGTGATGGCAGAGAGATTTCTATTCATATGCTGCCTCTGAAATAGCCTATTGCATCGATTGGCTTTGTGTTGTTGGCAGGGGTGGAGGAGACAAGAATTTTTTTTTTTCAGATTTTATTCCTGCCTCATTTTGTGACCTTACAACTCCTAATACATATGTGCGCACACACACACACACACACACACACACACACGCATGCACACACACCCCTGAGCAGTGTTAAGCTTCAAAGCAATGAATGGACTGTAGGAAAATGCATATTCTTTCTGGAAAAAAATATTCATATTCTGTCACCTTTTTGAAAGAAATTGCTAAATGGACCCCAAACCAATTTCAATAGACTGTTTTGTGGAGCTATAGACCTTCATGACTAGATACGGCACTGAAGCATGTCATCAGCCTCTTGCAGAAATGCTGGGCTAATCCTGTGCCCCTGATTCTCTACAGGTGAAAAGTGTGGTCCTGAGACCATGGAACACAGACAGGCTGGGACTGGGACAAGGAAATCCAGCCTGGAAACCTGGCTGGCCACTGACAGCCCAGTCCTGTTCCCCCTTCTCATTCCCATCTCAGATCTGCTTCTCACAGGAGCCAACCCCATTTCACCTGTCATTTTGAAGCACTGAGTAATCTTTCTAGAGGCCTCTGTATCATTTAAGGTGAGAGGTTTGAGACCTAAGGCCCAAATTCACAGAACTCCAGTCCTAGGCTGCAGAGGGAGGAAAGAAAACCGGTATGACCCGGATCAAAGCCAGCGGAATCTGGAATAGGGGATTTAAGGAACTGAAGGCTTCAGGGCCTTGGGAGGGGAGTTGGCATCCAGCAGAACTGTTCCAGGTGAATCTGTGACCTGATGTGGATTTAAGCAAAAAACTAGCCAAAAGACATGACCACTGATTTTTCAAGGATGTCCTGTGAAGTAATTTTGCATTAAGTTTGGATTAGGAAGAACTCTTTGTGAAACGCACTATATTGGACACAACTGTAGAGGGCAGCTGCAGGTTCGCTTCGCTTCTACCTTGATTTCAAAGATGCCACCTACCCCACGCATCCCTCCCGCCCACCAAGCTCTGGGACTGCCCAAGTTGTGGCTCAGAACCTCTGGGACCCACAACCCCATTGCTGAGCACATTCATTCCAAGTGGCCCTTCCATTCCTTGATTTGTATAATATGCCTCAGGCACTGGCAAGGGATCTGGCTTTCTGAGGGACCTGATGACACCTGGAAGGTGTTCCTCCCTAGGAGTAAACCAGGACCCAGGTAATTGGAGATGGACTCTCCTGGCAAATCTGTTGAATTGCACAGATCAAGGGGACACATGCACAGGGCAGCCTGTGTTCCTGGCTTCTCACCGAGAATCAAGAAGCATGTGTCTGGGGCAGCAGCAGAGAGATATGACTCTCCCCATTTTGCAGATTCAGAAAAGAAGGCCCACCCAGGCTAAGTAACATGGGCCTGGTTTCCAACTCAGGATGCTATTGTCTGCTAGATGAACCTAATACATTGCATATACTGCTGGCTGTCATCTTAGTTTGTTCTTTAAAATCACTGAGGAATTAACATTCTCTGAGAAACCATCCCTTGTTGCTCTGAAAAGACTGAGCACCTTTCTCTGCTCTCAGATTCTTCCCTTTGCACCTGTGCTGTAGACACCCCCACTGCTGATGTGCTGTAAAAAGCCACATTCACTTTTCTGTATCCTCCACGATCCAGAGGTCTTCAAGAGTTGCATGAAAGCCTTTTTCTACTTAACTGTGGTCCTCTCTAGTTACAGGGCCTAGAATATTGATTATCACACAATAAGCTCAAAAACCTGCTCTTAGATACCACAAGTTAGGTATCCCATATCAGAAACCGCTGGGAACCAGAGGTCTCTCAAATTTCAGATTTTTTTTTTTCAGATTTTTGGAATATTTGCATACACAAAACATGATATCTTAGGGATGGGGCCCAGGTCTAAACATGAAACTTATTTGTTTCATATGCATCTTAAATGCATATACAATAATTTCAGTGCTCCTGCATTTTGACTGCCACCTGTCCCATGCCATCAGGTGTGGAACTTTCTACTATGGCATCGTGTTGGTGCTCAAAAAGTTTCAGATCTTGGAGGAATTCAGATATCAGATGTTTGCATTAGGGATGTATTATTTCTAATCATTTTACTGTGGAGTTTCAAGAGAAAAATGAGATGCTAGTGAAAGAGGGTGAGAGATGACAGAAGGGCTCTTGATCCTACCTTCTCACAAAGCTTCTTAGAAATGTCCACCTGTTTTTGAGAAGAGCACATGTGACCCTCAAACCCATTGCAGGAAGTAGATCAGCAAATATCCCCAAGACTCTGCTTCTAGGAGGAAATGGCCCTTGTGTCCCCTGGCCTTTGGGGTGAACAGGCATTGAAGCTGATACCTGATGCTCAGGTGCCTCTTGGCTGAATGAACTCCCAGCCCACCCGCCTGAAGCCCCGGTGATACAGACACCTATAAATGGAGATTACAGCCTTTAAATATTTTCCATCTCTGTGCTCCTCTGCAGGTCTGAGGCCTTTTGGCAGTGTGTGTGTGTGTGTGTGTGGGGGGGGGTGCGGTTATGACTCATAGTGATTGCTCTGTCACATTAATTCTTCTCACGTAGGCCATTTTTCTTATTGGGTCCTCTCTGGGGTATAATATGACTGTGACAGAAATCAGAGCTCGTTCTTGCTGACAGAGTTAAATTTGGCCCATGTTTCCTCTTCACAAGAAGAAAGTGTGAACAGCGCTGAACAGCTATCTTGAGGGCACGTCCAGAGCCAAGTTTGTCTCTTATATTCATCCTTTTATTGTTTTTGTTACCGTGCACATTTTAGTGATGTCAGGATTTTTTAAGGCTTTACCTTGGGGGAAGCTGAAGAGAGGGTCTGTTAGCATTGGTGAGGCCGGGTCAGTTTTATGCATATAAGCCTGGCTGTTTATTGATCCCGTGGAGTGGGAAACCAATTGGAATCTCTTGGCTGTGAGAAATATAACCCTTGACCAGCAGAAGCCATTTGTCTGCCTTCCCTGTGAGAGAAGCACATTTAAAATTCCTCACCTGGGAGGAACTTCTCGAAAAGAATATTTCATGCAAATGAATATACTTCTTAGACTGGAATTGCAATTTAGATTTGAAAAAATGACCTCGTTATGTCTGAGCATACATTTGGTTAGAAGCCACTTTAGGAACAAGCATGGGTTATTCTAGGTGTTCTTGCATAGCTTGTGTATGATCTATAACTTGCAATAGGTTTTGGATGTATTTTGCTCCATATCCCTAATAAAGTTTCGAAGCTTGGACCGCTGAGACATTGATTTAATGCTATATGTTGCCAGGGAGGAGGCCCCAGTAAAGTTCAGAATTTTAAAATAAAGTGTTAAAATATGCTGGGAGGAAGTGGAGGACAGTGCTCAAGCCCTGTCCTGAAAGCTCTGTGGATAGTTACAGGAAACAAAACCTCCAAAAATTAAATTCAGAGATTTATATTTTGTATATATTTTGAATTTTTGAGAATGTTTTATCTTCCTCCAGAGGCTTGGCTTGGCTTGGCTTTTTAAACCAGATAGGTTCTGGGAAATGCATTCTCTAAGGAATGTTGAAGAAACTTTCAATCTAGATTTTCAGTTTCTAGTGCTTCAGAAGCACCAAGGGTGCTCCCAATTCTCTCTTACAACCTGCCACTTCCAGAGGCCTGAGCTAAGAGGGTAGCTGAACACGTGGCTCTGATTACTTTGCTGGAGAGCCCTTTCAAAAGCCAGCTCTGAAGTTGTGTGGGTTGTCCCTGCTAGGGACTTAGTTGCCAATCTGCTGTAACCATACACTTTGCCAAGGATGGATGAGACACCATGATCATAGAAAACCAGGAAGTTAATTTTTAAAATTATACACACATCATCATCATCATCATCATTATCATCAGATTTTTTCATACTTTTAAAAATAAATTTTAATTATACATAGTAGTTGGGTTCATCATGACAAACTCATATATGCATGAAAAACTATTTCATTTCATGATACTGTTTTTCCTCTGTTTTCCGTCCTGTCCTCCCCCTCTCCCCTCCTTCTCCTTCCTCCACTAGACTATTTGCTTATCTATTAATTCGTATCTGATTGGTTCTTTGTTATCCTATCCTTCCCTCCCCCTTTCTTTTATTTTACTCTAGTTTCCACATGAGAGAAAACATTTCAAACTTTGGGTTTCTGAGTTTAGCTAATTTCACTTTGCATAATGTTTTCTATTTCTATCCACTTACCAGCAAATGCCATAATTTTGTTCTTTTTAATGGCTGACTCTCCATTGTGTATGTATGCCACAATTTCCTAATCCATTCATCCCTTGACAGGCACATCAGATTTTGAGACATTGCCATTCAAAGAATGCCTGAGACAGGAAAGACTCTTGAACCCCTAGGCTCACAGGCAGCATATGGGATGTAGGAAGTGGTGTCTGGCACAATCTCCTTTCTCTCCTAATGTCATTAACATCAACAAGGGTACTTTGCTAAATCCAGATGTCATCACCTTTAGGACTTCTCCTGAGGACAGAGAAGTGTTTCTCAAATGCTTGTGTGCATATGAATCACCACAGGAGGATCTCTTCAAAATGCAGGCTTAGTCCAGTAGTTTTGCGTGAGGCCAAGATGCCTCTTCTCCAAGCTCCCTGGTAATATCCTGGTGAGGTGTGCTAGGAAAAGAATAACCAACTCTTTCTGGTATCAACAGGACTGAGCTGACAACCTCCTTAGAGCCTGGCTATTCAAGTTTACAACACCAGGAAAGGAACCCAAGGGCTGAAACAGCCCTGGGGAGGAATAGAGTTTTCTGAGATAGAATGGAGACGGGCAACCTGTTTGCTGTATGGGGGATATGGTATGTTTGCTAGAAAGGAGGAAAGACGGGAAGAACATTTCCATGGAAAGCCCTTCACCACCACTTGTCAGTAAGGTGTGCAAGCCAGTCCTTCTGTGATAGAATTCAGTGGTTAAGTTGCTTAGTGCTTCTATTTCTCCCTTACAGTAATGCTAGATTAAGCTGCACCTGACCCTTCAGTAAATAACTTTCTGCTGGCTCCACCACAGCCTCTCGTTAGCATACACATTTCAGCTGAACACACTCTGGCATCAGCAGAAAGCCACTTGAATTTCTCTCACATTGTCTTTCATTCTCGCCCTTTCCTGACCTTGGACAATATTCAGGGCAGAGCATGTAGCTTTTTGGGTTACTTCCATGTAATAATGTACATTCTTATTATCAGATATTAAAAACTCCAAAACGATCTGATATCAAAATTGCAGTCTTACATCCTGTTCATAGCTTCTCCCTTCTCTTTCGCTCAGGCCAGGCTTGGCTTTAGAGGTATGTGGGGAGGGAGGGTGTGAACCACGCCATGCCCTCCCCACCTGCACAGCTTCTTCAGGATTGGAGTTGGACTGGAAGGAGCAGGGAGCAGCCTAGGTAGGAGTTTTCACTTGAATTATAGGGACCCGCCCTCTGTGTCCTGAGCTGTCCGTGAGTTCCCAAGGGTGACTCCAACAGAAGCCCTTCCCAAGCAATGGCTACAGCATTGGTCATGGGAAATGAAGCTCCTCAGTTATTCAGTTTGCAAACTACATTTTTTTTCTTTCTTGATCTTATAAACTGGTCTCCTTCATGGGAAGTTGCAAGTTCTAAGCTTGGCCCTGGCCTGTAAGATGAGCTCATGGGCCCTGAGCTATTTCCCTGGTGGACCATGTGTAGCCAGCACATTAGCTGGCCCCATCCAAGGAGCCTGCCCATGAGAGGTTCCCTGCAGGCTTTTGCTGAAGATATGTAGATAAATTAAAACAACTAAAACTTTTATGACCCCTTGGTAAGAATTGGTTTGATCACGTCTAAGAAGTACATGCTAGCATGTAGAAGAAGAGGACAGGACAAATGAAGGAAAGAAAAGAGCGAGCGCAGAGGGCACACACTTCCCAGTGGTCAGACCTCAGAGGTTCTGGGTTTTGTCTGACAGGGTGCAGTGTGATGTGGACCCCATGGTTGGATTGTATTCACATCTTGAGTCTTGCATGTAGAGTAGGAACAAAACCTTAACTCTTTGCTCTTGTTCACAAGAGGGCATCAAGTTTTAAAGATTGCCTGGTTATGGATGACATTGTGTCCCTTCTGACACACACCCTCAAACATATATGGAGGCCCTAATCCCCCAAACTTCATCTGTGAACTTATTTGGAAATAGCATAGATACAATCAGTTAAATGAGGTCCTGGTGGAATAGGGTGGGCCCTTAATCCAGTATGACTAGTGTCCTATTTCAGAAGGTCTTGGTTGGACAGAGGCACACTGGGAAAGAGCTGTGAGGGTGAGGGCAGAACCAAAGAAGGACAAGGACTGCTGACAAGGAAGAGATGGGAGGGAATCTTCTCTAGAGCCTTCTGAGGGTGCACAGTCCTGCCAACACCTTGCTTTCAGACTTTGGGCCTCCAGAGCTTACAGATTTGTGTTGGTTTAAGCCACCCAGTTTGTGGTACTTCGTTATGGCAGCCCTAGGAAACTAGTACCCACTCTGATGGCCCCTGCAGCCAGATGTAATTGCATTTCCTCGAAAGCATATCTGATCTCGCTCAATAGACTAGAAGCTTTGAAGATTCCCTAGAGCCTACGGCCTAACACAACACAGAGCATGCCAGTAAATTCTGGTTGAATGAACAAATTTTAGGACTTTAGATCTTAATGGTGTATTAAATACAAACAAAATATAAGAATTAACAAGGGAGAAATGCCCGCCTAGATTGGTGTGTGTATTTTATTCAGAACAACATTATATAAGCTGGTTTATGATTTACATAAATGATCCATTATGCCATAATTTGAAACTCAAACCAGTGGCTCCACTCTGCCATGTGAATCAAACAAAGCAGAAGCCCTCAGCTCTCCCCTGTACATTAAAGGTGATTGTCATGTCAGTCAAATGACAGGCCCCATCTTCACCACCCCATAACTTCTAAGTGTCTTTTCTGGTTCTTCACTGGAGCTGGAATGACTGCCCAGGGAGTTTTCCTGCCTGTGAGATTTACATTATTTGAGATTTAAAGCAAACACTATTTCAAAACTAGCAGTAACTTCAATAATTGACTGAAGTTAATGCCCCAAGGCGGAATCTCAGGTCATCAATTTAACCTACCTGGCTCTCAGTCTCTGGGAAATGGCTGGCCTCTGGATCATTGCTGTACACCTCAGAGGCCACAACAGGAGGGTCCGGTGCCTTGGAAAAGATTTGTGATGATAGCCTCGTTGGGTCTTTATTTCTTCCTGGATTCTGTTTTGAATGGCAACTTGGCACAGACCCATTTAAGAGGGACAAGCGTGTGCATTCATACATGGACCTGGACCAGCAGAGGTGAAGGGTGAGGGAAGAGGAGCCACAGTGTAATTAAAAAAGAAGGCATATGAAAACATAACAAGCCGGATGCGGGGGTGCATGCCTGTAATCCCAGCAGGTCAGGAGGCTGAGGCAGGAGAATCGCAATGCAATTCAAAGCCAGCCTCAGCAATTTAGTAATTTTAGCAATTTAGTAATATTAGGCAATTTAGCAAGACCCTATCTCTAAATAAAATACAAAAAAGGGCTGGTGATGTGGCTCAGTGGTTAAGCACGCCTGATTTCAATCCTCAGTACAAAAACAAAACAAAAAACACATAATAGAAAACCCAAATGATCAGAAACGTTCCCAATTCCTATCTCATTTTATGATCTTTCACTCTTTGTGTTAAAGAATCTGGTCCCATTTGATGGTGCCATTTACTTCTCAGGCACAGGAAACTACAAGTGCAGAGGCCTGGTCTGTGTTTGCCTTCAGGAAAAAGAGTCGCCTTTGGTTAAGGTGTGGGAGATGAGTAGAGAGGGAAGATGGACAAGCAGAAGGGGCTGAGAGGCTGCGGGCTTTGTACTTCACAGGCAGTACAAAGGATGGTACCCAAGGGGTATTGTTAATGACATTCACTGTGCCCAATGCCTAGAACTTAATGATCATTCAAAAAAAAGAAATCCAAAATTGCCATGGTAAATAAAATGTTTTTAAAAATTGGTTCAAATTGGTAAATGCTCCGGAAGACAGATTTTTTGTTTGTGTTTTTTTTTTTTTCTTTTTTGGTGATGGGGATTGAACCCAGGCCTCACAAACACCAGGCAAACTTTCTATCACCGAGCCACATCACCAGCCCCATGGAAGTCATGTTTAAATAGACATGTTTATTTTTGCCAAATCACTAATCTATTGACGGCTGTGACCCTGCTGTATGTTATCATCTCAACAGGATGTGTTCAAATTCCTTATCAAAGTAGAGTGAAACCTTTAGGATTTGGTGGTCTTCCTACCTCTCACAACCGGTTGTACCTGCTGCCTCAGGTATGTCGACATATTTAGTTGTTCTGTACCCACTACTGAGGCCTGCCTCTTTGCCCTTGTTCATAAGGCTCCCTTCCATCTTCCAGGTACTGACATGAGCTTTAGGTTTAATAGAGGATGAATTGGGACGGGGGCAGGAGTTATACATAATTAAGCAGTCTTTGTTAAATTGTGGGCTGGTGGGTCATTATCTCAGTTCTGGTTCTACCAGGTGGCTCTAAAGAAGTCTTTATCAGTTGAGGCAATCTCCACTTACTTCACAGATGCAGGCTGTTTATCAGACCTGGGATCCTGGATGGGGCCATTCAGTTCCCATGAGATATTGCTCCCTTGTGGAATAAGATACTTTGTGTCTCTTATCACATAATCCCCACACCCTACTAGGAGTTGCAGTAACTGTTTCCACCATTTTTTTAAAACAGATAATGAAATCACAGAAAATAAACTTGCTCAGGGTCATCCACCTAATTATTAATTTAGGCAATCTGGAAGTCCAATGAAGGCTTGAGTTAAAGTGGGGTAGTGGCAATGAGCTGGGACATCATGGGTTCAGGGCCACCTGATCATGTGTGATGGCAGGAGAGGGGAAATATTAGGAGAAGGAAAAGTGAAAAGGGTCACCCAACTTATTGCCATGGTTCTGCAGAAATAGTGGTAATGTCAGTTAAAATAGGGGAACCCAGAAGATTATCCGGTTTTTGGAACAAGATGGCACATTAGTGTTGGTCACTAGCATTTTATGCTGGTCTAATCCTCTCTTCTTGATTCCTCCATGACCCTTCCATTCTTTGTATGACAAAGAATCTCTACATAATATAAGTAGATTATGTTGTTCCCTGCTATAATCCTTACATGTCTTCCCAGCTAGCAAAGCTAAAATCTAGTTTTCTTACTGAAGTTCACCAACCCTGTATGGTGCCCAGCCTATCTTTCTGATACTCTCTTATACCCTTGGCCCTGATATTCTTGCTCCAATCTCCCTGACTTTCATATGTTCCCTACACTCATGGAGCCTACCCATCTGTGGACCACTGTAAGCCAGCCATTCCCTTTGAATTGATCTATCCATGTTCACAGAGGCCCTCTGAAATGTTAATCCCCAGATACACCCACCTGTGATGTTTTCTTCATGTGTCCCCCTCGATTACCACTCATCACATTTCTCTGTTTTACTAATGACTACTGATGGAATCATGTTTATTTGTGTGTATATCAGTTTCTTATAGAAGGTGACCACACACTTGGTGACTTAAAAGGAATTTATCTTTCCACAGTCTTAAGCCCACAAGTCCAAAATCAGCACCATTAGGATGAAATCAAGGTGTCCACACAGCCATGATACTTCCAGAGGCTCTAAGGAAGTATCTGTTCCTTGGCTCTTACAACATTCTGGTGACTGTTAGCATTCCTTGGCCTGTGTCCCCATCACTTCAATCTTTGAGGCCAGCACTTTCAAATGTCTTTTGGCTCCATCTTCACATCCCCTTCTTTGTGTGCTTGTGTTGAAATCTTTCTTAGCCTCCCTCTTAGAAGGATAGAGGACTACATTTAGGGCCCACCCTGATAGGCTAGCAGAATCTCCCATTGTCAAGACTCTTAACTTAATCACATCTGAAAAGATCCCCTTTCCATGTAAGGTGACATTTATAGGCTGTAGGATTTAGGACCTGGCATCTTTTGGGAACCATTATGTAGCTACCTACAATTTCTACCTCCACCTACTTACTCTGTGGGGGGAAGCTGCTTCGCCCCAGGTGCTTAGAATCATACTCCAACATATGACAGATGCTCAATTGTCATTTATAAAATAAGTAAATAAGTTAATACAACCCAGTGTATTTTATTCTGAAAAGTATCTGCCCTTATATGTTTATAATTTAATAAAAATATACTATACTATTCAAGCTTCCTAAACAATAAAATAGCTTCACTACAAAAGTCATCTTACATAAATGAGAACATGATTTAATGAAATGACATTTTATGAGCATTAGGCAAATCAAACATTTGAAATGTTTAGATTAAATGGCTCTTTTGTGTTTAGTAGTAAGCGTCACTAAGTGTGTCTATCTTGCTAATACAGCAGCATCATTATATTCTAAATTATACAATTTAATTACACATAACTTGAATTATATGCTGAATTTTGTTAAGGTACAAGTATGACTTTTACATCAGCTCATTAATGTTTTTCCAAGTAATGTGACACACATAAAACACTTAGTAAAATTGTATGTTTTCCATTGGTTAAATAGAGAAAGAATTGACAGACTTGACTCTAACCCTCGTTCTGCCACTTACTGACTCTATAACCCTAGGCAAGATATTTGAGCTGTCCAAGATATACCAAGTCACTCTGTAAAATAGAGTTTTTGAGAAGAGGGAGATAAGATAATTCACTTAAAATGTACCTCTCAGTTGTTAGCCTATATTATCTGCCCCTTCCTCCTCCTTTTCCACAAATACGTGAACACATTGGCCTAAAGTAAATCATAGACGGCATAGCGTGAAATGCTAACCCGCATGAGCAGGGCTTGTTCCTGAGAAGCTGCCCCCAGGAGCATTCTGGTTCTTGGTGCCTCTGTCTGGGCCAGGAAGGTAGAGAAATAAGGAGGTAGGTTGAGCCCCTATCAGACAGGACATGCTCCTTTGGGTGGTTCCACAGCGGCTTCTCTCCACAACTCGGGCTGTATGAGACTAGCAGAGGAAAAGGAGAGACTACTGTCAGAACTGTCCAAAGAAGGGGCTGGGGATGTGGCTCAAGCGGTAGCGCACTCGCCTGGCATGCTTGCGGCCCGGGTTCGATCCTCAGCACCACATACCAACAAAGATGTTGTGTCCACCGAGAACTAAAAAATAAATATTAAAAATTCTCTCTCTCTCTCCTCTCTCACTCTCTCTTTAAAAAAAAAAAAAAAACTATCCAAAGAACAGAACAGAGAAGGGGACTGGTATGTGGTGAGGACCAGGTTTTCTTCAAGGGGAAACAGGCTACATATGGGTGAGTCTTTCAAAACATGAAAAAAGGACCAGTCCAGCCTTCAGGCTGAGCAGAAAATAGAGCCAGGAATTGGAATATATGTCAAAGCAGAGTGGAGGGTTTCCCGATATTGTCTTTTCTTCTATGCTTCTGTTTATTATAGCTCACCATTTATTTCATAGAATCTGAGATTGGGACATGTCCTGAGAGAGAATTGGACTCAATTTCCCTCTCCGTGCAGAAATTTCCTTTGCTACATTCATAACCTTTGTGGCATTACCTTTGAGCAGAATTGAGTTTCTGTAGTAATCAGATTTTATAGAACAGCATGAAGGCAGAGAGTTTGGTTTTCAAATCCCATGGAGATGGCCCTCCTTACTGTGTGTGCACATATGCTTGTCTCATCTCAGATTAGACCTCTGGATTTTCTGTCCCCTAGTGGTTCCAAAGGACAGCTCAGTCTTGACTCCTGGCAGGATTTAGTGCCAATGAATTGTGAAGGGAAAAGGAGTGATGGCTACGAGAAGGCTACTGGCTTGAGAAAAGCCTTTTTAAACTTTAATTTTGTTGTTTAAGTAAAAATAATACTAAACAAAATATAGAAATATTCCAAAAAGCATGGCGGGGGTGCTGGGGTTATACTGTTTTGTTGACATGTGCTCTTTCCATGTTATGGTATAAGCATCGTCCTTCTTGTTATGGGGGCTTCCACAGTGCAGTTTCCAGTTGCACATCACGTTCTATGGTGCAGCTCTGGAGTTGTGTAACTGGCCCCTTCCAGTTTCCTCTCACCTCCTCATGCTGGTCAGGGAAGCCGCCTCTGGGTATAAGTGTTTCTTAATCTGTCTTGACTTTCATCCAGCACATAAATGCTTGTCCCAATGCATTTGGAAGGGACAATGCAATTAGTGTGTTTCCTGGGAGTAATCACAGAGGTGCTGTGTGTGGATTCCATCTTCCGGCTTTGTGTGGATGATATGTTAATTACACTCTGTCAAGCCACAAACTTCTATTCCCCAAGCTTCTCCTAGTAAGCGTAAGTGTTTGGGTTTCATGCTGCAAGGGAGGATAAGTCTAAATGGTCCCTTTACATCAGCCTCAGCTGCTGATTTTTGGCTTCATTGAGTTGCTGCAGTCAAGGCCCAGGACTTGTATTGGGCCAGAATGGGCTGCAGCAGACCATCAGCCTCACATCCTATGACAACTGACTCAAGCCTGAGGGTGGACCCAGAACCTCCTCTCCAAGAGAGTCAATCCTGCTCATGCATCAACACTTCCTCCTCATTGGCTCTCTGCTGGCTCTGATCCAAATGGGGCATCATGCTGCTCTGTTGTTGCCCATGAAAAGTGGCAGCAGGGCCTGGAAGTAGAAGGCAAACACTTGCAATGGGATTCTAGGGCCACCTCCTTGACCTGATGCTTTGAGAAGGACAGAAAGAATAGGGGATTGAATGATACAGAATTTTGTGAATCTGTTTGGATCCAACTGGTTTGACATAGGTTATTCTGCTCTCTAAGGGATGTTCTCTCTCTCTCTCTCTCTCTCTCTCTCTCTCTCACACACACACACACACACACACACACACACACACACACACACCCCTACACCCCTCCTAACCCTTTAACATAAATCCTAGTCAATAAGACTCCACCTCCTGGTTTGACTTCTGAGTCTCCAACTCTCCATCTCATGTGGTCCCAACTGAACTGCAGGCTATAAAGCCAACCTTAGTACTTTGTCCTTAACCTTGATTCTAATAACCTTTCCCTCTCCCTATGCACATCTGCACTCTTGGTTTTCAATCTCTTCCTTCATCTTGCTTCCTCCAGTGTCTGCTAGATATGACTGCTGATTTCTCTGGGTCCCTGGGTGTCAGGCTACTTGGAGTTTACACATGGAAGAATGCCTTTCTTCTCTTCTTGGTGAGGCTCTCATCACTTGGCCTTACCCAGTGCTGCTTGCATACCAGGTATCATGGTGGCAGTGACCAGGTTTTACCCTGTGACTTTAGAGGCAGTGGATGGGGACACACAGGAATCAGAGCAGGAAGGGAAAATGAAGTCAGACACATACATGATGACTGATAACATCTATTGATTTTCACCGTTAGTTCTCTCTCCCTCTTAAGAACAGACGTTGTCTCCTAGCTGCAGAGATGTGCTCCTGACCCAGGCCTAGTTAATCATCTGTCCTTTCCCTGGACAGAGCCATCAGCTGGGGCCTGGGTGTCAGACACATTCAGAGTTAATCAGAGTCTGTGGCTGGGATTGATTTATAGATGTCAGGAGAGAAAAGCTCTTCCTTTCTATTGCGTTTGCTAAGCAAGGGCTGCTGGCAGCCATGTTGTATTTCCTGTGGAAGAACAGAGCAATGACAACCAGGGGTAAAGGACACAGGAGGAAAGACAAGAGTCACTGTGGAGGTACCAAGCACTGTCCTTGAAACCAGGGTCCTTTTTATTGCTACTTCATTTAAGTGAAAATCTTCAGCATCTTTCTCAACAATGAGAGCCAGTTATTCTCCTATCTTTCCAAGCGAGTTTATGATGGGTTCTGACATACATGGCCAAAAGGGCCCTGACTAATGTACTTTCTGATGCCAGCAGGTGCCAACTTGATTTGTGAATACAGAAGAGACATCCCTTTAGGGAGTTTAGGAAATAAATAGCACAAGGACACTTTGAGAAAGATGCATGTCCTATAGGCAAGTAGAGAATATCTTCTTCCATAGTAATTTGAATTCTAAAAGGGAAGTATGACCTTGTTTTATAATCATAGACTAGTGAAGCGAGGAATATGTAGACTCTACTCTCAAAAATCTCTTACCCCAGTTGGCTCCTAGTTGGATTTTCCACACCCACCCCAGGACCCAGGCCATCAAACATGCTCAGATATGCGAGTGAAACTGAGCCTTGGAGATCCCCTGAGCTGGACATGCCCTCTACCTCCCCGATACTCTTCAAAGATAAGTTTCTGAGAGAACATTGAGAGGCTTTAGTGGTCCGATGAAGGTAGAAGAGAAGGAGAGATAAAGGTTAATGTCAAGACTTGAGGTTGGGGAGGCAGGTGTTCAGTGAGGTCATGAAGCTAGGTAAAAAATTGAGCCAAGAGAGGATTGGAAGATGGCGGCGGGAAGTGAGTAAGCCGCTCCGTGCTCCGCGCCCCCAGCGTATGTTGCCACGTCTTAAAAGATGAAGTAAAGATCATTAAAGGAGATCTGTCAACAAAGACCCAGCACCGTGTCAAGAAAGGGGCCTAGGTGGAGTGAATCCGCCACGACTCCAGCCAAGGTGGAGTGAGTCCATCACCACTTCAGCGTGAGCAGTAAGGCTGCAGCCCCCGAGCTGCCCGGCTCCCTCGGCCCCTTCTCCTTCTCCTCTCTGCCTTTCCGCTTTGTTTCTCCCCAGCCGTCTCTCCTCCCACGCTCAGTCCCTAAATCTAGATCTCAATTTCTTTCCCCACCCTGCCCGCTCTCCTGCGTGTACGGTACCCAGCCCGCGTGGCCCCGAGGCGCTGCCTCCCCTCCCCCAGCCCACACCCCCTCCCTGGGGGTCCCGAAGGCCACAGCTAGGCCACCACCGCGCCGCCGCCGCCGCCGCCGCCGCTTCCCGCGGAGCACCATAGAGCAGACTCTTCACCACGCGAGTGAGCTGCCGAGTTAAATGAAACAGCTGATAAGATGAATGACAATTTAAAATCTCAGTGATCCAACATGGCGGTGGACGCCGAGAGATCAAGTCTCTAACCCCTTCAGCTGCGCGAGCATAGGGAGAAGTAAACTGTCAAAATACTGTTCGCTCAGGACCACTAGGCACTGTTGAGCTGAAGGGGATCCCGGGCGAATAGTCTGCCCCTCTCAGAACACACCGAGCCCGGATTGGGCTGCATTCTAGTTCTGGTTCGCCTGCTTCTCGTGACTCAGCACTAATGATCCCGCTGAAATAACTAGTCGGCCCACCTGAACTCACAGAGGTAAAAGCCAATTGAGCACGATAGTCAGACCCAGGGTATCCCTTTGCTGACAACAGAGGTCCCTTGCACCAGCTACCAAGGGAGTTGCTACCTGAGGGCAAACAAATTCACTGGGGGTCCTCAGCCCCAAGCCCTACAAACTTAGGGTCTGAGGGAGACAAACAGAAAGGGTGTGCCCAGGCATCCATGGAAACAGGGCTCCCAGGAGCAGCAGACCTGGCGTGTAGCCAGTATTGTGGCGAGCTTCACAGGTGAGCGGGGCCTGGCTTGAGGAACCACAAGAGAAGGCCCTAGGCACTCAGGATTGGAGACCCGCACAGTCTGGGAAGAAGAGCTGAGGCACAGTGATTGGTTCCCACCCATCAAGAAGAGAAGCCTGGCCCAGTTCCCACCTACTGGAAGAGAAGTTAATTGAGCTCTATGACTGCATTTATTATTATTATTATTTTTTAATGATTATTATTGGTATTTTTTTTAATTTTATTTTCACTTTTTGTTGTTGATGTTGTTGCTCTTCAACTTTCTTATTAATGGTGTCAATTTTTTTTAATTCTTTTTATTCTATTATTATTACTATTATTTTTTAAACTTTAATTTCCATTTGTTTATTATCATTATAATTTTTTTTGGTTTTAAATTTTTATTTTTTCGTTTTTTCTTTCTTTTCACTTTTTTCTTTTGTCTTTTCATTTCTTTTCAATTTTCTTATTCCCCCTTTCTTGAATTCCACCTGCCTACACTCACTCTCTTTAGTGACTTCTTCCCTTCCCTTCTAATACCTCTCCTCCCAAGCATCAAATAAATTTATAAGAGTAAACAGTAACTCAGCAGTCAAACAGAACAAGAAGTATCATGAGCATAAAAAAGCAAGGAAGAAAAGGAGTACAAACAATGAAGGACAGCCTAAATATTCAGGAGGACCTGGAGTCATCAGAAAAATGGCCATATAAAGAACTCAAGGAACACCTTAGACAGATGGAAAGGAACCTTAAAGATCACATTGAAAATGAATTACATAAACAGATAAAAGAAGAAGTTAAGCATCTTTATCAGGAGATAGAGATTATAAAAAAAATAAAAAAAATAATTCTAGAAATGAAGGAAACGATAAACCAAATTAAAAACACAATCGAGAGTATCACTAACAGAGTGGAGCAAGTAGAAGCCAGAACGTCAGATAATGAAGACAAAATATATCATCTTGAAAAGAGTCTAGCCAACTCAGATAGGCTGGTAAAAAATCACGAGAAAAACATCCAAGAGATTTGGGATAACTTAAAAAAACCAAACTTACGAGTCATCGGGATAGAGGAAGGCACAGAGATTCATGCCAAGGGAATGAGTAACTTTCTGAATGAAATAATTACAGAAAACTTTCCAGAAATAAAAAAGGAAACAGATATACAAATTGAAGATGCATACAGGACACCGAGCACACAAAATCACAGTAGACCAACGCCAAGACACATTGTTATGAAGATATCCAATATACAGAACAAAGAGAAAATATTAAAAGCTACAAGAGAAAAGAGGCACATTACATTTAGGGGTAAACCAATAAAGTTAACAACGGATTTCTTATCACAGACGCTGAAAGCGAGAAGATCCTGGAACAACGTATTTCAAACACTGAAAGACAATGGATGCCAACCAAGAATTCTGTATCCAGCAAAATTAAGCTTCAGATATGACAATGAAATAAAAATCATTCATGATAAACAAAAGCTAAAAGAATTTGTAGCCAGAAAACCAGCATTGCAAAGCGTCTTGAGCAAAACTCTACACGAGGAAGAAATGAAAAACAATAACCAAAACCATCAGTGGGAAGTGCCTCGGTAAATACAGAGGACAGGGGGAAAGCTAATCATGGAGAACCAAACTAAATTAGGGGAAAAAAAGAGATAAATAATCAAACATGGCAGGAAGTACAAACCATATATCAATAGTAACTCTAAATGTTAATGGCTTAAACTCTCCAATAAAGCGACATAGGCTGGTAACATGGATTAAAAAAACAAATCCAACAATATGCTGCCTCCAGGAGACACATCTGATTGGAAAAGGCATACACAGGCTCAAGGTAAAAGGTTGGGAAAAAATATACCACACACACGGTCCTCGTAAGCAAGCAAGGGTGGCCATTCTCATATCAAATAAAATCGACTTCAAGACTAACTTAATCAAAAGGGATAAGGAAGGACATTATATACTGTTAAAAGGAACCATTCACCAACAAGATATAACAATTATCAATATTTATGCACCAAATAATGGCGCTGCGACGTTCATAAAACAAACTCTCCTCAAGTTCAAGAATCAAATAGACCACAACACAATAATCATGGGTGACTTCAACACACCTCTCTCACCATTGGACAGATCCTCCAAGCAAAAGTTGAATAAAGAAACTATTGACCTCAATATCACAATCAATAACCTAGACTTAACTGACATATATAGAATATATCAACCATCTTCAAGTGGATATACTTTTTTCTCAGCAGCACATGGAACCTTCTCAAAAATAGATCATATATTATGCCATAGGGCAACCCTCAGTAAATATAAAGGGGTAGAGATAATACCATGCACTTTATCAGATCATATTGGAATGAAACTGGAAATCAATGATAAAAGAAGGAAGGAAAAATCCTACATCACATGGACAATGAACAATACATTACTGAATGATCAATGGGTTACAGAAGACATAAAGGAGGAAATCAAAAAATTCTTAGAGATAAATGAAAATACAGACACAACATATCGGAATCTATGGGACACAATGAAAGCAGTTTTAAGAGGGAAATTCATCGCCTGGAGGTCATTCCTCAAAAAAAGGAAAAACCAACAAATAAATGAGCTCACATCTCAAAGCCCTAGAAAAGGAAGAGCAAAACAACAGCAAATGTAGCAGAAGGCAAGAATTAATTAAAATCAGAGCGGAAATCAATGAAATTGAAACAAAATAAACTATTGAAAAAATTAACAAAACAAAAAGTTGGTTCTTTGAAAAAATAAATAAGATCAACAGACCCCTAGCCATGCTAACGAAGAGAAGAAGAGAGAGAACTCAAATTACTAACATACGGGATGAAAAAGGCAATATTACAACAGACGCTTCAGAAATACAGAAGACAATTAGAAATTATTTTGAAAACCTATATTCCAATAAAATAGAAGATAGTGAAGACATCGATAAATTCCTTAAGTCATGATTTGCCCAGACTGAGTCAGGAGGATACTCACAACTTAAACAGACCAATATCAATAGATGAAATAGAAGAAGCAATCAAAAGACTTCCAACCAAGAAAAGCCCAGGACCGGATGGGTATACAGCGGAGTTTTACAAAACCTTTAAAGAAGAATTAATACCAATACTTTTCAAGTTATTTCAGGAAATAGAAAAAGAGGGAGCTCTGCCAAATTCATTCTATGAGAGCAACATCACCCTGATTCCGAAACCAGACAAAGACACCTCAAAGAAAGAAAACTACAGACCAATATCTCTGATGAATCTAGATGCAAAAATCCTCAATAAAATTCTGGCGAACCGGATACAAAGGCACATCAAAAAAATTGTGCACCATGATCAAGTAGGATTCATCCCTGGGACGCAAGGATTGTTCAATATACGGAAATCAATAAATGTTATTCACCACATCAATAGACTTAAAGATAAGAACCACATGATCATCTCGATAGATGCAGAAAAAGCATTTGACAAAGTACAGCATCCCTTTATGTTCAAAACATTAGAAAAACTAGGGATAACAGGAACTTACCTCGACATTGTAAAAGCTATCTATGCTAAGCCTCAGGCTAGCATCATTCTGAATGGAGAAAAATTGAAGGCATTCCCTCTAAAATCTGGAACAAGACAGGGATGCCCCCTATCACCACTTCTATTCAATATAGTTCTCGAAACACTGGCCAGAGCAATTAGACAGACGAAAGAAATTAAAGGCATAAAAATAGGAAAAGAAGAACTTAAATTATCACTATTTGCGGATGACATGATTCTATACCTAGAAGACCCAAAAGGGTCTACAAAAAAACTACTAGAACTAATAAATGAATTCAGCAAATTGGCAGGATATAAAATCAACACACATAAATCAAAGGCATTTCTGTATATCAGCGACAAAACTTCTGAAATGGAAATGAGGAAAAACACTCCATTCACAATATCCTCAAAAAAAATAAAATACTTGGGAATCAACCTAACAAAAGAGGTGAAAGACCTATACAATGAAAACTACAGAACCCTAAAGAGAGAAATAGAAGAGGATCTTAGAAGATGGAAAAATATACCCTGTTCATGGATAGGCAGAACTAACATCATCAAAATGGCGATATTACCAAAAGTTCTCTATAGGTTTAATGCAATGCCAATCAAAATCCCAATGGCATTTCTTGTAGAAATAGATAAAGCAATCGTGAAATTCATATGGAAAAATAAAAGACCCAGAATAGCAAAAACAATTCTAAGCAGGAAGTGTGAATCAGGTGGTATATAGCGATACCAGACTTCAAACTATATTACAGAGCAATAGTAATAAAAACAGCATGGTACTGGTACCAGAACAGGCGGGTGGACCAATGGTACAGAATAGAGGACACAGAGACTAATCCACAAAGCTACAACTATCTTATATTTGATAAAGGAGCTAAAAACATGCAATGGAGAAAGGATAGCATCTTCAACAAATGGTGTTGGGAAAACTGGAAATCCATATGCAACAAAATGAAACTGAATCCCCTCCTCTCGCCATGCACAAAAGTCAACTCATAGTGGATCAAGGAGCTTGATATCAAATCAGAGACTTTGCGTCTGATAGAAGAAAAAGTTGGCTCCAATCTACATATTGTGGGGTCGGGCTCCAAATTCCTTAATAGGACACCCATAGCACAAGAGTTAATAACAAGAATCAACAAATGGGACTTTCTTAAACTGAAAAGTTTTTTCTCAGCAAGAGAAACAATAAGAGAGGTAAATAAGGAGCCTACATCCTGGGAACAAATTTTTACTCCTCACACTTCAGATAGAGCCCTAATATCCAGAGTATACAAAGAACTCAAAAAATTAGACAATAAGAAAACAAATAACCCAATCAACAAATGGGCCAAGGACATGAACAAACACTTCACAGAGGAGGACATACAATCAATCAACAAGTACATGAAAAAATGCTCACCATCTCTAGCAGTCAAGGAAATGCAAATCAAAACCACCCTAAGATACCACCTCACCCCAGTAAGACTGGCAGCCACTATGAAGTCAAACAACAAGTGCTGGCGAGGATGTGGAGAAAAGGGTACACTTGTACATTGCTGGTGGGACTGTAAATTGGTGTGGCCAATTTGGAAAGCAGTATGGAGATTCCTGGGAAAGCTGGGAATGGAACCACCATTTGACCCAGCTATTGCCCTTCTCGGACTATTTCCTGAAGACCTTAAAAGAGCACACTACAGGGATACTGCCACATTGATGTTCATAGCAGCACAATTCACAATTGCTAGACTGTGGAATCAACCCAGATGCCCTTCAAAAGATGAATGGATAAAAAAATGTGGCATTTATACACCATGGAGTATTACGCAGCACTAAAAAACGACAAAATCACGGAATTTGCAGGGAAATGGATGGCACTAGAGCAGATTATGCTTAGTCAATCTAGCCAATCCCTAAAAAACAAATACCAAATGTCTTCTTTGATATAATGAGAGCAACTAAGAACAGAACAGGGAGGAAGAGCAGGAAGAAAAGATTAACATTAAACAGAGACATGAGGTGGGAGGGAAAGGGAGAAAAAAAGGGAAATCACATGGAAATGGAGGGAGCCCCTCATTGTTATACAAAATTACATATAAGAGGTTGTGAGGGGAATGGGATAACAAACATGGAGGGAAATGAATTACAGTAGATGGGGTAGAGAGAGAAGATGGGAGGGGAGGGGAGGGGGGATAGTAGAGGTTAGGAAAGGTAGCAGAATACAACAGTCACTAATATGGCAGTATGTAAAAATGTGATGTGTAACCGATGTGATTCTGCAATCTGTATTTGGGGTAAAAATGGGAGTTCATAACCCACTTGATTCTAATGTATGAAATATGATATGTCAAGAGCTTTGTAATGTTGTGAACAACCAATAAAAAAAATTGAGCCAAACACAGTAGTACACGTCTGTAATCCCAACAACTCGAGATGTTGAAGTAGGAGGATCACAAGTTCAAAGCCAGCCTCAGCAGCTTAGGTTGTTTCAAAAAATAAAAAGGACTAGGGATGTGGCTCAGTGTTTATGTGCCCC
This sequence comes from Spermophilus citellus, assembly GCF_964194105.1. NCBI lineage: Eukaryota > Metazoa > Chordata > Mammalia > Rodentia > Sciuridae > Spermophilus > Spermophilus citellus. Next base: position 45,227,348 of record NC_138182.1, on the reverse strand, counting down.
TGGCTTCAATCCCAAGTAAAAAAAAAAGAAAAAAAATATTGAGGAAGAGGAGAGTGGAAGAGAGAAATACATATTATATAGATGGTATATGAAGAATACTGGAATCCTCTATTCCTGCCATATTGAGATGTGCTTGAAAATATATCTAGAACTTGGGAAAGGACTTAAGAACACAGATATGTAGATGGAATCGAAACCCCAAGGGTCGAATAATCTTACATGAGAAGATGGCCACATTTAGATTCCTAGGCCTGCTGTAGAAATTGCCACAGGCTGGCTGGCATAAAACGAACAGTTTAGCATCTCACAACTCAGGAGGCTAGAAATCCAAAATGAAGGTGTCCCCTCACTCCTCCTGAAAACTCTAAAGAAATCTCCTTTCTTGACCTTTCTAGTTTCCAGTTGTTGTTGGCAATCCTTGGCATTCCTTGGCTTCTAACAGTATCATCCAATCTGCTTCCATAGTGCCCTGGCTTTTTTTCTGCAAGTCTGTCTGAGGGCTCTTTCTCCTTATATTCTTTATAAGAATACCAGTCACTTGGATTTAGGACCCACCAGTTTCAGTATGACCTTAACTCAACTAATTAAACATCTACCAAGATCTTGGTTCCAGATAAGGTCATGTTCTGAGGGGACATGAATCTGAGCTGGCCGGGCTGGCAATATGAACTGGGTTCAAAGGAGCTGGCTGTATCAATTACTAAGAAAACAGTGTAGAAACCATGCAGCACATGAACATAAGTTTCTAAGGCAGGATGGTGCGGCCAGGTCAGCTCCAGCACTGGAAAAAGCAAGAGGGTGAGCCCACCCCAAACCTTCTATTTACTGGGGAAAAGACATTCAAGAAGGTTCTACTCAAATAAGGCAAGGGATTGGGTTTCAGGGGTTGCCCATTCCCATAAGGTAATGTCCAGGCCAGGTAAGGCTTGAAGCAGGATTCATTGCTGAGGCCTGAACAGTTGCCCTGAACAGTTTTCATGTGTGTGCCAGTCCAGTACCCCCATCGCTCCAGGTAGGGGGAGCAAGCTCAGCCCAGGGGTGATGGGTGGCTCTCCACAGTGTGATATCCTTTAATCCAGTAAAAGAGTGAAGAATCTAAGCCAGCAGGCAGCATCATGAGGAGCATCATCATCCTGGTGGTTAAAAGGGGAGTGCCTGCAGAGAAACGAAAGGGAGAGAGAGGAAAAAGAAATATGGCAGAGAGAAAGAAAGAGGAAGAGATGGCACATGCAAGATCCTGCTGCTGTGAAGGAGTGTGGAATGTAAATGGGTCACTGAACGTGCCCATCAGAGTCCTGGTGACCACAGTAGGGTGACCAACCTCAGAAATTTGTAGATGACCAGAAGGGCAGTTCAGAAGGCAGGACTTTCAGTGCTGCAACTGGAGAGTCCCAGAGAGAGAAGGAAGTTGGCTGCCTTACCTGGGCACTAGCAGGGCTCAGGCTTAATGGGTCAGGGAGTGAGTAAGCATGAAGAAATATACTTGTTTGGGATGGAGCTGTGGCTCTCATTGTGGTTGCACTGTTTTTCTGGCATTTGGAATGTTCTTGCTTAGGATGTAGACTTGGGTTTTTAGTCCAAAGTACAATGTTCCGGCAAGGCCAGCTCACTCTCTAGCCATCTGACATCATAGAACAACTGAATTATAGAAGTCTGAGGTGTCCCTCCAACATTGTGAAAGCTCCTCCAACCCTCCTTGCCTGGCAGGCGCTCTTAGGGTATGCTACTTAAATGAACTTGGTTTTGAGAGATAACCTGTCTCTACTGAACGCGATAGCTGTCTTGTGCAACCTTCAGAGCACTTATCTTCAAAGCATTCAGCATGAGGCAAAAACCTCAAGTTTTTTTTTTTCCCTTAAAAAGAAGCCATTGGGATGTCTGCCTCCATCCAGACCTTTGGATGTGTGATTTCATTATTCGTGGTCGGTGCTCCTCTTCAGCTTTTGATCTGCAGTTTACAGGATGTGTGCAGGAGGAGGTTCTCTTTTCCATAAACTGATCTCTTTACCCTCTCAGCCCAGAATAACTTTCCATTTATTCCTCTGGTAAAGCGTCGATGCCGTGAGCCGGCATATATTAAATCTGTCATGATACAAACAGTGCTAGACTTGCCCAGCCCCGAGAGAAGCCAGACCCCTGTCAGGGCACCCCAGTATTCGCTGGCGATGAACGGCAAAGGCGACCTGTGGAATTTTTCACAGCCATCCAATCTGGAGAAGGAGTTTTTCTGAGAACAATTTGCAGGGTCTATCGCCAACCTTCCACTTTATGATTAGCTTGGCCAGGTAGTTAAATAATCTCAGCATTGACTTACAAATAAGTACTTTTAAATATACACCAAAGAAACCATTCAATTAAAATTCTTCCATGGCTTCCTACTTTCTTCTGTGAAGATCAATGCTGTGAACTTGGTTTCTAGCTTTTCTAGTCTTGCCTTGGCCCGGGTCCCTGTTCTACCTGTTCTTGGTTTTGCCATTGACTTCAATATCTCAGTGTGAGGCTTCCCTTTTGCCACTTCCTCTGAGTTAATATTCTCTACTCTCCTTTACTCTCTTACCTCCTTCTCATGCTTCTTTCATCATCTCAGTGATCATGTTCTCAGGAAATAGGAACATTCCTGAGCTCCTCTGTTTGTAGCTACCTGCTCACCCTGATGCCTGGGTTAGGTTAGGGTCCTTTATTTGCTCACAGGGAGCTTCTACCAGCTCAAGATTGGCTGGAGACAAGCACCACCAGTCTCAGGTAGGTGAATGAGGATTCACAGACCCTGGACACTCGCCCTCTAAGGCTCAACTCCAAGTTCACGAACTATCTTTTCTCTCCCTGGAATTCACAGGTGTGTGACTGTTGATGAACCTATATACTTCTTCTAAAACAATTATTTATTATACATAGACAACCATCCCCTATCTATATTTCTAGATTGTAAGTGCTTTCAGAATAGCAAGATATTGTGTTTATCTCACCTTTGAGTTCCCCCAAATGCTTAATCCTATGCTCACAGATAGGGATGCTCAATAAAATTTATTGAATTAATTTAATAAATAAATTGGAAAGCATTTTTCTCATGTATTTCTGAGAAATATGGGAATCTTCATCTCTGGCCATCAATAATACTTTTAGAAAAATCTAATTTCCAATGGCTTTTGTTAATAATGTAATTGCAAAGCAAAGGCATTTGTCTAAATATGTGTAAGACTGCGATACTTTTGATCCCATAAAGACTCAATTCCATTCAGTTAATTCAGCAAGTATTAATTAAGTGCCTATGATGTCCAGGGCCCCCACTGTGGCAGTAGAAATCTTCATTTCAGTGGGAAAAGTTGGGATGTAAAGTCTAAACACGTTTGGACTCTCAAATCTGACTTCAGTAATGGCAAAAAAAAAATTCTCCCATTTTTATACTACAGCTGTTTGTTTGATGGATCATTCATTCAATAAAACCTTATTGGACACTTATTAGATATGGTTATGGCCATTCTGGATTAGTATTTTGGAAGGAGCAATACAAGAGATTGTTATTTGTCCTTGACCAGTTGGAAGGAAAGTTCAGCGGATGAGGCACCTGGCAACAGGAGAACTGAGTTTGGTTTCCTGTCCCTGCTCTGTCACTAAGTAACAGAATGAACTTAAGTCACTCCACAGTTCTGGACCTCAATTTGTTGTCTATATAGTGAGGGCATTAGACTGGAGGATGCCAAAATAATATTTGGAATTAGAGGCCTGTTCACTTCATGGCAGTGGAGAGCAAGGAGAGTGAAGGAGGAGGGGCCAGGGTCTCCACATGCTCCCAATGACCTAACTTCCTTCCACTAAGCTCCACCTTCTAAAGGTTCTACCATGTCCCAGCCTTTAACACATAGGCCTTTGGGGGAGACTGGAGATGCAAACTAGCAGGGGTTATACTTATGACAGTTAAAAGGGTGAGAAGGGAGGGTGGGATGGGAAAAAAGTCTTCAGGCTATGATGTAAATTTCATACCTGTGAAATCAAATGGGGAAGGAAGTGAGATTGGAAGCTTCAGAGAAAAGACAGCTCCTTAGAGGAGCCCTACATTGGGCAGATAAAGCCAGGTCCTTGTATGCCTGTTGTCCTCATTGTTGACTAGAATCTTAGAGTATGGCCTCAGCTCCAAAGCTGAGGGAACCAACTCTTCTCACAAATTCTTTCTTGAAGGGAGACCTGCCTGGGGCACCTTCATGACTGACAAGGATCTGGCTCAGCTGTTTTCTTGGTGTGCGTGTGTCTGTCTCTCGCTCTCGCTCTCGCTCTCACTCTCGCTCTCTTGCTCTCTCTCGCTCTCGTTCTCTCACTCTCTCATTAATTTGGTGGCCACCTTGAGGTGATTCACAAAAGGAGGCTGGTTGGGGAGGCCCCATGTGCATCAGACCTCTACCATCAGGCTCGCCCTTTTTGCCTGACAAAGAATGCTGAATGACAGGAGTTTGGGAACTTGGCGTCTGGTCCAGACAGTCATTGCTTGTTATATCCACACTCCTTGCTTCTCGGTCCAGCAAGTCTCCAAATTATGGAACTCTCCGTCAACCTGGATCTTGGACTACCAACAGAGAACAACTCAGAAAAACTCATCTCCTTACCTCCCTATTGATAGATCTTCTCTGACTTATGTGCATCATTTTTTTTCTTATAGTATCTTGCCAAAAGTTGCAAGAACCACATAATATCCTAAATGCTGAGCTTCCCTCAACACTACAGCTCCAGCAGACATGTCATTTGAATCTCAAGGCATGACAAGCAAGAGTCTGAAAAAAATGTCTTGCCACCATCTACTAGGAATGCTACCAACACACCTGTCTATAATTGTTGGGTTCTCATTGCCCTCTGCCCTGCCACCTCAAATCACCCATTCTATGTTTTTCTTACTATAGTTATGCTGCTGTATATATTATAACTAGATTTGAGAGAATGTGTTTAGCTATAAGTTGCAGGGGTTTGAACTATGAAATTGTTTTTATTTACGCAACAAGAAGTCTAGATATAGGTAGTTTCAGGGTAAGTTTAGCTTTTTCAAAACATCAAGTCTTATCTGTCAGTTTTTGACATTCTCCTCATGGTTACAAGATGGTTGCCACAACTCCAGGCACCATATTTTGTACAATCATGTCCAAAGGGAGAAAGGAGCATTACATAAGAGTGTTCTCTTTGTGTGCCTCCTTACTTTGATCAAGGAGCATAAATCCTTCCCAGAGGCCTACAAACATAGCTATTACACTCCATTCCCTTGTAAAGGAACAGGAGCCTCTAGCATTTTTACTCTTAACAGTGGGAGGAGGGGAAATGAGGAGGGGGACTTGTAGCACAGCCAGACAGCAGTGTTTGCCGTGGGATCATGCCTATTGATCTCAGTCCTTCAACCTCCAAGTTGAAAATAGATAAACCATCTGTTTTCTCTTCCTGGAGAGTAGCAGGTTATGAATAAATTATGCTGTCAGAGCCCAGAGAGTCCTTAAAACAAAGTACTGTCAATCCCAGGCCCTCGTTTCATTAAAACCATATTAGATTCTATCGCTCATTTGACGGCATCTGATTATTCCCTAGAATGGGAAGCACAGGCAGGATGGGAGAAAGGGGGTACCTTGCTACCCCCTCCTTTCCCCAGTGCTGAATAATCACAAGCCTCCCCCTCCAGGAACTCTAATTATTTCTGGGGAACCAGTGAGCTGAGTGAACAAATCCAGGGCAGGGGGATAGATGTGTTCCAGAAATCTTTGTGCTGGAATATTCAAGAATGCCTTTGGGAGAAGATGCATTACCTATGGAGCAAATTTAGCTACCAGTGAGGAAATTGGCGTCCTAGGGAACACTGTGCTTCCTGATGCCCCTGAAACTATACCTTTGTAAAGGTTTCTGCCTATAACATGATTATCTCGGTATAATTTTATCTTCCTATTTTTTTTTTTTTAAATCTCAGAATTCTTAAAAGCGTTTAAAGAAAATTTCCTTTGACTTCTGGAAGAGTCTTCCTCTAGAAGCAGTCCTGGCTGGCGGCTGGCTGTGGTTTAAACCAGAAAGCTTGTCAGAGTGCCTTAAAGAATCAAAGGCAGACATGTAATCAGTCTTGCTGTTCCTAGCCTGAGCTCTGTAAATTGGCTCAGCTTTCTTTTGCCAAAGGGCTGGGGATGCAAATGTAACCGATAGCTTGTACCTCTGTGGCCCTTTGGATTCCTCTCTCTCAATTCCTGTTTTCATTTTGCCTCCTTGGTTTCTCATTGCTTTGCCAAACTGGTTCTACTTCATCTCCCTGAAACAATTTTTTTTTTTTTTTTTGCTGTTACCTCGTGTTTGGGGTCACTCACTGAGGCCCCCATTGACTACCCTAAGCTTTCAACAACACATACATGGTCATTTCCTCCACTGCCCCTCAGACTCCCAGGGTCTGGCCCTCCAAGGTAGGAACAATGGATACCCTTCACTCCAGGGCCCTGGTGATCAACTCTCAGCAATGTGTGCTTCTGGGGCTTCTGTTTGTGAGCACTATGGACTCATATACCATCCAAACTCAGCTGAACTGGTCCATTAATTTGAAAACTGTTAATCACAAGGTATTTGTAAATCAGATGTCAGCTGGAAGATTCAAATACACTGACTTCAAAACATGATAAACCAAATTATGGGCCCTAAGCTCCTCTGCCTGATCCCATCTCCAGGTACTCATCCTCCTCCCTGCATGTTCTCGCACAGGTGACTTAATCTCTTCATTTCTTTGTTTGCAAAATAAGCATTGTAATTCCCTTACAACCTTGGGGCAATGAGTCGGTGAACACATAAAGCATTAAGAGCAGGGTGAGCAGGTAATGCTACCACTACCTCTGCCCTATGAGGAGAAAAGACCCTGTAAGAAGACTTTACGCTTTTCTAATATCTTGTGGCTTTCAATTTCTGCTGCAGCAAAAAGAGGCCAGTTCCAGGGACTGTCTTGTCATGTCTGTGTTCTGTCATCCCTTTCTGCATGGTCGCCCCATGCTTGCTGCCACCCTGATTTCTTGGCTCCCCTGAATACTCTATTAAGTTGGGAATGCAGAGGCTTCCTGAAGTTTTAGGGCAATGAGGGGAATTTATAATACAGCAGTACACAGCAAAGATTTAAATTTAAGATATCCATTTAGTTTAAGACTTTTTAAAGTCATTTGAACTCCAGGGTCCCCAGCCTCCTGCCTTCCCCCATCACTTTTTTCTAATTACCTTTTTCCTGACTTTTGCTTTTCCTCTGTCTCTTTAGGGCAAAGTCCTTGGGACTTTACCTTCAGCACCAAAAATGGCAAGTATGATATTTTCTTAAAGATAGGGCTAGTCCTAAAAGAAATTCAACTAGAAGCTTTGTAAATAGCAAAAATCCACATATAGTTATTGATGATGATAACCAGTGGTGACAATGATTTAAGTGGGTACTAAAAACAAAATAGCAACTAGCAACTGTCATTAGCATGTGCTTTACAGTTTACAAAGCACTTTCAATTCTTTTTTTTTTCCTCATTCAAATGAATTTCCTTTTCTATTTATACCTGATGGGTTTGCAAATCAGGGCCTGGTGACCACAGGATTGACTGGGTACAAGTGCACACAGGCACACAGCTCCCTGCTTTGTGTGGCTCTGTGATGCTCATGTAACTTTCCAGGAGAGACAAGGCCCCATATCAATCCATAATAGACAAAGTCATGGGGGCAGGGTATATTGATCCCATGTCTAGGCTGGAAACCTCCAACAAAAGGGGCCACCGTGACGAGACATCACAGTTTTAGTCTCTCAGTGGAGACACGTATTGGGTTTCTGAAAATTCAGAGAAAGGATGGGCTCATCTTCCTCTGGGATTATTGGGTCATTTCTCAACATGTCTGAAGCCCAAACAGGAGTGAGGCCCTGATGAATCACACTCGGCGTCCATGGTTCAAGCAACAGAAATCTGAAATTTGAACAAAGATTTAAGTACTCTGAGCATACAGGCTTTTCATCTTTAAGGACTAATTCACAGTGTGCATTTTACACATCTTTATAGGGTCATGTCGCCTTGCCTGGACCCTTATATCTTAGCAAATGGGGGGTGGAGTGACACTTGTAAGTGAATGCATTCAGTGGAAAAGCTTGCCCTGACACGTATTTCATTGGGAGAGGCCATAAATATTTCCTGCACATGTCTGTATATCCATGTGATGCTTCATTTTGGAAAGCAACAATGATAACTGCGTCATTAAGCGACACAGGGGCTAATGTGTCAGCCAGCCTAGTGAGGAAGACAAACAGGGATCATCCTGTCAAGTCATATAAAGGATTGTGCCTGGGCACTAGCTGCCTGCGTGCTTGTGGGTCCTGAAGTTCAAGGTAGCTTGGGGTATGCCTCCGGCAGCTCACCAGCGTTGGGCTTCGCTGCCCTCCAGGGTACCTGCCTGGACTGTGGTATGAAGTTTCTGGAAGTCCACAACTTGAACCAGTCATTACCCAGGCTTTTTAAAACTGACCCAGAACAACTATTGAAATGGAACACACTTGGGTGTGTCCCCTAGACTCTGCCGCTGTCATAGTTTTGAACATACTACACTGTTATTATCTCATAGAGGAGGAAAAATGTCTTTTCCCCTCTCCATCTTAGCTTTATAGCTGTGGCCTCTATAACAAAAGAAAGATCAATAAAGGAAAAACATACCCATTTAACAGAAGTCTTATATGGCACTGGAGCCTTCCTAAGGAAATGAAGGTCCAAAGAAATGGTTAAACCTGAATTTATTTTTTTTAAGTATTTGGTTTTTAGTTGTAGGTGGACACAATAACCCTATTTCCTTTTTATGTGGCACCAAGGATCGAACCCAGAGCCTCACGTGTGCCAGGCGAGAGCACACCACTGAGCTACAATCCCAGCCCTAAACCTGAGTATTTTATTAAGAGTAGGTCTGATGAAGAATGAAGAGTTGAGAAATACGATAGAGCCAACGTTTATAACCTAATGGTAATAAACCAGGGGGCATTTGCCAGTGTCTGTCTGTGTAGATTCTTCTTTGTGTCCCTTTATCTTCAGAGAGGAGGATGCTCCTTTCCTGTAGGTATAGGGAAGTTACCTCTCGGATGAGGTTCTTATGACTTGCTCCAGGAGACAGCCAGGAAGGCCTGCCTAGGTCTTATGAATTGCTTCAGGGAAGAAGGACCGGCAGAGGTGGCAGTGACCATTCTGCTTTGGCGGTTTTCTTATATTCCTTCTGCTTAAAATATTTTGGAGTAGGGCTGGGGATGTGGCTCAAGCGGCAACACACCCGCCTGGCATGCGCAGGGTGCTGGGTTCGATCCTCAGCACCACATTAATAAAAAAAAAAAAAAGATGTTGTGTCCACCAAAAACTAAAAAATAAATATTAAAAAAAATTCTCTCTCTCTAAATTTTATATATATATATAATATAAATAAAATGTTTTGGAGTAGTATGTCCTAAACTCCATCAGATGGATCAGTCTCCATCATTAGATTACAAACACCATGTCCTATGTATGTCCAATCTAACACAATATGCTAGCATATAGTAACTAATAGCTTTTGCTGATTGAATAAATGAATGGCCCTATCTCCTCAGGCCAAAGGAAATCAGTTTTTGTTTTGTTTCTTGTGCTGAGTATTTCCCTTATGATAATGTTCATCTCCTCTAATTTCCTTTGGATCACTTTATGTCTCTTGCATTGCATGTAGGTAATGAATATTGAGATCATTTACACTTTATTTAGCCATTCTCTCCCTAAGCAGACATGACAATGAATAATCCTATCCTAAAAGGGAAGTAGCATGGTTGGGAGTTTGAGACAAAGGGTGCCTGAGCTAATCCTGAGGCCAGGTTTGATGGGGATGTAGGAACATCCTCAAATGAGAGAGGGTCTCGTCTGCCTGCTAGGGCAGTATGCAGTGCGGGTAGCTGTGTTGTCATGATTTCTGAAAACTGATGGCTTTTCAAAGGTGGGGCAGAATGCTGAACATCCTAGAATGCTTGAGTCAATCCTGTGATGAAGAATTTTCTGCCTAAGATGGGCATCATCTTCTTTGTTGTATGTTGGTTGTAAGTTGTAAGTTGGTTCAATTCCAGGCTATACTGTTTCTTCCTTCCACCTTCTCTATTTTTCTTTTTCTTTTTTTTTCTTATTTGCTTCTTTACTTCCCTTCTTCCATCCAATACTCACTGAATGTCCACTATGGAAAATGTATGGTGGGGGTTATGGTGATGAATCAGACATGGACTCGGCCTTGAGGATCAAAGTCATGTAGGGAAAGATATAGCATGTACTTCAAAATCAGGAGAACCAGGCAGAAAGTAATAAGTGGAAGAGAAGTAAAGGTAAAATGGTATAGAAGATTAGAGGCAGGAGAGCGATCCCTGATGTTTTCCGTGAAATGCATTTTATAAATCAATATCAGGTCATGTTTTATAGAGCTCTACAGTTTACAAAGACCTTTCCTATGTATTTTCTGGTTTATATTAATTCTCACAGTAACCTATAAAGGTACTTTTTTTGCCCTCAGACTTAGTCCTGATCTACTCTGTACTGTGAGGGACCTGACCCTGCAGGCCACATCCCCGCCTCCTTATTAGCTGACTGCCAGGTGGGTTTGCCCAGTGGGAAGCACTGGTAGGAAGGACAGCTTCTCCATTAAGGAACTTAGCTGCTTCTCTGGGGCTCTGCCTCCCACCAGACAGGTCTATGCCTGGACTTCAGTACTCTGGTCCCTCTGGCCCCCCAGCTCCTGCTGAGGGGTTATTTGGTTTCCCTCTTAAAATCTCTGCTCTACCTCCTCACCTGCTTTCTACTCTTGGAAAGAGTAATTACCTGAGCAAGCAATCCTTTCATTAAATTCTTTGGGTTGCAAATATTCTTTTGGTTGCAAATATTGTATTTTCCTACTTAGATTCTAAGTAGAAGGAAAGCATTATTCTTAGCACTTTATAAGTAAGGAGAGACTTAGATGACTTTCCCAAGGTCAACCAGACATAAGAGGCAGAGCCCTGGATAGTCTCCTGACTCCAAATCCAAGCTTTTATCCACTGCCTTGTGCTGCCTCCCATAGAGATAATGGGAATGAAAAAGCCCTGCAGTCACGTGCCACATAATGATGTTCTGGTCAGTGTGGGACCACAGTACAGCACTGGTCCCATAGATTACGATAGAGCTGAAAAATTCCTATCACCTAGTGACATCATAGTGCAACCTATCATTTACATGTTAGTGGTGATGCTGGGGTAAACAAACGTACTTGGTTCCAGTCACTAGAAGGATAGCAATACAATTACATACAATATATACTTGATAATGTTAACAAATAACTGTTACTGGTTTATTATGTACTAACTATATTGTTTTGGTTAGCTTTGTTTTCACTGTGACCAAAATTCCCTACAAAAACAACTTATAGGAGGAAAAGTTTATTTGGGCTTACTCTTTCAGAGGTCTCAGCCATAGACTGCCAATTCCATTGCTCTGGGCCTACGGTGATGCAGCACATCATGTGGGAAGGGCCCAGAGGAGGAAAACTGCTCAGCTCCAGGTGAGGTCGGGAAGCAGAATAAGAGAGAAGGGGGAAGGGGCCACAGGGAAGATGTACCTTTCCAGGGCATGCCCCTAGTGGTCCACCTCCTCCAGCCATGCCCCGCCTGCCTGTAATTACTACTCAGTCATTTAAACTAGGATGAGCTGATTAGTCTACAGCTCTCACAGTGTAATCGCTTTACCTCTGACACATTCATGTATTAACACACGAGATTTTGGGGACACCTCATATTCAAACCATAACACGTTACACTTTTATCATTATTTTAGAGTATCCTTCTATCCTTTAGAGTATTTATCAAAACAAAAGTCTAGTAGAAAACTATGCTGTGTTCTGCCACCAGCAGCCTCCATATCTCCTATTTACTGGGTCTCTTGATTGTATTGTTTTCTCTTGAGCATAATTTAATCTCATGTTGTTATGTTCATCAGGACTCTACAAGCCACAGGCTATACCATATATATGCCATATAGCCTAGGAGGGTAGTAGGCTGTTTACACCATTTAAGTTTGTGTAAGTAGACTCTATGCCACTTGCACCACAAAGAAATCACCTAATGTTGCCTCTCTCAGGTCATATCTCTGTTGGTTAGCAATATATAACATATATAAAGACTTTTCCAAGATCATACAAAAGCTATATCTGGTTGTATTTTTTTCATGTGCCTTTATATTTGAAAGAGCTTTAAACCTTTGTGATATGACTTCTATTTTGATTGTTTTTGGAAAAATTCATTTATGAGCTAGATTAAGCATGTGTGGATATTAACCTGACATTTGACAAAGTTGTTCTTTATAACCTGGTGGAAAAACACACGTTGGTGTAGTCACATGTATTAGTAAATGATTGACGCAAGATAAAAAGTGGTCCTTTATGCTGTCATATTTCAAAATATTGCTGTAATTATCATGATGATCTCAGGAAAGAGAAGTGAAAGTCATACTAAAAATGCTTTGGGTTTACAAGTTTTATAAGCACATGAATCAGAGGCATATTTGTCCGGGCTCTCATACCTTGCCTACAAGAATGTTTAAATTCCTACAGGGAATGTGGGGATAAGAAAGATAGTAGAATGAAACAGACATTATTACTTTATGTATGTGACTGCATGACCAATGTGATTCTACAATATGTATACTCAGAAAAATGAGAAATTATATCCCATCTATGTATGCTCTATCAAAGTATATAAGTACATTTTACTGTTTTGTATAACTAATTAAAATAAATAAAAAATTTAAAAAATGTTTAAATTCCTAAATGTTACTAAATTAATTACTAAATGTTACCAATCACTAAATCAGTTAATTTAATAATAAAAAATGGAGCCTCATTTTCTGAAAAGGCCTCATAGAGATGAACCATATCTAATGTTAGAACCGTGGGGACCAGGGCCAGAAAGAAGTAGACCTGAGAGACACAGACAGTACGGGGGTTCTGTGAGGAGGTTCAGTTTGGAAGGGCTACTTGTTCAGAAAGCTCATTCTTACAAGCATATAGTAGGGGTTGCTTGTTCATATGATGGACCAGACTTCTGTTATTTCTCCTGGAGAATAAGCAACTAAATAAAATGGGAATACAGAAGCTTCCAGTTACACTCCAAGATGTCACCTCTGTCACTAGGCAAATATAATTGACTTTAAAAGCAGAGGGGTGAAATAGGAAAAAGAGGGTCTTTGTAGTATTATTTCCTTCTTTGCACATGAAACCCAATAAATAGTCTCGTTTCCTTTTTAAAGCTCATGGTACTGAATACTAGATTATGTATGTCTTTGAAGGGATGCATTTAGATGAGTTTGCATATAAATTGCAATGATTTTCAACTTTGGACATATGGAAAATTTGGGGGTCATTTTTTCTAGGCACAGTAGCTGTGGGGCCTTTAGTATATGCTAGTTGTTAGTTCATTCCAGGAAAGAATTATCCTAGAATTACCACACCTGCCTGTAAGTGGAACATATAGTGTTCTACTATGACTGTCTTGTTACCACCACAAAGGTCTATACTCTTTCTGGAGTTAAGGCTAGGATGGGGTCACTCCTGGGGTGGGGGGAAGGCTAGTGTGTTGATTTTTCTGAAGAAGTTATTTATCAGGCCAAAAATCTCATAGTTTAGGTGGGGCAAAACATCCCAGAATACTTTGGAACAATGTAGGACCACCTACAAGAAAGGGTCAGCATGAGACATATTAGTTTGTTTTTGGTTTGTTTGTTTGTTTGTTTTGGCTGGAGGGCTCAACAGTCTTCAGAAGAGGGAAGCTAATTTCTTTCACTAAATTTCTTTGAGTGGAAAGGAGCTGACCTATTTCATCTAACTCCATTTTCCACATTGTTCCTTGCAGGTTGTGGAATGTGTCTTTGGGTGGGTGCATTGCAGAGGCTACTGAAGCCCTAGTCAGTGCTATAAATGAAGAGCTCCAAAGGAAGGCAGATCCTGAGGGGAAAAGAGTAAGTCTGAAAAGCTCATTCACTGTTTCCCACCTGGGGAGTCTCCTGTCTTGGCAACTCTGAAAGATTGAGGTATTGTTACATATAGGAGGTATGGCTAGAAGCTCACTAGTACTGTTTTATCTTTCTGGGTATATAGGAAGACTGTTTCCCAGAACTTAGTTTGGGCTACATTACTTGTATGGCACATATGATGTGGGCAGAAGTGATAAGATGTCAATGTGAGACTTTGCCCTTACAATCTCCTGTGATATTTTTAGTTCATTCTCTCTGTTCTCTGACCTCGTACAAGGTGGAGGTGCCCCATGGAAATAAGCATTCTTTGGATTTTGCTTAAATCTGCTGACAGCAGTCACCTAACCTAGGCTAACTAGACAGAGGCATGAATCAGAATGAAAGTTCTATTATATGAAGTCACTAAGATTTGAGAGTTTGTTATAACAGGGTAACCTACTTTGAAAGGGCTCTAAACAATAAACTGTTACTGATTACCTTTAGAAAGGGGTTTAATGGTGTATGAATAGGATCTTTTTCCTGCCTGTTTATAACCTGCCTAAGAACAGTGGTAGTATGCTGTTCAAATTAGAAACTGATAGGAAACAGGAAAGAATACCTCATGAATCTATTAACATGGCATTCTAGAACAACTTGGTCCTAGTGTATGAGGACCAGCCTCAGGGTTCTGTGAGACTGGAGAAAGAGAGGCAGTCAGGCCTAGGATTGCCAGAGTGAGATTTATTGATTTACGGAAAGAAGACTGTTCCTGAGCAGCAAGACCAGTTAGATACCACATCTTGGGTCAGAAAGAGGGGCACATGTATAGTTTAGGATGAAAGTGGTTTCATTCTAGCTGGAATGTATATGGATTATCTGAAACTAATATCAAAGAGTCAGAGAGCCAGGGTCTGTTTGTAAAACTTCATATAATGATTTTTCCTATTTGTATTTTGCTGGGGAACTATGCAGGAAACTGACTGGATTACTCTGTGGCAATCATGGCAGTTACGACTTGAGATGACAAGTTATGACAGTTATGTCAAGCTGAATCTAAACACATGGGAAAATAAACACAACTAGAAAATTTGGAATAATGGTCCAAATCAAAGATAAACATCTCAAGGTCTAAACAAAAACCCCTAAGTGTATGTTCAAAAAGCCTAACTTGCAAGTCTAGAATGCATGAGATGTGTGAAATATGATTTCAAGATTTAACATTATTAACATATTTAACAGTAAGGTCAATATGAGTTAAAATGATGCATTTATGCAATATAATTATTCAGCTACATTCATAGAAATACAGAATCTGAAACTGTAGATACCAGTTCCATTCCATTTCACAGTGATTAGATCAGTACTATATTCTCTGGTTGCTTTAGTTTTAATTTTAGGTACATCCCCATAGAAAAATAGTCACCATTATGTAGGGATTTAAATTAATGGTATGAGGATGATTGAAAGGAACAGGTTATGATTACTCCACAGAACATTTAAAGGGTCCTTGATAATTTCTTAAAATATATAATTTTGAGATACCATTCACATACCATAAAAATTCACTCTTTTAACTTGTATAGTCCAGTGAGTTTTAGTATATTCACAAGGTATTGCAATAATCACCATTATTTAATTTCAGAATATTTGTCTAACCCCAAAAGAAACTTCATACACATTAGCAGTTGCTTCTTCTTTCCCCTTCCCCATAGTCCCTGGTCACTGCTAATTTACTTTATGCCTCTGTGTATTTGTCTACTCTGGACATTTCATATAATATGTGGCATTATGTGTCTGGCTTCCTTCAGCATGATGTTTTAAATCCACTTTATAGAATGTATCAGTACTTCATTCCTTTTATGGCTGAATAATATTGCATAGTATGGATATACAACATTTTGTTCATTCATCAGTTGGTGGATATTTTGTGTCTACCTTTTGGCTATTCAGAATCATGCTTCTGTGAACACTGATGCACAGTTTTTTGCATGACATTTGATTTTAGTTTTTTGGGGGGTATATACTTAGGAAGGGAAATGCTGGGTCATGTGGCAATTCTTCACTTTTTGAGGAACTATCAAACTGTTTCCCAGAGTAGCTGCACTATTTTAATTCTTACCAACCATGATAAGGGTTCCAACTTCTCCACAACTGTCCAATACTTGTTATTGTTTATAATTTTGTAATAGTCATTTCAGTGGGTCTGAACTGGAATCTCACTCTGACTTAATTCTCATTTCTTTAAAGATTAATGATGTTGTGCATCTTTTCCTGTTCCTATTGTCAACTTGTATGTCTTCACTGAAGAAATATCTATTCAGATCATTTGCCATCTACAACATGGTGGGAGTGGAAAGGGAAAGAGCCCTGTGCAGAAGGAGCCAAGTGCGTGGGACAGCCTCCCTAAAGTACTCTTATGAGCCTTTGAGTATTAATCTCTTCAGAGGGCAGGGCCTCCAGGGTCCTAATTACTTACCATCAGGTCCCACTTCTGAAAGTTTCCACTTCTCAAAGGTTTTGCGCTCTCCCACACTGCTACTTACTCTGGGAACTAAGCTTCCAACGCATGAAAGTTTGGAGGTCGAATCATATCCACACTAAAGCAGTGTGTCTTTAGATGAACAAAGATTTTAATTTTTATGAGGCCCAACATTTTTTTTTTATTTGGTTGCTTATGCTTTAAGTATAATATTTGGGAAATCATTGTTTTCTTCATTACCTATCATATTAGTCTTTGATCCATTTTGAGCAAATAAATGTATTTTGAGGAAAAATGTGGTGTGAAGGTCCACTTTCATCTTCTTGCACGTGCATATTCAGTTTGCCATTTGTTGAAAAGACTGTTGTCCTCCTCACCTGCCTCCATACTGGGAATTAAACCTAGAGCCTCACACATGCCAGGCAAATATACTACCACTGAATCACAACTCCGCTCTTTTATTGAATTTTATTTTGAGACAAGGTCTTACTAAATTGGCCAGGCTGGCCTTGAACATGCAATTCTGCCCAGTTTCCCTAGTTGCTGAGATTACAGGCATGTGCCACTATACCCAGCTTGAAAAGACTATTCTTCTCCCCACTGAGTTGTTTAATTTCATTTATTTACCCTCTAATTTTTTGTTTCCTTCCTTCTGTTTGCTTTAGGTTTAATTTGCTTTGCTTTGTCTAGTTTCTAAAGGAAAAAGTTTTAGCTATTGATATGATCTTCTTTCTTGTTTCTTTTAACATATATACTTTTTAGTTATTTTCCTAATAGTTGCCTTATGGATTAAAATTAACACTTTAATTTACTATATATGGTTTAGATGAATGCTGACTTAATTTTAGTAGTCTACAAAACCTTTACTCCTGTATAGTTCATTCCCTCCCCCATCCTTTATGCTCTTATTGTTATAAAAATTATATCTTTTTACATTGTGTTCCAATCAAAACAGAATCATAAATATTGCTTTATGAAGTTATCTTTTGATAAAAATGGATTACAATCAAACTATTCATTTATGCTATTTTTAATATTTCTCTGTGAGGCTACCTTTGTCACTACTCCTTAATTATTTGTGAGGATTAGAATTTCTATCTAGTGTCCTTTTATTTCAGTCAAGATGACTTACTTTGGTATTTCTCATAGGGCAGATTTGTTGGCATGAGTTTTTATTTTTGTTTATTCATGAATTTCTCAATTTCTTCATGTCTGATGAATAGTTTTTCTGGAAACAGAATTCTTGATTGACACTCTTTTTCTGGAGGCCTTCTGGCCTCCGTGGTTTTCGATGAGAAATTAACTGTTAATTTTACTATGGGTTTCTTGCATTCTTAGTCTTAGAATGGTTTAATTATTATATGTCATTTTTTGTATTTGCATCTCTTTGAGTTGATCGTATTTGAAATTCACTGAGCTTCTTTGCATGGATTCGTTTTTCATCAAATTTAAGAAGTTTTATCATTATTTCAATCACTATTTCTCTTCCTTTCTCTCTCTCTCCTCTCTTATTGGGTCTCTCATATGGATGGAGAGAGAGAGAGATAATAGATAGCTGTGTTCTTTATGGTCTCCTATTTCTGAGGTGCTGTTCATTTCACTTCATTATATTTTTTCCTGTTCCTTAAACTGAAAAATCTCAATTGATCCATCTTCAACTTTGCTGGTTCTTAGTCTCTCTATTCAAATGTGCTATGGAATCCTGCTGCTGGAATGTCAATTTAGTTATTGTACTTCTTGAGTTTTGACCTCTTTTATAATTTCTTTCTTTAATCGAACCCAGGGATGCTCTACCACTGAGCCCTAGCCCTTTTTACTTTTCATTTTGAGATAAGGTCTTGCTAAGTTGCCCAGGCTGGCCTCAGACTGACAAACTACTCCCTCAGCCTCTCAGATTGCTAGGATTACAGGCATAGGCCACCATGCCCTACCTCTTTTATAATTTCTATCCTTATTAATATCCTCTATTTGGTGAGATATCCTCTTACATTACTTAAGTTCTGTATACATAGTTTTTCTTTAGTTCTTTGGCACGTTTAGCTGATTTGAAGGTTTTTAATTTTTTTTTTCCCTAGTAAGGGCAATATCTAGGCTTCTGCAGGGTCAGTTTATACTGATTGCTTTTTAAAAAAAATCCTGTTTATTGGTTGCACTTTCATATTTCTTTGCATGTTTCATCACTTTCTTTTGAAAACTGGATGCCTTAAATAATATAATGTGGCAACTTGGAAATCAACTTCTCTCTCCTCCACCCAGACTTTGTTGTTCTTGCTGCTTTTGTTATTTATGTTGTTTGTATATTTGTTTCATGACTTTTCTGAACTAATTTTATAAAGTCTATCTGCGAAGAACAAATGCCCTGGGGGATCCAACATGGCCGCCGGCGAGGAAGCAGCGATTCCAATGTCTCCACATTAATGGGATCAGAAAGACCCATTGGAACAGCGGAATTCTACCTACTGAGGAACTTCTAGCAAAATTCCGTTAAGAGGGGACCTGCCGGGAATTGGTAGGTTTATTAGAAGTGTCAGTTTGTCCCAGACAAGTGGATCTTGGCCGGCCATGCGGGAGCAGAGGCCAGTCCCACAGCCACCAGCCGCTTCTGCAAGCGGCCGGCAGCCCAGAGCGGCGCGGCCCGCCCGAACCCACAGACGGCACCCGCCATCCTGCCGTCCCGGGGAGGCCCTGCTCTCGCTCTGCGAACGGCCACCATGCCTGCCAGGCTTGCAGCCACGCGGCCGCAGCTGCCCGGCTCTACAGGCAGCCCCTGGCGGCCCGGCGCAGCGAGAAGTGTCCCCGCCTGGCCCAGCGGACAGCCCGTGCCCTCCCGGCTCTACTAACAGCCCCGCCCACCCGGCGAACGGCTCCCCCCCCCCAGACAGCGTGAAGGCAATCTAACCAACCCTTCACGAAATAGCGAACTGGGAACTAAAACCAGAGATTGTGTCAGACCAGAGACAAGCCAGTTCCACCCCTCCCTTTGGACACTCTGGCAAGGAGCCAGGGGTCCTCCATAGCAGAGAGGGGAAGTCACCAAAGTTCGGCCAAAGAGATTCCTTCCCAGCGGAATCTACTTTAGCAGGTGTGTGACTCCCACCTACACCAGATACAAACAACCGGGAAACTTCAAAATCTCTCCGTGGGCGTGACCATAAGGGCCAAAGGACTCTCGACCCCCAACTCCCCCGACTGCCAGTGACGAGGGCGTGACTGTAGGGGCAGAGGGAAGCAGAGAAGACTCCCCACCCCCAAATCCCCCAACCGCCAACTGAGAGGGTGTGACGGTGGGGGCGGAGGGAAACAGAGGACACTCCAGACCCCCAACTCCTCCTACCGCCAGCAGTGTGGTTGTGACTGTAGGGGCTGAGGGAAGTAGAGGGGATCCTCGACCCCCAACTCCTATTACCACCAGCAGCGACACCAATGGTCTTAGCTGCCAGATTCCGAAGGTGTGCCCCCCAAAGGGGTCCGGAAAAATTAAACAATTGACTCCCAGACCACAGCTCCACATCACTGGGGCTTAGATGAATGACAGCAAGAGTGCTCAGTAGTTAGGGAAATAGAGTACTCGGTAGGGCTGAAAGTGTAACCAAATCCTTGGGGAACTGCCTCCAGTGAGCAGGACCTGGCTGGCTGGCAGGAGGAAGGGGAGGAGGGGCCGTAGAAGTGAAACGGCTCTGGACCAACAGGATTGAGAGACTCCCAGGAACCGCCTTACAGGGATTGCTGTTGACACATTGAGGGCAAAACTCAGCCCGGAGGGCACAGCTTTGCCTATGGGAAGAGAAGAAAATGGATCTCTAAGACCTAATTTTATTTCCTATTTCATTTTAATTTTTTCTCTCCCTTTTCCCTCTCTCTCTCCCTTTCCAAGTTTTACTGCTCTTTCCATTCTCCTCTATGCTATCTATCTCCCTCTCCTTCTTTCTTTTCAAGAGCACCTACCTTCCCCTTCCCCCCAACTTTCATCCCAAGCATTATGTCCTCCATTTCGCTTAACTGTCTAAATACAAATAGGTGTGCGCCCTCCCCCCGCGCCTGCAAGGTAGCCGGACCTGCAACCCACCAGCAGGTCAGGCCCAGCAACCTGGGAGTGGCAGAGCCGCCCCACGCGCCTGCAAGGTAGGCGCACCTGCTACCAACCAGCAGAACAGGCCCAGCGGCCTGCCGATGTGGTAGGCACACTGCCCCAATTGGAGGAGGAGCAGAGCCCCTGCCCGCGCCTGCGCGGGAGACTTTGCAACTATACAAGAGTAATACAAATATATAGGGGGAAAATTCAACAACACAACAGTCTCAGTAAGCAGAAAGAAACGCAAACAGTATGAAGAGACAAGGAAAGAAAGGACCACAAGCAATGCAGGTCAACTCAACGTTAGAAGAGGTAATATCTGCAGCAGACGGAATGTCAGATAAAGAATTCAGGAGATACATGCTTCAGATGATCTGGAGTCTCAAGGAAGACATTAGACAGCAAAATCAGACAATGAAAGATCTCTTCAACAATGAAATACATAAACAAATCCAGGAAGCAAAAGATCAACTATACAGGGAGATAGAGGTTATAAAAAACAAACAAACAGAAATCCTAGAAAGGCAGGAAGCAATAAACCAACTTAAAAACTCAATTGAGAATACTATCAGCAGAGTAGAACACTTAGAAGATAGAACATCAGACAATGAAGACAAAGTATTTCAACTTGAAAAGAACATAGACAGCTCAGCAAGACTGTTAAGGAACCATGAGCAGAACATCCAAGAAATATGAGATAACATAAAGAGACCAAACTTAAGAGTCACTGGGATACAGGAAGGTATAGAGGTCCAAACCAAAGGAATGAGCACTCTCTTCAATGAAATAATATGAGAAAACTTCCCAGACTTGAAGAATGAGACAGAATCCCAAATCCTAGAAGCCTACAGGACGCCAAATGTGCATAATCATAAGAGATCCACACCTAGACACATTATAATGAAGATGCCCAACATACAGAATAAGGAGAGAATTTTAAAAGCTACAAGAGAAAGGAAGCAGATTACATTTAGGGGTAAACCAATCAGGATAACAGCTGATCTCTGAACACAGACTTTGAAAGCTAGAAGATCCTGGAATAACATATTTCAAACACTGAAAGAAAATGGGTTCCAACCAAGAATTGTGTATCCAGCAAAATTAAGCTTCAAGATGGAAGATGAAATTAAAACCCTCCACAATAAACAAAAGTTAAAAGAATTTGCAGCTAGAAAACCATCTCTCCAAAAAATCCTCAGGAAAACATTACAGGAAGAGGAAATGGAAAATAACAATGAAAACCAACAGTGGGAGGTAGGACAGTAAAGGGGGGAAAATAATCAAAGAGGAAAACAAACCATATTCAGTAACATAAATAAACAAATATGGCTGGAAGGATAACCCATATCTCAATAATAACCCTAAATGTTAATGGCTTAAACTCACCAATTAAGAGACACAGGCTAGTAGAATGGATCACGAAACATGACCCAACAATATGCTGCCTACAGGAGACGCATTTGATAGGAAAAGACATACATAGACTGAAGGTGAAAGGTTGGGAAAAATCATATCACTCATATGGACTTCGGAAACAAGCAGGAGTGTCCATACTCATATCAAATAAAATAGATTTCAAGCCAAAGTTAATCAAAAGGGATAAAGAGGGACACTACATACTGCTCAAGGGAACCATACACCAACAAGACATAACAATCATAAATATATATGCCCCAAACAATGGTGCAGCTATGTTCATCAAACAAACTCTTCTCATGTTCAAGAGTCTAATAGACCACCATACAATAATAATGGGAGACTTCAACACACCTCTCTCACCACTGGACAGATCTTCCAAACAAAAGTTGAATAAGGAAACTATAGAACACAATAACACAATTAACAACCTAGACTTAATTGACATATATAGAATATACCACCCAACATCAAGCAGTTACACTTTTTTCTCAGCAGCACATGGATCCTTCTCAAAAATAGATCATATATTATGTCACAGGGCAACTCTTAGACAATATAAAGGAGTAGAGATAATACCATGCATCTTATCTGATCATAATGGAATGAAACTGAAAATGAACGATAAAAGAAGGAAGGAAAAATCATGCATAACTTGGAGAATGAACATTAGGTTACTGAATGATCAATGGGTTATAGAAGACATTAAGGAGGAAATTAAAAAATTCTTAGAGATAAATGAAAACACAGACACAACATATCGGAATCTATGGGACACATTGAAAGCAGTTCTAAGAGGAAAATTCATTGCATGGAGTTCATTCCTTAAAAAAAGGAAAAACCAACAAATAAATGATCTCATACTTCATCTCAAAATCCTAGAAAAAGAAGAACAAAATAACAGCAAAAGAAGTAGAAGGCAAGAAATAATTAAAATCAGAGCTGAAATCAATGAAATCGAAACAAAAGAAACAATTGAAAAAATTGATAAAACTAAAAGTTGGTTCTTTGAAAAAATAAATAAGATCAACAGACCCTTAGCCATGCTAACGAAGAGAAGAAGAGAGAGAACTCAAATTACTAGCATACAGGATGAAAAAGGCAATATCACAACAGACACTTCTGAAATACAGAAGATAATCAGAAATTATTTTGAATCCTTATACTCCAATAAAATAGAAGATAGTGAAGCTATCGATAAATTTCTTAAGTCATATGATCTGCCCAGATTGAGACAGGAGGATATAGACAACCTAAACAGACCAATAACAATTGAGGAAATAGAAGAAACTATCAAAAGATTACCAACTAAGAAAAGCCCAGGACCGGATGGGTATACAGCAGAGTTTTACAAAACCTTTAAAGAGGAACTAATACCAATACTTTTCAAGCTATTTCAGGAAGTAGAAAAAGAGGGAGAACTTCGAAATTCATTCTACGAGACCAACATCACCCTGATTCCTAAACCAGACAAAGACACTTCAAAGAAAGAAAACTACAGACCTATATCTCTAATGAACCTAGACGCATAAATCCTCAATAAAATTCTGGCGAATCGGATACAAAATCATATAAGAAAAATTGTACACCATGATCAAGTAGGATTCATCCCTGGGATGCAAGGCTGGTTCAATATACGGAAATCAATAAATGTTATTCACCACATCAATAGACTTAAAAATAAGAACCATATGATCATCTCGATAGATGCGGAAAAAGCATTCGACAAAGTACAGCATCCCTTTTTCTTCAAAACTCTCGAAAAAATAGGGATAACAGGAACATACCTCAATATTGTAAAAGCAATCTACGCTAAGCCCCAGGCTAGCATCATTCTGAATGGAGAAAAATTGAAGGCATTCCCTCTAAAATCTGGAAGAAGACAGGGATGCCCTCTCTCACCACTTCTGTTCAACATAGTTCTCGAAACACTGGCCAGAGCAATTAGACAGACGAAAGAAATTAAAGGCATAAAAATAGGTAAAGAAGAACTTAAATTATCACTATTTGCAGATGACATGATTCTATACCTAGCAGACCCAAAAGGGTCTACAAAGAAACTATTAGAGCTAATAAATGAATTCAGCAAAGTGGCAGGATATAAAATCAACACGCATAAATCAAAGGCATTCCTGTATATCAGCGACAAACCCTCTGAAATGGAAATGAGGACAACCACTCCATTCACAATATCCTCAAAAATAATAGAGTACTTGGGAATCAACCTAACAAAAGAGGTAAAAGACTTATACAATGAAAACTACAGAACCCTAAAGAGAGAAATAGAAGAAGATCTTAGAAGATGGAAAAATATACCCTGTTCATGGATAGGCAGAACTAACATCATCAAAATGGCGATATTACCAAAAGTTCTTTATAGGTTTAATGCAATGCCAATCAAAATCCCAACGGCATTTCTTGTAGAAATAGAGAAAGCAATCATGAAATTCATATGGAAAAATAAAAGACCCAGAATAGCAAAAGCAATGCTAAGCAGGAAGTGTGAATCAGGTGATATAGCAATACCAGACTTCAAACTATACTACAGAGCAATAGTAACAAAAACAGCATGGTATTGGTACCAAAACTGGCGGGTGGACCAATGGTACAGAATAGAGGACACAGAAACCAACCCACAAAACTGCAATTTTCTTATATTTGATAAAGGGGCTAAAGGCATGCAATGGAGGAAGGATAGCATCTTCAACAAATGGTGCTGGGAAAACTGGAAATCCATATGCAACAAAATGAAACTGAATCCCTTTCTCTCGCCATGCACAAAAGTTAACTCAAAATGGATCAAGGAGCTTGATATCAAACCAGAGACAAGGCATCTGATAGAAGAAAAAGTTGGCTACGACCTACATACTGTGGGGTCGGGCTCCAAATTCCTCAATAGGACACCCATAGCACAAGAATTAATATCTAGAATCAACAAATGGGACTTGCTCAAACTAAAAAGTTTTTTCTCAGCAAAAGAAACAATAAGAGAGGTAAATAGGGAGCCTACATCATGGGAACAAATCTTTACTCCTCACACTTCAGATAGAGCCCTAATATCCAGAGTATATAAAGAACTCAAAAAATTAGACAATAAGATAACAAATAACCCAATCAACAAATGGGCCAAGGACCTAAACAGACACTTCTCAGAGGAGGACATACAATCAATCAACAAGTACATGAAAAAATGCTCAACATCGCTAGCAGTCAGAGAAATGCAAATCAAAACCACCTTAAGATATCATCTCACTCCAGTAAGATTGGCAGCCATTATGAAGTCAAACAACAACAAGTGCTGGTGAGGATGTGGGGAAAAGGGTACACTTGTACATTGTTGGTGGGACTGCAAATTGGTGCAACCAATTTGGAAAGCAGTATGGAGATTTCTTGGAAAGCTGGGAATGGAACCACCATTTGATCCAGCTATTCCCCTTCTGGGTCTATTCCCTAAAGATCTAAAAACAGCATGCTACAGGGACACTGCTACATCGATGTTCATAGCAGTACAATTCACAATAGCAATACTGTGGAAGCAACCTAGATGCCCTTCAATAGACGAATGGATAAAAAAATGTGGCATTTATACACAATGGAGTATTACTCTGCATTAAAAATGACAAAATTATAGAATTTGGAGGGAAATGGATGGCATTAGAGCAGATTATGCTAAGTGAAGCTAGCCAATCCCTAAAAAACAAATGCCAAATGTCTTCTTTGATATAAAGAGAGTAACGAAGAACAGAGTAGGGAAGAAGAGCATGAGAAGATGACTAACATTAAACAGGGATGAGAGGTGGGAGGGACAGGGAGAGAGAAGGGAAATTGCTTGGAAATGGAAGGAGACCCTTAGGGTTATACAAAATTACATACAAGAGGAAGTGAGGGGAAAGGGAAAAATAATACAAGGGGGAGAAATGAATTACAGTAGAGGGGGTAGAGAGAGAAGAGGGGAGGGGAGGGGAGGGGAGGGGAGGGGGGATAGTAGAGGATAGGAAAGGCAGCAGAATACAACAGACAGGAGTATGTCAATATGTAAATCAGTGGAAGTGTAACTGATGTGACTCTGCAATCTGTATACGGGGTAAAAATGGGAGTTCATAACCCACTTGAATCAAAGTGTGAAATATGATATATCAAGAACTATGTAATGTTTTGAACAACCAATAAAAAAAAAGAAAAAAAATAAAGTCTGTCTGCATTTTTTTGTTGTCTTGTGTAGCTACTCAAGTTTAGGTTTAGTTTAGTGATCAATTCAGTGGGCTGGGATAGCAGTATTATCAGAAAATAAAACCTGGCTCCTACTTGCTCCTCATGCACATATTAATTCCTTATGGTTTATAGATGTGTTAAAGACAATACAGTCATCTTTCTAGATCATTGGTGGAAATCTACATGAGCATGAGAAGAAAAATACTTTTATACATAGGGATTGACTATACAAAAATTGATGTCAATTTATTTTACCACATTCACAGAATAAAAGAGAAATTGGGGAATCACTTCAACAAATGCATAAATTTAACATCCTGTCATGAAAAAAACTTTCCACTAATGACGAACACAAAGGAATAGGTGTCATAAATCAAATATCCTTATATGTGAAGGTTTATATCTAGACCTTCTATTCTGTTGGTTTGTCTACTCTGGCTCCAATACCATCTCTCTTAATTTTAAATTAAAATTGGATATCCAGTATAAAATAGACACTCTTTTTTTTTCTTTTTTGCTTTTCAGGATTGTATTGAGTTTTCATATTTTGAGTTTCCACATTCCTTTCAGAATCACCTTGTCAGCTCCCACAATGACATTAGCAAAGTCCTGTCAGAATTTTGTTCTGAAACACATTGAATTAATAAATCAATTCAGAGAAATTGTCACCTTGACAATATTGACTCTCTTAATATACATACAGTCACTCCTCTGTCAATATAGGTTCCAAATGCATGGATTCAACCAACTGTGGAATGCACCTGTACTAAATTTGTACAGATTTTTTTTCTCTTGTCCTTTTTTCCCCAAACAATAGTGTAAAAGCTATTTACAATTACATGATATTCAGTATTTTAATTGATTTAGAGGTTATTTAGAGTATATGGGAAGATGTGCATAGATTATATGCAAATAATGCACCATTTTTATATTAATCTCCTATTGGAAGAGTAGCAAAGATTTTCTCCCATTCTGTAGGTTATTTCTTCACATCACTGTTTCCTTTGCTGTGCAAAAGTTTATTTTTTTCCTCCTAATTTGATGATGTCCCATTTATTAATTCTTGGTATTATTTCCTGAGCTTTTAAGGGTCCTATTGAGAAAGTCCTTGCCTGAGTGCCTATACAGTGGAATATTGACCCTATGTTTTCTTCTCGGAGTTATATAGTTTCTAGTCTAATTCCTAGGTCTTTAAGTCATTTTGAATTGACTTTTGTGCAAGGTGAGAGATGAAGATCTAGTCTCCTACCTCTGTGTACACATAACCAGTT
Source organism: Spermophilus citellus (assembly GCF_964194105.1). Lineage (NCBI taxonomy): Eukaryota > Metazoa > Chordata > Mammalia > Rodentia > Sciuridae > Spermophilus > Spermophilus citellus. Next base: position 45,199,925 of record NC_138182.1, on the reverse strand, counting down.
TTCTCAGCACAATTTGTTAAAAATGTTCCTTCTCCAGTGTATGTTTTTGGCAAGGTTGTCAAGGATCCAGATGACTAGCTCTGTGTGCATTTTTCTCTGTGTCTTCTATTCTGTACCACATTACTCTGTTTTTATGACAGTACCATGCAGTTTTGGTTGCTGTAGCCCAATAGTGTAGTTTGATGCCAGATTTTGTGATACCACAAAATTGCTTTTCTAGTTCTGTGAAGAATGTCCTTGGAATTTTAATGGTATTGTATTGATTTTTTTTTATTCATTTAGATATTATGGTCATTTTAACAATATTAATTCTGCCTATCCAAGAACATGGAGGTCTTTTCATCTTCTTGTGTCTTCTTCAATTTCTTTATTCAATGTTCTGTAGTTTTCATCATAGAGGTCTTTCACCACCTTGGTTAGATTTATTCCTAGCTATTTTATTTTATTTTTTTGAAGCTATTGCGAATGGGATTGTTTTCCTGATTTCTTTCTCCACAGATTCAGATTCATTATTGGTGTATAGGAAAGCTATTTTTTTTCTGCATGTTGATTTTGTAACTTGCTAATTTGCTGAATTTGTTTACTTGCTCTAGTAGTCTTCTGGTGCAGCTTTTTGGATCTTATACAATCATATCATTTGCAAATAGTGATGATTTAACTCTTTCCTATTTTTATCCCTTTTGTTTCCTTCTCTTGCCTAATTACTATGGCGGGAATTTAAGAAGAGTGCTGAAAGTGGACATTCTTGTCTTGTGCAGGATTTTTAAGAAAATGCTTTCAGTTTTTCCCCATTCAATATGATGTTGACTGGGTTTGTTGTATATTGCCTTGATGTCAAGATAAGTCCCTTCTATCCTTGATTTCTTCAGTGTTTTTATCATGAATGAGTGCTGAATTTTGTCAAAGATTTTTTTCTGTATCTATTGAAATGATTGTGATTTTTGGTCTTAATTATATTTATGTGGATAATTACATTTATTGATTTGCATATGTTGAGCCAACCCTGGAATAAAACCAACTTGGTCATAATGTATAATCCTCTTAATATGTTGCTGGGTATGATTTGCTAATATTAAGAATTTTTGTATCAAGTTCATTGTGGATATTAGTATTTAGTTTTCTTTACTTGTCTTCTTATCTGGTTTTGGTATGATTATAATATTGGTTTAATAGAATTAATTTGGAAGTGTCTTTTTCATGAAATAATTTGAGGAACATTCACATTAGTTCTTTTTTAAAGGGCTGCTGGAATTCAGCTGAAATCTTTCTTGTCCTGTGTTTTTCTTTGTTGAAAGTCTTTATTACTGCTTATATCTCATTGCTGATTATTGGTCTGTTGATTTTTCTTTGTCCTCTTGATTCAATTTTGGCAGGTTGTATGTGTCTAGAAATGTATCCATTTCTTCTAGGTTTTCCAATTTTTCAGAGTGTAATGAGTAATTATACTCTGAAAAAATGATCTTTGGAGTTTCTGTGATGTCTATGGCACTTCTTCCTCTTTTGTCTCTATTAATTTGGGTCTCCTCTTTTTCTGTTTGTTAGTTTGGCTAAAGGTGTATTAATGTAATTTGTTTTTTCAAGGAATTATCTCTTTATTGTATTAGTCCTTTGTATTGCTTTTGGTTCTGATTTCATTGATGTTGGTTCTGATCTTATTTCATTTAAGTGTGGTTATTTCTAAGAGTGGTTAAAATATTTTATTGATTTTGGTTCTTAATTATTTCTTTAAGTGTGGCTATTTCCAAGAGTGGTTTCCTTCTACATATCTTTTTTTGTGGCTATTGGAAATTTTTTAATATGTGGTATATTATCCTTTGACTTTTTTGAATACTGATGGTTGTTATTTCTTCTGTAAACCCTGCTCTATTTTCACCTCCAGTTTATAGGTAAATTAGAGTATCAATCATGTTCCATATAGTTCTTTTCTTTTCCATGTTTTGTTCCCTTTGTGTTCAGTCAATACATTTTACCTTGACCTGTAGTCTAGTTTATTAAACAACTTTTGAACTGTACTTAATCAGCCTTTAAACTTATCGATTGAGGATTTTTATTAACAACTTAATTTGAAATAGTTCACATTTCAAATAATCTACTCATATAAAATGTAAAATTCAGTGGCTTTTAGTATATTTACAATTTTGTGTCTATCACCACAATCATTTTCAGAATTTTTTGATTGCCTTCTTTGTCACCTTTTCATTACTTTAATAAATACCTGTGATAATTAACTTAAAAAGAGGAAAGTTTATTTTGACTCACAGTTTTGGAAGTTTCAATTCATAGGTTTGTGGCTCTATTGCTTTGGGTGGGTGACAAGGGAATGCATAATGGAAGGAGCACATAGCAGAGGAAAATTCTCACCTTATAGTGTCAGGAAGTGGAAAAGAAGAGGAGGGGCTTGGCCTCATCATTGTCTTCAAGGATAAACCCCCAATTACATGTCTCCTGAATGTTCTACCACTTCCTTAGTAGTACCATAGGTTGGGGACCAATTTTCAATCCATACACTTTGGGGAGACATTCAAGATCCAAATGATAGCACTGTTTAAAGAAAAACCGTACCCCTTACCCTTACCTGTGAAGTTTCCATCACACCCACTCCTAGGCAACCAGTGGTCTGCTTTCTGTCTCCATAGATTTGCCTGTTCAGACATGGTACTTACTGGATCACAATATGTGATCTTTAGTGGCCTACTTCTTTCACATAGCATAATGTTTTCAAGGTTGATCAATTTTGTACCACATATCAGTACTTCATTTTTTTCTATTTCTGAATAATGCTACATTGTATAAACGTACCACATTGTATTTATCCATTCCTCTATTAATGGGCATTTGGGTTCTTTCCATCTCTCTAGTTTTAAATATTCCAGTTTTCAGTTTCAGAATGTTAAATTGATTCCTTCCATGTTTTCTAGTTCTAACTTTTCATCTGTTAATTAATTTCTTCAACGTAGCCAGATATTTTTTTTTGTTCTTGATTGTGTTTCCATTGTTTATTTCTTTCTCTTAGTTTCTCTTAGGTCTTATTTTCTTGTATATCTAATTATTTGTGTTTAATGTAAGAGATTTGATATGAAAAATGGTAGAGATGCTCTGACTCTGGATTCTGGCTCTGAATGATCTTCCTTCAAAGAGAATTACTTTGCTTCTGGAAGGCCTTTAGACTAGGGAGCTGATTACATCAGTCCAATTAAATTTGACTTAAGTTTTGTGAGATGCGACATATTTCTGGTTCACCCTCCCAATCCTGAAAGCCCAAGGATTTACCAGGGTATTTTTTCCAGTGTTGACATCCCAGCCTGGGAGATTCCTGACAGCTCTTCTATATTTTTCAGATTCTTAGCTGCCATTTTCACTTTCAATGTTAATAACAGTCAAAAATGCTATATTTACATTTTGGGGAGATTTCTTTCCTCTTGTAATTCTTGACCCTATAAATTGGATTTTTTTGTAGGTTTTATGTCTTTAAAAATACTTCTTTTAATGTATTTTACCCATATTTTCTGTTTTTTTTTTCAGAAGGTTTTTCTGAAACAATGTGTTTAGCCAGTGCTGGGAGCAGAAGTCTTCCCACAAATTTGTTAAGAATCCATTTTCTCAAATGTGTGCTGAAGCAAACATTCTTAACATGGCTGATTAAAATGCAATTTAGTATACCTCTCTAAATAGTTCTGTGTCCATTAGCCCATGGCCTTAAGGACATTATGCTCTTTGGCCCAGCAACTCCAATTCTGGGAAGAAATTAGAAAAAAATTATTAGAGTGAAGAAAATATTCTTATTTACAAGGATGTTCAATACAACATTTAATAAAGAAAAGTGGTTATAAATTAAATATTCAATATTATGGACAACAAAATTATTGTACCTTTATAATACAGTATAGGATGAGATGATTCAAAATTATGTGTTGACAAATATTTATTGATAAAGAAAAGTAGGATATAAATAAGGGGAAATGGTATACCTTTCATATCATGATCCCATTTTTAAAGATATTTCTTCAGATATAAAATACTAAAAAAATATAAAAGTTTTTAATGTACTTCACTCTAGATGGTTAGATTAAGGGTTTAAAAATGCCTTTCTATATTTTTATATTTTCAAAAGTGTTTAAAATTCAGCATGTAGTAACTTCATAGTCAAGGAAAAAAATTGTCACAAAAATATACCTAAACTTGCATTTTTATCCAATGGATTAGATACACCAATACTTTAACACAAAGTCTTTGGCAATCTAGATTTTTAAAGATTTATTTTTCGTATATCACATTAGGAAATTGAGACAAAGACACTTGCAGGAAACACTATAGGAGGGTGCTGGAGAGACCCCAGCGAACATCTTCTTTGGGTTCCAGGGAGGAGTTGGCTCCAGGACTCTAATTGTATTTTGATAGTTGACTAAGATTTCAGCCCTTGCTGATTTGGCAATTTTCAGACTTTCATTTATTGAAATAATAATTTTTATTAAAAATTATTTTTATTAACATGTTTAAATTATACATATTAATGGGGTTTAGGATGATATTTCCATACATGCATATAACATGCTCTGATCAAACCCAACCTCCTTTTTCCACCACTCCTCCCCCTTTCCCACCCTCCGGTAATCACTATTCTACATTTCAGTTGCCTCTTTTTTAAAAAAAAAAAAACTTTCACACACGAGTGAGAACATGTGGTATTTGTTTTTCTGTGTGTGGCTTATTTCACTTATATATAATGTCCTCCAGTTTCAACCATTTTGCTGTAAATGACAGTATTTCTTCTTGAAATTTCTAAGTGCCTTTCACAAGAAACATCTTAGTGTTCTTTATAGAGTATAGGTCACTTATGGAGGGATCCTATCTTCCATGGCCAAAGAAGCAATTTGGCTAATTGATTGATTACTTGGCATCTCCATATGGGATATTTTATTTTACCATCTTGAATTAGTTTTTAACTGATTTCTCATATATTACTTTTATTCCTTAAAATGTTGAGAACTAACCCCCCTACCCCTGTACCCCATCATTCCACTTTCTTCCTTAGCTTGGATTCAGAAAACTGCAATTTTATTTTATTTTTTTTTTCCTTCAGATATAAATGGTTTGGGAACTTTCCAAAGTTTTTCATTCCTTTTCTAGGCCAACACTTTTCTCGATATCCCTAAGACCCTAAATTCTACTCTAATTCAGTGAAATGATCTGTTTTCATATTTAAACTTTGTCCTGCAAAAAATAAGCCTTCTTAATACAGCTATGGGGTCTACAACCCTGAAATGTTCTTCAAAAGCATATTTCAATTTTATTTGAAAGCTTTTTTTATGTGTATTCCCCAAAAGCACCTTAGCTGAAAATAAAATTTTATTTTAGAGCCTTATACAGACCAATGTCTCTTTCTTGCTTCCTGCACAACAATAAAATTGTGTATTTCAATTTAACCTCAATCTGCCTGTGTTAAAATATAAAGCTAAGGTTAAGAGCTTTCACTGCTAGCAACTCTACCTGGACATCTCAATTTCTAGACAAAACCTTTTACAGAGAAGGTTTTATTGGTCCTACATCAGTACTGCCATATATGTCGGCTTATTTTATTAATTCTGAGCTGCAAAAATATCAGCATCATTTATGAGCTAAAGTTGTTTTTTGCTTTTTTAATTTTCTGAGCCTTTGTGGTGTCCTTTGGGTTAGCATTAGCTTAGTTTCTAAGGATTTTTTCTTCCCAATGTTTCTAGTGGTGGTAGAAAGTCTCTGGACAATGGAGACCAGTGGACTTTAGGGCTGGACATCTGTAGTAGCTGACTTTATGCTCTTGGGCCTTTGGCCTGCCTCAACATCTGTCAGGGGAAAAGAAGAGCAAAGTGGCCCATGGGGGAAGGACAGAATCTCTCTGGCCATTCCTGTGGGGTTCTAATGGATCTGCCTTTGTTGTCAGAGGATGTCTGGTCTGGTTGCAGAGAAGTAACCTGGGCAGCCTGCTGCTGCTAGGTCTGAATGGCTCTATTGGGTGAGGATACAAGAAGCCTCACTCTTTACATTTTGTGTTGTTCCTCGAATGCTGGGTTCTCATACCAGCTCCCCCAGTTCTCACCCCTCTCTGCTATCCTTTGGTGTCTGTTGCCCCATTTGCAGGTTTCACTGGGAGCTCAGCTGGAGAAGCAGGAGAAGTGGCTCTATGCCGTCTTGTCCAGACGGCTGTTTTGGTTTTTGTTTTTCTTTACTGTACAATATAAAACGTTTCTTTCGCTGAGAGTTCTTATTTATAAAATGACACCCTACATTCAGAAACCATATGTGATTTTCATGCCAGAAGAATTCTGGGACTTGTACTCTGCTCATACAGAAAAATCAATGTTTGGGTCGAAACAGTACAGAATCCATGAAATGCTGCCTGGACCAGCTCTCCAGCTGGGACTCCAGGTCTCCTACAACTCAATTTCAGGCTTCAGATACTAGATTTCAACATCATACTCAAATGAGCTGGACAAAAACATAAGGCTTTTGGAGCCAAGGTCTGGGGGACCAAGGCCATGCTGTCTCCTGCCTTTTCATACTAAACAAGGAGACAGTTTGGCCATTGAGTCAGGGAACCTTTTTGTGGGGAGGATTCTGTCCTTCCTAGGGTTTCTTCCCATTAGAAACCTGGCTGGGTCCAGAATTTTACTCATCAAATCAGTGGTCTTGGGTCTCAGGTTACACATCACTGCTGGGCTTTAGAAATGTCTGGTGGCTCCTGGAGAACCAAACAGAATGGAACTGGCAGCCTGAGGTGTCTCCTGGAGAACTTGAGCCACCGCTGTTGGAGTTGAGACAGAGGTGTGTGTTGTTCTTGACTCTTCTCTTTCTTGCACATTCCATATTTTAGGCATCCGGCATCCACAAATCTTGTTAACATCCCTTATATATCCAGAATCCAGAAGCTCCTCATTGTCTCTATCCACACCTCTCCAGTGAGCCATTATCAACTTTCAGTGGTCAATTGGACCAGCCCACTAACAGATCTCCCCTCCCCTTTGGCTTCTCTGCTACAGAAATGCAAATCAGATCATGGAACTCTTCTGATTAAATCCCAGTGTTTCCCATCACCTTCAGGGTCAATTTCAATGTTCTTTAGCAGCCAACGGGCCTTGTATATGATCTAGTCCCAACACTTCACTGGCCTCCTTTGCTGCTTCTCTTCCCCTTGCTCACTGCTCTCCAGCAACATCAGTGCCGATGTCATGCCAAATGCTCTCCACCTTAGTACCTTTTCCCTAGGTCCCCTCTGGCTGCAATGCTCTTCCCCCACATATTTGCATGGCTCCCTCTTACACTGCTCAAATGGTTCCCCGCCAGACAGGTCATCCCTGGTCAGTGCAGATGCTACTAAGTTAATTAGATGAGTCCTCAAGATCTGTTCTATATGATCCTTCTATGGCCTCATCATTTTAATTTCGAGATCATAAGCCTGGTAAGGAGAGAAGTCAGAATTCAACCATAAGTTGTCAAGTGCAAAAACCCATGGACTCGCTTAAGCACTCTGCTGGGGATGGTAGGCATGTGGCATATTTGCTGTGATTCCGCACGCCATGTCCCATCACTGACCATATATATACCTCCTTCCTGCAGAGACATGGGCAGCCCAGGAATCAGCACAACTTTGATTTTGTCCACCAACTTCCAATTAAGCAGAGCTGAAAGAAATTCTTTCCCACTCTGGAGACTACACTGTGCCTCAAAGGCCAGCACTCCCAGACACAGAAAGATTTCCACCTATTTCTTACTCTAGCTGCAAAAGTACTTATTTGAAAATGTTAAAGAAACACCTCAGCCCTCTCTATTGTGTACCATCAGTTGAATTTGACTAGGGGAAGGAAAATGAAAAGGACTGAAATCTTTTAATACACTTTTAGGACTATTACTCAAACATAATAATTCTAAGATTCTCCTCTTCTCGCATTCCTTTTTTTTTCCCTAAGCATTTCGTTGATTAAAATGAATAGGAAAGGCATTAAAATGATTAAATGGCAGGCATAGAGACCCAAAGAGGATCTATGAAAGCCATTTATGCTATTTAACCTGCTTATGAAGGAACCGATGGTGTTCACATTAAGAGGTTGCATTTTGTTCCCACAGAGAAGCAGGGCAGCCATAGGCGAGCTGTCAGGAAGCTCAAGCTAATGGTAGTTACTGGAAGCTCTGCAATCCATTGCCAAGAGAGGCCATGGGGTCTCTTGGGTTATGCAGCAGCTCTATTAGTATCTGGGAAAGTAGAGAGGGGGCTACCTGAAGTTGGATGGCTTGGAATGCAAAGATTTAACTTCTTTACTTCAGGGTCTCTAGGTTGGATCTATGTGGGAGGAATAGACAAACTCTAGACAAAAAGCCATGACTTAGTCTAAAAGACAGTGAACAGAAGTTACCCTTAACTTGGCCTTTCATAGCCCAGTGATCTAACTTCTGCTCACTCCATCATCGCTTCTCATGGCCTGGGTAGAAGCCACACTAGCCTCAAACTTTCTGTCTGGTCCTTCTCTCTTTGTGTCCTCCTCTGTCCTACCTCTTTGTCTGGCTCACTCCTTTTCAGGTTTTAAATCTCAAATAATTAATTGTGTAGTTTTAATTTTTATGCTTTCGCTTTACTGTGGATTAAATCCCAGAATACTCAACCACTGAGCTATATCTCCTGGAGACAGGGTCTTGCTAAGTTGCCAAGGCTGATCTTAAACTTGAGATCCTCCTGCTTTAGTCTCCTAAATAGCTGGGATTGCAGGCATGCACTGCCACACCCAGTGTGTAGTTCTTCTTTGATTAAAAATGAGATTGTAAGGTCCTTGAGGGTACAGATTGTCGTCTCCTTGCTCACTGCTGTATCTGCAAAGCCTGGTTCAGCATCCAATGGCACTGGTTATGATAGCAGCATCCAGCAAGTTTATTTTAATTTTCGTGTACTTTCTCCTTCTTGTATCATTTTGGAAATATCTCCACATTGTGGATTCATGTATAGGTCTTAGCTCTTAGTTGTATGTTGGGTATTTCCTCAGTTCAGGAACTGAATTAACAATGACCACAGCTGTTTTGAGCTATTTTTGAAAAATCTGAAGCAGCAGAGATGTTTCTAAGTTCCAGCCGCTCACATTTTAAATTGGTAACCAACATGCTGATCTAGGAAATACCATATGCTCCAGGAGATTCTCCCCTAGACTATTTAAAGATTCGCCAAAACCAGGCCATGTGGCAGATGGGGGTAGGTGGGAAGGAATTTTTTGTGGTAGTGGTAGTATAAAGAAGGTGGATTGGATCAGCTGTTTTGGGTTTTAACAGAAAACTGTGATAATTGAAAATGTCTGACAAACTGACAAAACATCTGACATTTTTATTAAACTCATAGCAACTACACACCTTAATAATATGCCTTGCAGGAAAGGACACTGCTAAGTTTGTTGATGATTGGTTAGTTATTGGTTGGTTGGTTGGTTGGTTGATCTAGCCAGGTTTGACTTTCTAAATGCCTGACAAAATCATAAGACTTCCATTACCTTGCCTGAAATAGGTTCTTCATGTGTACCTTGGTGCTCTCAGGGTGGGTGGTAGATATTACATTTCATTCTGTTTTTCCCAACACACAGTGGGCCTCGAATCCCACTCAATCACAGTGCCTCCTAACTGTCCTTAAGAAAGGTGAGAGGTAAATGGTTGGAATCAGAGAAGATAATGCTAAGTGAAGTTAGCCAATTCCCCAAAACCAAATGCTGAATGTTTTCTCTGATATAAGGAGGCTGATTCATAGTGGGGTAGGGAGGGGGATCGTGGGAGGAATAGATGAACTCTAGATAGGGCAGAGGGGTGGGAGGGAAAGGGAGGGGACATGGGATTAGAAATGATGGTGGACACTGGCCAGAGCAATTAGACAGACGAAAGAAATTAAAAGCATAAAAATAGGAAAAGAAGAACTTAAATTATCACTATTTGCAGTTGACATGATTCTATACCTAGCAGACCCAAAAGGGTCTACAAAGAAACTACTAGAGCTAATAAATGAATTCAGCAAAGTGGCAGCATATAAAATCAACACACATAAATCAAAGGCATTCCTGTATATCAGCAACAAAACTTCTGAAATGGAAATGAGGAAAAACACCACATTCACAATATCCTCAAAAAAAAAAATACTTGGGAATCAACCTAACAAAAGAGGTGAAAGACTTATACAATGAAAACTACAGAACCCTAAAGAGAGAAATAGAAGAAGATCTTAGAAAATGGAAAAATATACCCTGTTCATGGAGAGGCAGAACTAACATCATCAAAATGGCGATATTACCAAAAGTTCTCTATAGGTTTAATGCAATGCCAATCAAAATCCCAACGGCATTTCTTGTAGAAATAGAGAAAGCAATCATGAAATTCATATGGAAAAATAAAAGACCCAGAATAGCAAAAACAATTCTAAGCAGGAAGTGTGAATCAGGTGGTATAGCGATACCAGACCTCAAACTATACTACAGAGCAATAGTAACAAAAACAGCATGGTACTGGTACCAAAACAGGTGGGTGGACCAATGGTACAGAATAGAGGACACAGAGACCAATCCACAAAACTACAACTATCTTATATTTGATAAAGGGGCTAAAAGCATGCAATGGAGGAAGGATAGCATCTTCAACAAATGGTGCTGGGAAAACTGGAAATCCATATGCAACAAAATGAAACTGAATCCCTTTCTCTCGCCATGCACAAAAGTTAATTCAAAATGGATCAAGGAGCTTGATATCAAATCAGAGACTCTGCGTCTGATAGAAGAAAAAGTTGGCTCCGATCTACATATTGTGGGGTTGGGCTCCAAATTCCTTAATAGGACAGCCATAGCACAAGAGTTAATAACTAGAATCGACAAATGGGACTTACTCAAACTAAAAAGTTTTTTCTCAGCAAGAGAAACAATAAGAGAGGTAAATAGGGAGCCTACATCCTGGGAACAAATTTTTACTCCTCACACTTCAGATAGAGCCCTAATATCCAGAGTATACAAAGAACTTTAAAAATTAGACAATAAGATAACAAATAACCCAATCAACAAATGGGCCAAGGAGCTGAACAGACACTTCTCAGAGGAGGACACACAATCAATCAACAAGTACATGAAAAAATGCTCACCATCGCTAGCAGTCAGAGAAATGCAAATCAAAACCACCCTAAGATACCATCTCACTCCAGTAAGATTGGCAGCCATTATGAAGTCAAACAACAACAAGTGCTGGTGAGGATGTGGGGAAAAGGGTACACTTGTACATTGCTGGTGGGACTGCAAATTGGTGTGGCCAATTTGGAAAGCAGTATGGAGATTTCTTGGAAAGCTTGGAATGGAACCACCATTTGACCCAGCTATTCCCCTTCTTGGTCTATTCCCTAAAGACCTAAAAAGAGCATACTACAGGGACACTGCTACATCGATGTTCATAGCAGCACAATTCATAATAGCTAGACTGTGGAACCAACCTAGATGCCCTTCAATAGATGAATGGATAAAAAAAAAATGTGGCATTTATACATAATGGAGTACTATGCAGCACTAAAAAATGACAAAATCATGGAATTTGCAGGGAAATGGGTGGCATTAGAGCAGATTATGCTAAGTGAAGCTATCCAATCCCTGAAAAACAAATGCCAAATGTCTTCTTTGATATAAGGAGAACAACTAAGAACAGAGCAGGGAGGAAGAACATGAGAAGAAGATTAACATTAAACAGGGACGAGAGGTGGGAGGGAAAGGGAGAGAGAAGGGAAATTGCATGGAAATGGAAGGAGACCCTCATTGTTATACAAAATTACATATAAGAGGAAGTGAGGGGAAAGGGAAAAAAAAACAAGGGGGAAGGGGAGAAATGAATTACAGTAGATGGGGTAGAGAGAGAAGATGGGAGGCGAGGGGAGGGAGGGGGGATAGTAGAGGATAGGAAAGGCAGCAAAACACATCAGACACTAGTATGGCAATATGTAAATCAATGGAAATGTAACTGATGTGATTCTGCAATCTGTATATGGGGTAAAAATGGGAGTTCATAACCCACTTGAATCAAATGTGTGAAATATGATATGTCAAGAACTATGTAATGTTTTGAACAACCAATAATAAAAATTAAAAAAAAATAAAATATTCCATAATAAATAAATAAATAAATAAATAAATAAAGCATGGTAATGACAGATCTAAATTTTTACCGGTGTATAGAATCATAGTAGAATCACTGTTTTTATATTGTTAAAAGCAAATAAATGATAATTTTTTTAAATTAACAGTCAAAGCTCAAAATCTATAGGAGTAAGCAAAAGGAAAGAGAAAGTAATTATAAAAAGATTAACACTCTTGTGAAGATGATTTTGTGGGGAAAATATATAATGTAGTCACCCTGGCATGCAAAGATATTATTTGAAAGCAATCTGAAACCCACATGGATTTTCAAATGAATAAATGTTCCCAGGATAAATTATTTAAAAAAAAAAAAGAAATGATGGTGGAACGTGATGGACGTTATTATCCAAAGTACATGTATGAAGACACAAATTGGTGTGAATATAGTTTGTATTCAACCAGAGATATGAAAAATTGTACTCTATATGTGCAGTAAGAATTGTAATGCATTCCTCTGTCACACATAAATAAGAAAGAAAGAAAGAAGGAAGGAAGGAAAGGAAGGAAGGAAGGCAGGCAGGTAGATAGGGGTGCTGATTTAAACTCAGTCCAACATTTAGGTAGTCACCCGGCCTAGCCTTACCTCACATCACTACCAAGCATCTATGTGCTATGGAAAAACAAGTCTAATGCATCTCCTCTTTTTAATTCTGTTTTTCTTTCTTTTCTTTGTTTTTTGAGGGGGTGGGGGACACTGAAGATTGAATTCAGGGGTATTTGACCATTGAGCTGCATCCCCATCCCTATTTTGTATTTTATTTAGAGACAGAGTCTCACTGAATTGCTTAGCACCTTGCTTTTGCTGAGGCTGGCATGGAACTCATGATTCTTCTGCCTCAGCCTCCTGAACTGCTGGGATTATCAGTGTGCATCATGTGCCTGGCTCCTTTTATTTATTTTTAAAGAATTTTTTATTTTTTTTTATTTTTATTTTTTTAAAAGAGAGAGAGAGAGAGAGAGAGAGAGAGAGAGAGAGAGAGAGAGAGAGAGAGAATTTTTTTTTATTGGTTGTTCACAACATTACAAAGCTCTTGACATATTATATTTCATACATTAGATTGAATTGGGTTATGAACCCCCAATTTTACCCCAAATGCAGATTGCAGAATCACGTCAGTTACACATCCACAATTTTACATAATGCCCTAATAGTAATTTTTGTATTCTGCTACCTTTTCTATCCCCTACTATCCCCCCTCCCCTCCCTCCCCTCCCAACTTCTCTCTCTACCCCATCTACTGTAATTCATTTCTCTCTTTGTTTATTTTCCCATTCCCCTCACACCTCTTATATGTAATTTTGTTTAGCAATGAGGGTCTCCCTTCATTTCCATGCAATTTCCCTTTTCTCTCCCTTTCCCTCCCATCTCAAGTCTCTGTTTAATGTTAATCTTTTCTTCCTACTCTTCCTCCCTGCTCTGTTTATAGTTGCTCTCATTATATCAAAGAAGACATTTGGTATTTGTTTTTTAGGGTTTGGCTAGCTTCACTAAGCATAATCTGCTCTAGTGCCATCCATTTCCCTGAAAATTCTATGATTTTGTCATTTTTTATTGCTGCATAGTACTCCATTGTGTATAGATGCCACATTTTTTTTATCCATTCATCTATTGAAGGGCATCTGGGTTGGTTCCACAGTCTAGCTATTGTGAATTGTGCTGCTATGAACATCGATGTGGCAGTGTCCCTGTAGCATGCTCTTTTAAAGTCTTCAGGGAATAGTCCGAGAAGGGCAATAGCAGGGTCAAATGGTGGTTCCATTCCCAGCTTTCCCAGGAATCTCCAAACTGCTTTCCAAATTGGCCGCACCAATTTGCAGTCCCACCAGCAATGTAGAAGTGTACCCTTTTCTCCACATCCTCGCCAGCACTTGTTGTTGTTTGACTTCATAGTGGCTGCCAATCTTACTGGAGTGAGATGGTATCTTAGGGTGGTTTTGATTTGCATTTCTCTGACTGCTAGAGATGGTGAGCATTTTTTCATGTACTTGTTGATTGATTGTATATCCTCCTCTGAGAAGTGTCTGTTCAGGTCCTTGGCCCATTTGTTGATTGGGTTATTTGTTATCTTATTGTCTAATTTTTTGAGTTCTTTGTATACTCTGGATATTAGGGCTCTATCTGAAGTGTGAGGAGTAAAAATTTATTCCCAGGATGTAGGCTCCCTATTTACCTCTCTTATTGTTTCTTTTGCTGAGAAAAAACTTTTAAGTTTAATTAAGTCCCATTTGTTGATTCTAGTTGTTAACTCTTGTGCTATGGCTGTCCTATTAAGGAATTTGGAGCCCGACCCCACAATCTGTAGATCGGAGCCAACTTTATCTTCTATCAGACGCACCATCTCTGATTTGATATCAAGCTCCTTGATCCATTTTGAGTTAACTTTTGTGCATGGCGAGAGAAAGGGATTCAGTTTCATTTTGTTGCATATGGATTTCCAGTTTTCCCAACACCATTTGTTGAAGATGCTATCCTTCCTCCATTGCATGCTTATAGCCCCTTTATCAAATATAAGATAGTTGTAGCTTTGTGGATTAGTCTCTGTGTCCTCTATTTTATACCATTGATCCACCCGCCTGTTTTGGTACCAGTACCATGCTGTTTTTGTCACTATTGCTCTGTAATATAGTTTGAAATCTGGTATCGCTCTACCGCCTGATTCACACTTCCTGTTTAGAATTGCTTTTGCTATTCTGGGTCTTTTATTTTTCCATATGAATTTCATGATTGCTTTATCTATTTCTACAAGAAATGCCGATGGGATTTTGATTGGCATTGCATTAAATCTATAGAGAACTTTTGGTAATATCGCCATTTTGATGATGTTAGTTCTGCCTATCCATGAACAGGGTATATTTTTCCATCTTCTAAGATCTTCTTCTACTTCTCTCTTTAGGGTTCTGTAGTTTTCATTGTATAGATCTTTCACCTCTTTTGTTAGGTTGATTCCCAAGTATTTTATTTTTTTTGAGGATATTGTGAATGGAGTGTTTTTCCTCATTTCCATTTCAGAAGTTTTGTCGCTGATATACATAAATGCCTTTGATTTATGCGTGTTGATTTTATATCCTGCCACTTTGCTGAATTCATTTATTAGTTCTAGTAGTTTCTTTGTAGACCCTTTTGGGTCTTCTAGGTATAGAATCATGTCATCTGCAAATAGTGATAATTTAAGTTCTTCTTTTCCTATTTTTATGCCTTTAATTTCTTTCGTCTGTCTAATTGCTCTGGCCAGTGTTTCGAGAACTATATTGAATAGAAGTGGAGATAGAGGGCATCCCTGTCTTGTTCCGGATTTTAGAGGGAATGCCTTCAACTTTTGTCCATTCAGAATGATGCTAGCCTGAGGCTTGGCATAGATAGCTTTTACAATGTCAAGGTAAGATCCTGTTATCCCCAGTTTTTCTAATGTTTTGAACATAAAGGCATGCTGTACTTTATCGAATGCTTTCTCTGCATCTATCGAGATGATCATATGGTTCTTATTTTTAAGTCTATTGATGTGGTGAATAACATTTATTGATTTCCGTATATTGAACCAGCCTGGCATCCCAGGGATGAATCCTACTTGATCATGGTGCACTATTTTTTTGATGTGTTTTTGTATTCGTTTCGCCAGAATTTTATTGAGGATTTTTGCATCTAGGTTCATTAGAGCTATTGGTCTGTAGTTTTCTTTCTTTGAGGTGTCTTTGTCTGGTTTCGGGATCAGGGTTATGTTGGCCTCATTGAATGAATTTGGAAGAGCTCCCTCTTTTTCTATTTCCTGAAATAACTTGAAAAGTATTGGTATTAATTCTTCTTTAAAGGTTTTGTAAAACTCCGCTGTATACCCATCCGGTCCTGGGCTTTTCTTGGTTGGTAGTCTTTTGATGGCTTCTTCAATTTCATCCATTGATATTGGTCTGTTCAGATTGTGTGTATCCTCCTGACTCAGTTTAGGAAAATCATATGACTTAAGAAATTTATCGATGTCTTCACTATCTTCTATTTTATTGGAATATAGGTTTTCAAAATAATTTCTAATTGTCTTCTGTATTTCTGTAGCATCTGTTGTGATATTGCCTTTTTCATCCCGTATGTTAGTAATTTGAGTTCTCTCTCTTCTTCTCTTCGTTAGCATGGCTAAAGGTCTGTCAATCTTATTTATTTTTTCGAAGAACCAACTTTTAGTTTTGTTAATTTTTTCAATAGTTTCTTTTGTTTCCATTTCATTGATTTCCGCTCTGATTTTAATTATTTCTTGCCTTCTGCTACATTTGCTGTTGTTTTGTTCTTCCTTTTCTAGGGCTTTGAGATGAAGTGTGAGCTCATTTATTTGTTGGTTTTTCCTTTTTTTGAGGAATGACCTCCAGGCGATGAACTTTCCTCTTAAAACTGCTTTCATTGTGTCCCATAGATTCCGATATGTTGTGTCTGTATTTTCATTTATCTCTAAGAATTTTTTGATTTCCTCCTTTATGTCTTCTGTAACCCATTGAGAGAGAGAGAGAGAATTTTTAATATTTATTGTTTAGTTTTCGGCGGACACAACATCTTTGTTGGTATGTGGTGCTGAGGATCGAACCCGGGCCGCACGCATGCCAGGCGAGCGCGCTACCGCTTGAGCCACATCCCAGCCCCGAGAATTTTTTATTTTTAAAGGCTAGTTTTCCCTTCCTCCCTCCTGCCTTTCTTTCTCTACTTATTCCTCCTTGCTCAGTCTGTCTCTGTTTCTGTTTCCCTCTGAGGACTCTTTTGATCCCTCTTTTCTGTTTCCCTCTTCCTCCCTTTTTTTGCGCCACCTACGTGTTTGTAGGTCATTGACAGCACAAGGACACTTTGCCAAAAGGAGACTCCGTGGCAGAAATCCAGGCTGCACTCTGTTCACTGAGACGGGAGTGCTGGTGTAGGGTTTCATCTGCCCAGAAGAGGTATCTTTTTCTAATTTACACAAAAACATTTTGGGGACCTGACAGTGGCACTTTTGTTCCTTAGAAGGTTCCCAGGGGAAGCAGTCATTTTCTATTTTTCTCTCGACCCATGTTTCCTCTGAATCTCCACCATTGCCCTCCTCCTCCCACCTGCTGACCAAGCCTATGCAGGTTGGAATTGCATTTGTAATAGAAATATACCATTAAAAAAAAAAAAAAAAAAGGATTGCTGTTGCAATATTCTGGGGCTTTCATCTCTTTTCTGCCGATCATTTATTTTTTGTTGGGGCTCTTTTGAGTAGAAGAGCTAACCTTTCAGTTATTTCTCTTAGATGTTGAACTCTTATGTTCTCTTCTCAGTTGTCTATATAACTAAACCCTCCTAAGCTGCTGTTGATCCACTGGCAATGAAGGTGGTATTTATTTAACAATGGTGTTTGTTCCATAATCTCTGATGGAAAATACTGAGGATGGGATATCTTGGCATCTGCAAGCTGCCTGACAATCGGAGAACTGTGGACTGGGAAATTCAAGTTCTGGGAATGCTCTTGAGATTAGAGTCCATTTCTAATTTTCGTTTGTTATCAGTTCCTGATATACAGTTTGGCACATAATGGGAATTCAAAAAGACCACTGAGTGCCCGAATGAAGAAGTGAGTGAATACATTTTCCTCTAAGGACAGGTTGCATGAAGACTCACCTTAGGGCTAAAAGTAGCTATTGGAAATCCACTTCAAGGAAGGTGCTGGCCCTTACATTCAGCTGGCCAGGTTACAGGGAGATGATACCTGTTGTATTAGGTTCTTGGGAGAGTGAGAAACAGCATGCTAAAGTTAACCCAGATAAAAGACAAAGTAAAAGGTGGAAGCCAGGGAGACTGGAAACCAGCTCAACAGCCACACAGCAACCCTCATGCAAGCCCATATGGATCAGGATCACGAGAGCAGGAGGTATTGTTTCCTGACCATTGTGCCTTCATTGTGGTGGCAACCGCTTCAGTCTTCCCCTGCTGTTCCCATTGACTGACTTCTTACTCTCCCCCAACCTCACGCCTCTGAGTGGTGTGTAGTCTTGGAGTATCTCTCAGCTTCTAGGAAATTCTCCTTTCTGGTGACTTTCAAGAGGGGTTGGCCATATCCAGCACAGTCCTATTGCAAAAGGCAGAGCTCTAGTACCAGCTGCTTCAGCAACAGTGTCCTAGATATGAGGAGCCCCCCAGACAGGGACTGTGGGGGACAGGCATTTGAGTCTTCCTGGGAGGTGGTCAGAGCATTGTCTGCATGCCCCATGAGGACTGCTGCTGTCTCTGAGTGTCAAGCCAGGTGACTAAGGTACAATCATGTCTCATTAAGTAATGACTCAATGCTGTCTGTATTGGGAAGAGATACTTTTATTATACACACACACACTCACACACACACACACACACACCCTTCATTCCAGTGCTAGACCTTTTTTCATAGGTTGTCAGTAAAAGGACAATGGAACAGGCAGACCAGTAGAGGGCGCACCACGGAAGCGCTCAGACAATGGCACTTGCAGGTCAGATCTAGTTTTCTTTGGCTGTTGGTCACATTTACTCAGCTGTGATCTCTTTTTGTGATTGACTCACAGTAGCTGAAAAAAGGTACTAGAGGTGCCTCCAAAGTGCCAAGGAAAGTATCACACTGGAGGGTTTTTATCAAAGCCAGTTGCCTTCAAGGAAATGGTTGACAACACAGAGCCAAGCTGTTAGGAATTGGTGGAATCCTTTGACAGAATGAAAGAAGGATAGTGTAAAGCTCGTCACAGCCTGGGAGGACAGACCAATAATTTTGCAAAATGAGAAGAAATAATGACTGGAGCTTGTCAGACTTCGGGGATTTGATGAGGAGAGTCGTCATCTCTTTAAGGATCATGCAGTAATGAAAGGGCACATCACCCTTTCTCCGGGGCTCTCATTTTGCAGAATGCATTCCCCCCCCCCCCCCAGGCTATTTCACAAGGCCATCACCAGAAGGAAAGCCCTGCTCTTGCCTCTGTCCTCACACAGCTGGCACTCGCTGACATTTTCTCTGCCAACGTGAGGAATAAATGGGGCCGAATCTGTTCTCTGGTTCCACAGTGAGTGTCGCCATGAGTTCAAATACCGTTTCCCTTTTGGGGATTTGGCAGCTAGCCAGAGCCTCCTGCCTGGGATTGACAGGAGCGGGGAAGCTTGGGGAGGCTGCCCAGGTCATTGTCCTCGTCCCCCTTGATCCTTCCCTTTAATCGGCAGACTCAGTCACTGGTGCCATCAATCTAACGTGTTACATAAACAGTAAATTCATTTTAAGAACCTGCTGCTGAGCGGCCATCTGTCTCCATTTTTGTCAATCTGCTGTTTTAACACTGCTGCTGTACTGAGAGGTTGTCTTTCACGAAAAGACTCCTTGATCTGAAGGCGAACGTGTCCAACATGGAGACAAGAGCTACGGGCCAGCTGACAGCATTTCCACCCACTAGCCTTTCATCACTGGAGCCTGGAATTTAAATCTTGTTTTTGACCCAAGGTGATGATATTGATGGTTTCTATATTTTGCTGTGCTTGATTTATATACTTTGAGATTACAGAGTGTTCCAATGTCCTGATTTATTACTTATTGGGTATAAAGAGGGCAGAGAAGTGTTATTACCACTTAAGTATTCCTGGTTGGATAAACTGAGGCAGAGTCAGTAATGTTCAAGGACAGCTAGTGAGGAGGAGAACTGGAAATGGGTCTTGGGGCTCTGGTCTCTCTCCTGAACAACTGTGTTATCTCCCTTTATCTCTCCCTTTCTCTCTCTCTCTCTCTCTCTCTCTCTCTCTCTCTCTCTCTTTTAAACTACATAAGCATTTCACAGAATCTCTAAACATAGGCATTTTGCTCCCAGGGGCCAGTCTGAACATACAAAAGGAATTGGAACCAGCTCTAGGCTGAGTTGTGAAGAGAAGCTGGCGCCTGAACCCGGAGTCAGTTTTTAATATGTAACATCCTATGATCTCCTTGTGGTGTGCGGCACTTCTCTCCACTAGGCGTTTTTATTAGGAGGAAAACATATTAAACAAAACCAACAAAACCTCAACAACATAAAATCCTCTGAAAGCAAGCCGAGGATGCAGACAGCAGGGGAGAGATGGTAGGCGGTGGAAATACTCCCTTGTGAAGGAGTCAGTGACATTCTGCTCAGTCCCTGCATGCTTAGGGGCTGGATAGAACCATTGGCAAGAGCTTGGAGTGTGTTTTCCTGTACCTTTGGAGATCTTGATAGCCATGTTGGATGACAGAAGAAGGGTCAAAGTGGAAAGCAGTTTTCAGAGCCCTTCAAAATTCCATAGTGACCATGATTGTAGCCTGTCTTGTCTGTTAACATGGAAACTTCCTAAGATGAGTCAGCTCCAGTCTGCAAGTGTGGGTATCAAGGAGAACGCCGCCCTGTTGTGTCCATTCCTGGAGCATCCTGGATCATCACCATCTGTACAGCACCTCTCCATCTTCTTCCAGGAAAGTGCTCAACTTGGAATATTCTCTCTAGTCTCTGTACTCTTCCTCCTCTATGTGGCTTTTCCATTGCTTTGTTCTTGTATTTGATACCTTGAGCAGAGCACCTCTTTCTCATTGGGACTGAAAGGGTGATCTTCCCTTTGAGTAATATTTCCACCTATTCTTGTTCCTTGGGGTGATGAGTAATTTTATGTGTCAACTTTGCTAGCCTTTAGTGCCCAGTTGTTTGGTCAAACACTAGTGGATGATGCTGTGAAGATACTTTTCATTAATTTTTTTTTTTTTTATAGAATCGAGGATTGAAACCAGGGGTGCTCTACCACTGAGATACAACCATAACCCTTTTTATATTTTACTGTGAAACAAATTCTAAGTTGCCTAGGCTGATCTTGAACTTGAGATCCTCTTGCCTCAGCCTCCCAAGTAGCTGGGAATACAGGTGTGCACATCCTGCTCAGTTCCTGGTGTGTTGTGAAGATATTTCTAAGATGTGATTAAGGTTTAAAGCAGACTTTGAAAACAGTAGATTACCCTCCATAATGTGGATGGACTTCATTGAATCTGTTGTAGGACTTAAGAGCAAAGATAGGTTTCTTTTTACCCCCACATTTTTTTATTGGTGCATTATAGTTATACATTATTATTGTACATATTAGTATATTCATACAATATAACCAAATTTGGCTAATTTGGTTAGCAGCACTTAACCCTTCTTTCTCCTCCTCCCACCCCCTGGTTCCTTTTCTCTGGTCTACTGGGCTTTTGATTTTCATGAGCTATGCCCCCTGCCTTTATTTTTCCTTTTACCTCGCTAGATTCCACATATGAGAGAAAACGTATGACCCTTGACTTTCTGAGTTTGGTTAATTTCACTTAACATAATGAATTCAAGTTCCGTCCATTTTCCTAAAAATGACATAATTTCATTCTTTATGACTGAATAAAACTGTTTTGTATATATACTACATTTTCTTTATCCATTCATCCATCGATGGACACCTAGGTTGGTTCCACAGTTTGGCTATCATGAATTGTGCAGCTATGAATATGGGATAGCCATGTGTAGATGACTTTAATAACAAGGAGTGGTATAGCTGGGTCATATGATGGCTCCATACCTAGTCTTTTGAGAATCTCCATGCTGATTTCCATAGTGGTTATACTAATGTACAATCTCACCAGCAATGTAAAAGTTTCCCCTTTTCTCCACATCCTCTCCATATTTAGTATTATTTGTATTCTTTGATGACTGTCATTCTGACTGCGGGAGATGGAATCTCAGTGTAGTTTTGATTTGCATTTTTCCCTAATTGATAATGATGTTGAACATTTTTCATGTATTTGTTGACTATTTGTATTTCTTCTTTTGAGAAGTGTTTGTTTAATTCATTTGCCCATTTATTAATTGTGTTATTTTGGTTTTTTGGTAGTAAGTTTTTTGAGTTCTTTATATATTGTAGATATTAATGTGTATCAGAAGAGTAGCTAGCAAAGATGTCATCCCATTCTGTAGGTTTTCTCTTCACATTTATAATTGTTTCTTTGCTGTTCAGAAGATTTTTAATTAGATGCCAACCATTTCTTAACTCTTGGCATTATTTCCTGAGCTTTAGGGAGTCCTATTGAGAAAGTCGTTGCCTGTGCTCTATGCTGGAGTGTTGATCCTTCGTTTTCTTCCAGGAGTTGCATAGTTTCTGGTCCAATTCCTAGGTCTTTGATCCATTTTGAGTTTTTTTTTTTTTTTTTTTTTTTTTTTTTTTTTTTTTTTTTTGTGTGTGTGTGCAGGATGACAGATAGGGTCTAGTCTTATTTTTCTACTTATGGGTAACTGGCTTTCCCAGCATCATTTATTAAAAAGGCCTAAAGCCAAGTTTCTTAATTTTGCCTGAAGACTGCAACATAGAGATTCTGCCCGAGTTTCCAGCTTGCGGGCCTGCTCAGATTCAAGACTGCAACATCAGCTCATACCTGAACTTCAAGCCTACTGGTCTGCCCCACGGGTTTTGGTCTTGTGAGCCCCTGTAATTACTTGATCCATGCCTTAAATATCTGTCATCCTATCTAATAAATATTCATTTAACTATCCATCCCTATCTTTATATACAAACACACTATTGGTTCTTTTTCTCTAGAAAATGCTGACTTACATACTTATTAATTCTAAACTCTATTCTCTCCTCTCCAAAGGACTGGAAGGTAATTAAAGCATTCTGGAGCTGCCCTCGCCATGCCTCTTACTAGCTGTGTGATCTTGATCAAGTTGCAGACATCTCTGTGCCTCTTTTTACTCAACTGTTAGATAGGAATAAAGAGTATTTGATACTTGGTGGTTAAGAGGGTTCAGTGAGAATGTGCCTGCAACACAATAAACACCGAGCTTATTAAACAGGTATCCCAGACTATTGACTTGGG
The DNA here is from genome assembly GCF_964194105.1 of Spermophilus citellus. Classification (NCBI taxonomy): domain Eukaryota; kingdom Metazoa; phylum Chordata; class Mammalia; order Rodentia; family Sciuridae; genus Spermophilus; species Spermophilus citellus. The sequence goes on along the minus strand of NC_138182.1, from coordinate 45,176,944 downwards.
ATGGTAAACATATAACAATATCCAGGTGTGTACTACTGTGTGAGAAGAGTTGGGAAGAGCTTGGGATGCCCTTCCCAGTTCCTGAATCATGGTTCCCAGTTTTTCGGAAGCTCTGTGCTGTGGTAGTAAAGGAAAGCACGTGGGCACCTGCAAACTCATCTTCTCCCATCTTACTGCTTCATGGTTTAACGTAAATGCATCTTTTCAAGAGTCAGGACTTCTAAGACTCTGAGTTTGACCTAGTTTCATAGGGGTAGAGGTCTTGGGAAATGTGTTTGGGTGGAACAAGCAAGACTTGTGGATAGGGAACCATGTCATACCACTGGTTTCTTCTCTTATTTTGCTTCTGAGTAGTTCATGAACGATGGTCTTAAAAAACTTGACAATGTGTTCTTTATTGGAAGCCTAATGAAGAGCTATAAAACCTGGTGTGGAGAGCAGCAAAAGGTGTTGGTGGTTGGGGGCAAGAGGAAATGGAAGAATAGCTCCTAAAGGAAGGCCGTAATCTGAAGAGCCCCTGAGAACCCCCAGATGCGCACCAGGGCAGGGGCTTGGAGGAAGCTGGAATCAATATTTTACAACAAAATCATTCTTTTCTTTTTCTGATACCTTTAAACAATTCTTAGGTAGTTGAGGTATGGGGTAAGGAGTACTGTTGTCATCGAGTGGGCATTTAGAACTGCAAAACCTCCAACAATGCACAAGATGCACCATAGTAAAGTATCCAGCTCAAAATGCCAACAATGGCGAGCAAGGCTGAGGCACCTGCTCTAGGGTCCTCTCTGAGCTCAAGAAGAGTGCACATCCTGGGCACTAGTAGGATGATGGCAAGAAAAGTATAGGAGTCACTGCTTCTTGTAAGAGAACAGGAGGCCCAAATGTGTTTCTGATGTTTCCTTCAAGGTACCCAATTTCCTTGAGTGCTCCATGTGGTGCTGAGACCGCTACCTCGCCCAAACTACATACTAGATCAGTGATTTGGAAATGATTTTGAAACCAATTCACTTCCTTGCTTTGGCATAATGGTGATGCGAAGCCTGGATAGATCCCGGTGACTCAGTGGCTTTGTCCCTGCTATTCGGCCTCGAGTGCTCTGTGGTTTTCTCCTTAGTTTGAGTGCAAGGTCAGAGTGGGTAAGGGCTAGGGATTCTCACTTGACTGAGCCTCTCACCATCCTTCACAAAGCCAAGTCTCAAGAAGGGACTGTTTCCTGGAGGAAAATTGCCTCCTTCCTAGCTTAACGTAGGCCAACAGGCTGACAACCCAGGGGGGTGGTGCAGAGCACAGGAAGAAGCAAACCATCTTGGTGATGAATGTTCTAAAATTAGAGTCCACAGTGGCGGCATTGTATTTCCTCAGAATATTAATACAGCCCTCCTGAAAGGCACCACCGGGATTTCACTGAAAAATTAGAAAGGGTAAGGGAAGAGCCTCAGCCTGAAGGGTATTTTGAATATCTTAAGTGATTGAAATAAACAGATTAAAAAATAAATTTGTTCAGGACCAGATTTATGACAAGGCAGTAAGTTTTAGGTCATTTTTATCATGGCAGACGGGAAGCCTCAGAGAGTTCCTGTGTCCTGTAGATCTGTTCATTAAAATATTTCCCAGCGTCTTTGAGCTGCAAGGAAATATAAGGAATGGTGTTTCTTCTTCTCTAAGATGTCGTGAGCTGCTCAAGATCACTTAGGGCTAAGCCAGGACCCAAACCAGTTTTCCAGCTACCAGACTGTCAGTGCACTGCTCTGCTGCCATCTGGTAGGGTGTCAGGCAGCCCGCCACTGATAGGGAGGGAGATAGAAACGTGGCAGTGTTTGGATGAGAGACGGCATCTCCGCTTTGCCTCTCTCTTTCTTTGTGGCTTGCCTAGTTTCTCTGACACTTGGTTTTTCTCATCTGGAGCTTGAGAAAATAATTACTTTTTGTGGCTTATTTATCTGTGCCATGAAAGCTGCTAGGTTTCTTGCAGCTCCTTGTTGTAATGTAATTATTACAAGTTTTCATAACTTAGACTGGTGTTTCTCAGACTGTGATTTAGGGAACACTTGTTCTCAAGATGTGCTCACAATTTTCTATAATTAATGTGTTTCATGGTTAAGCAAGTGCAGGAGACACCAATTAAACTCAGGTACACAGATACAGGAGTTCTTGGAGCCTTTAAAAAGTTAATGGGTACTGTGTACTGTGGCTCATCAGAAGATGTAAGCAGTATTTTACATATTTGTATCATTTTTTTTTAAAAGGAACCTCTGAGGATATCTTGCAGGATAATAGTTTCCATGGAACATGGTCTGGAAATTTGGATAGGCTGAAGTTAGTGATAGGTCCATGTTGTTTCTGGGCTCAAACATGGGGCTTTTAGCAAATGTGAGTGAGCACAGGCTTGGGGAAGCCTTCAGCATTGAGGCTTGTGTTCTTGCTGCTCTTTATAATCATGAGTTTTCATCATAATGTTCTCTTGCAGCTTCGTCATAATCAAGAGTATTTACTAGGGTTAAGTGGGATGTATTACCTAATGCAAAACATTGCCCCTCCTCCTAAGATCCTTAAAGTTCTCATCTAATCATGGCATCAAGGTTCAAGGGCCAGGATCTCAGGATGTAAAGCAGACTCTAATGTGGCTCCTAAGATGCTGTTCCTTTGAGTGCAACTGTCTTGGCTGAGGACATTAGAGATCAGCTTGACTGAAGCCTACTACCAGAAATATGTGTCCCAGCCCAACGCCAACTGACCTAGAGAACAGGCAAGCAAGCTCACTAAGAACAGGAGGAATTCCCAACTTAAATCACTAACTTATGGATCCATGAGCCAAAAAAAGACTGGCTGTCTTAAGCCACTGGTTTTGGAGTGGGTGGCTTGGCTTAGCACCATTATGTGTGGCGATAGGAAACTAATAAAGAAACTGGAATGGAAACTGGTAGAAAATTGGAATGTCTACATGCTAGTCCTGACTGCTCAGTTTATTGCCTGAAGCAAAATATGCTGTCCCCTCCTCCCAAGATCCTGGAAGTTCTCATCCAATAATAGCATTAGGTTCAAGCGCCAGATGAGAAACAATTTACTTTGCCAGCCAAGCAGTCCTGGTCCCTCAACAGTCCTTCAGAATTTGCTTACTCACTGGCTAGTTATATCTCTACCCTTTCTCTTTCTAGTAGAATCTTATTAACATGTAGCCATGTGGTTCTCTGGATGCAGATCCTGTGAGTTGAGGATATATGAATGAAAAAAGCAGCCTATTTGACCCCCAAACATAATAGGGTAATAAAGAACAAAATAACTGTGGTCGAAAATCCACTCAAAAAGAGAAAGAATGGAAAGCACCCAAGAGGCAGTGGTTCATAGCAGTTCTGAAGTCTAGCTGTGAAAAATGTTGCCAGGATCTCCTATTTCAGTTCTTGATTAAGCCTCAGTTCTTAAATTGACTCCCCAGGCCATTATTTTCTATGGAATTAGAAATTTCTGTGCTATCCCATCTGGGGTGGCTTCACTTTTCTTCCCTCCTTGGCTACTTCTGTGTGTTTTATACAACTTTCTTAGCCTGCTTCCTGCCTGTGGAAATTTGTGACCTAGAGATTTTTCTTGCCTTTTGAACAATCTCAGTTTCTTTTGGTATAAACTTGTGACCCTTCTGCCAATATATTACCCTGAAAACTTCGGTGAATTTCTTATGAATTTGATGAACCAAAAGCAACACCACTATTCTTTCAGAGATAGATGGCTCTCAAGACCTAATTGCTATTATTTAGGCAAATCAGGTGTTGTGGGACAATGCTCTTAAGACTCTTAGTGACCTTTTTCTCTAGATCAGAGGGTTTGCTAGGCTCTGTTTTCTTTCTTTGAGAAGTCTTAATAGAAGGTTGTAAAGACAAATATTTGGTTGGATCCTTGCCCCAGGATATATTTTACTTTGAGACTCTTTAGTTGAAGAGGCTAAAGATGAAAAACAATTTACTTTGCCAACCAAGCAGTCCTGATCCTTCCAAAGTTCCTCAAAATTTGCTGAAACACTGGCCAGTTATTTCTCCAACTTTTTACTTTCTAGTACAATTATATCAACATGTAGCTTATAAAAACCATGGGCATTTTTAACATTCTGCCTGCAAATGTTGTCTCGCAAATCCTTGTGTTCTTTAGGTACTTTTTCTGTCTTTGAAATTACCAAAGTTTTATGCCACTGCATAACCCATGTTGTCACTTTTCCCTCCTCCTGTGGTAATTGCCTCACTTTTCTATCCTTTGCTCCATCTGCAAGCCAATACCACTTTTGTTTTGATTATTGTTGTTATAGCAGCACCTCGATTCTAAACAATTTCTTTTTTTAATATTTATTTTTTAGTTTTAGGTGGACACAATATCTTTATTTTACATTTTTGTGGTGCTGAGGATCGAACCCAGTGCCTGGTGCATGCTAGGCGAGCACTCTACCGCTGAGCCATGACCCCAGCCCCTCTAAACAATTTCTATGTCAGTTACCTGTTGCAAAAAGGTCACTCTAAAACTCAGTGACCTAAATTCAGAAGCTCACAAGTCCACCCAGATCAACCACTGAAACTGAGTTGACCTTTTTGTCTCTGAGGTAATCTCTTGCAGGATCAACTGGTCCTCAACTGGTCTAGTGTGGCCTTGGTTGAAGCTGCTTGACTTAGCTGCATGAATATGTTCTCAAAGCTGTGTCAGGGTGCAGGAGTGCACAAGCCTAATCATGTGAAAAGGAAGCAGAAATCCTAAGGTGCTTCTTAAGCTTCTGTTACCATCTCATTGGCCAAAGGTGGGCAAATGACCAAGTTGGGAGTGAGACGAGACTACAAAGTTACAGAGCAACTGTGTGACTGAGGATAGGACATCAAAGGGGACTCAGAAGTGATATGTGTGTAACCTCCATCTACCAGAGGAATTGTTTACATAGAGTGTTAAGATTTCCTATGTAAGAAACTCGTTTCCCAACTCCTAGAACAGGGCTCACTGGTGTCTTCAGGGATTAGCTGTCTTAGTTTGTTGATTTCTGCTTTTTTCACAAATTTGTTTGGAATAGCTTCAATATATCTACAGTTCCTGTCACAATGATCTTTTCAAGGTAAAATTCCACACATGTATGTATAACCTACAGGATTGAGTAGCACTTTCTCTTACTTGCCTAAGTTAAGCTTTCTACCAAGAAGTAAATGAGTAGCTAAAGTAGTTAAATGAAGTTGAGGAATGAGAGGGAAGAACCTGAGGGGACAAAAGTGATTGTTGAAAGCAAAGGGGTTTGAAAATCAGTGGAGCAGTAAATGCGTGTGAATGTGACTACATGTGTGTATGTTTGCATGGCATGTTCTGTGCACAGTAATGGGTACGTGTGGATGTATATGTATCTTTGTACATGTGTATTAATGATGCTAGGGGAGCTTCTTCCCAGTTTATTAAAAAATACCACTACATTTGACCAGATAGATCAGTAAGTCAGTTAGATGAGTGCTTGTAGGGAAAAGCCCCATGACAAAAGAAAGAAATAAGTAACGAGTCAAAGGCGTCATAAGAACAGAAGGGGGGTCCTATGCCCTATCCTACACTATCAGGCTTGAGAATTTCATTGATGAACACCTCTTTACCTGTTCTTTCTCTGTACAAGTCCTTAGGTCTGGATGCTAGACAAATGTAGGGCTAAACACCCAAGTTGCCTTTCCATATGTAATACAAAACACAGATGTACATGATAAGAGATTGTCTCTTTAATTCTCCCATCAAAGTGTTCCATCATTATTGGAGAAAGAGGGACCAGGACAAGATCTCTAGTCTTCTCTCTCTGATGAGGAGCCAAGAGAAGATATCTAATTCCATCTCTTTCAAGAGTGGGATGTGTTCCATTTCTTCTGAAATACTTTATGTTTGAAAAAACATACCAGATTTGTCTTTGCCAAGACTCTCTTCCAAGAGGTCTGGTTTGTGTTAGGAACTGGACTGGTCATTCATCCACATCATGATTCCCTAAAACCTCCCAGGGAGGCTGTGGGGATTTGGGTTCTTCAGAATTCCTCATTCTAGTTCCACACACTCCACAAAGCTCTCGGGACTGGTGGGAGAGTTCCTGTTTTGTTGTATTTAAGCTTTTGTTGTTTCAGAAAGGAATCGGGAAGCTGACCTCTGAGGGGAAATACTTTGCAATTGGCAGGGAGGCCATAAGATTGAGAACTTTTGCTTGAAGAATTCTATAATCTCAGTTGACCTGGTAAGACACAGTCAATGGATATAATTACAGAATGATTCTATGTGTGATAAGTATTAGCATCATCCCATTTTAGGATTAAGTCTCTAAGAGATTAAACCACATGTCCATCATTACTCAGTTGGGATGATTCCAGAAGAATGCTCTTGAACACTTCACTTGATTGCCTCTGTGATTTACCCCTTCCAAAGCAAAAAGGCTGTATGTTTCACTTACCAGCCTTTGGTCACAGAGCATCAAGATTTTGCTGTTCTTCCTTTATTGCTCAGTGTGACAGCATACTAGGTCCCACCCCCATAATGCCTTTTCTTTGGCATTGGATCAAAGTTCCCGTATTTGCTCAAGGAACAGATGACAAGATGCAAAATCCTACCCAGTTGCTGTTCAACCTTAGGAAGTGACAATTATTTTCACTAAAAATTCATAGCACGTCATACTTGAAACTTGATTTACTGTGATTGCAAGTCATAAAAATGATGCATGATATGTTGATTTGATGTAACAATCGGTGTCTGTTTAATAAATGGCCCACAAAGGTTTTTATACATTATCTCCCTCTGAAGTCATTTGACTCCCTGGCCCATACTTCATATTCTATCTCAACAAATACTAGAGAAACAAATCCTCACTTATGCATAAACATATTCAAAGGCAAAAGGTTTATTTATTGATGAGAGCCTCAAATTGACCAATTTTTAGCTTTTTCTTCAGAAAAGAAAAATGCTTTCCAAAATGAGATTGCTACCAGATGTAGTGGATTACATAGCACTTGCTCAGATATGAGAAGCAGATGAGATGGAATATTCTGGTTTCTGATTCTGTCCTATTCTTATCTACACATAGCTCTTCTTAAGTGAACTTGACAGTGTTGTGGGCTGATATTATGATAGACTACTTTAGTAAACAAGGAAAAGGGTTCCACTCCTCACAATAGCAAATGAGCTTTATAATAGAAATTCCTTTGTGCAGGGGAAGATATTACAATTTTCAACACACAATAAATATATTTGCTAGACCAAAAAAATGCATTTCATTACACGCAATGCACTTTCTACTGTATATTAACCACTTTTTTTGCTTTGTATAGTAAAGTACCATTTTCTACTGTAAAATATCTGCAATTTATTTTTATGAGTCTGTTTTTCCTATGAAGTAGGAACATTGCATTACATATCCTGGTACTATTAAATGTACATTATTTAGGAAGTAAAACATACAGTGCAAACACAGAGCTTCACTGTTTGGGTATCTGCACAGAGTAGGCAACAGTTAAGATTTTGGACCAGAAGAGCTAATTTTATTAACACAATCAGTCAGTAATTACTAGATTTACTGGAGTCCTTTACTTTGATACTCTCAGCAACTATAATAAGTGTGTATGTTCTCTAAAATAATACTATTGCATGCTCTAACCACAGCTATAATTTTTCCTGACAATGTCTCTGCTGGGTTAAAAAAACATAATTAATACTTTATTTAATCTTTGCATACTGTATACCTAGTTGACCATCATTCAAAATGGCAGTTGGCCAGAGCCATAGAGTTCCTTCACAGTGGAATGTATTTGACCCTAATGACTGTTTATTGGAAATATACCAAATAAGTAAAAAGGGAGTTGTAACAGAATTCAGGCAGCTCTACCTTTTCTTTGTGATGAGGCACTGGGACCATGTCTGTTAGGAGTTGAGAGAGTCTTTGTAGGTGAGAGAATTACAGTCATCTTGCTCATGTCAGCTTTACACTTGAATATATTTAATTGACTACTTGTGAAGTTTATTTTTGTCTTAGACTTGTTTTATTCTTGCATTTAGAAACATGATATTGACTGTTTATCAATAGTCAGGATAGAACTATTGATAGCAGGACAGGACTTGCTTACTTTTCTGGGGATGATATAGCTAAAGTATTATTATTGTTATTATGGTGCTAGGGATTGAACCAAGGGCCTTGTGCATGCCACTGAGCTACATCCTACTCCTAAAGTGTTATTTTTTGAAGAAACAATGGCTTCAGTGTGTCTGGGTTCTTGTTGGGTGCTTTTCCTATGTTACCTCATTTAATCATCACGATAACCCTGTGAAGTAGGTGCTAATGTTCTCATTGTAAATCTGGAACCGTTACCTCGGAGCAGTTCAGTAATATGCAGTAGTTACAAGGTCGGTGAGTGCTGGGGCTGAGACTTTGCCCTAACAGCTTGAACACTTTCCTATAAAGAATTAGAAATTCCCAAACATCTGAGCCCAAGCATGGAAAAAAAATAAGTTAAAAAATTCACATGAGGGGCTGGGGATGTGGCTCAAGCGGTAGCGCGCTTGCCTGGCATGCGTGCGGCCCGGGTTCGATCCTCAGCACCACATACCAACAAAGATGTTGTGTCTGCCGAGAACTAAAAAATAAATATTAAAAATTCTCTCTCTCTCTCTCTCCTCTCTCTCTCTCTCTCAAAAAAAAATTAAAAAAAAAATTCACATGAAAATGGAAGAGGGATTGGAGGTAGTGGAATCAGGCACAATATTTCTAGTGCCCTAATAATATGCAAACATATTCACTATAAACTTTTTAAACTCTAAAATGTTCATGTTTGGTGTGCCACACATAAAAGTATGTTTATTCAGCCACTAATGGCAGACTGATGAAAGCTAGATGGGAACCTTTTATCATTTTGATATAAAATGAGCCAAACTGTAAGATTTTAGTACTCTGATGTCTCTTTATTTTTTCAGTTTATGAGACGAAACTATGAGTATTATGGTAAAAGTGTTCTTACGTTTGGGGTATAAACTATCTTTTACTGTGTCCAACAAATAAACACAATAGCAATTTTTAGAAAAGGGATATAAAAAAATAAATAAATAAATAAATAAATAAATAAATAAATAAATAAATAAATAAATAACCAATCCAAATAAAAACCAACCTCAAAGAAAAATAGCCCCAATTCTTACCATGAATAAAATGAGATGTCTTATATATTTCATTTTATGGAATTTCTTTTAATCAGTCTTACTTTCTGTAGTCACTACCAACTTTTTCTACTTTTGTTATCTTGTTTTTACCACCTTCCATGAAACCAAAAAGTTGATGCATATTGGAATAAATTCCTCTAACTTTGGAATGTTGTTTTTGATGTGGTATTTAAGTGTTTTCACACAGATCAATGGCTTTCCCTTTTTTGCAATAGGTAAAGTCTCCTTAAGCCAACACTTTCTTGTACAATGGCATCTTAGCCTGATGAGGAATGGGTTCTTGGATGAACCTTTAAGACATTATATCGACTCAGAGGAGGCAGACATAGAAGAACAAATGCTGTCAGATCCCACTTGGGAGATAGATACCTAGAATAGGCAGATTCATGGAGATGCAAAATAGAAGTTACCAGAGGCTGGAGGAGGGGTGAATAGGGGGTTATTGTTTGATAAGAACTGAGTTTTTGTTGGGAATTACGAAGTTTTGGGTATAGATAGTGGTGATTGATTACATAACATTGTGAATGTATTTCACGTCACTGAATTATACACTTAGGAACAGTTAAAATAAGTATTATATTTACCATAAGAAGGAAAAAAAAGTAAGAATTATGCCAAGATATTACAATAGTGGGACAGAAAGTTCTAGCCTTTCTTCTTGGATGCAGAGCTTGAATATTTTCTGATTCAACCACTTCAGAAATTTCTCTTGCAGTCTTTTCTTTCATTCATTTGGCTCAATCATTTGATAAATAGTTATTTGGAAGCATTGATACATCATATCATACTCTGAGGGACCGGAGTGATGAGTAAGAGAGGTCTCTTGCCCAGGGCCCTGAGAGAGACAGCCACATTCACAAATGATTAAAATATACTTATAAAGGCTATAGGAGAAACAGTGAACCCTAGTGGGAGCACAGGAGAGGAAAATTGGGAATCGGGGCTCCAGAGGAGAGTTGATAACTGATCTGGGTTTGAAGTTTGAATAGGAATTGGGCCGCTTATTTTGTATTTCAATAAGAGGCAGTAATGATCACTCACATTTTCTGCCTTGGATCTGAGATATCGGCAGCCTTTTCAAATATTTTGTGATATTTTCCCCTTATGTATCTGTAAGCAAAAGGGTTCCTGGGGGCAGAAAAACATCTTGGTGCATTCTCTGTCCTACTTCCTAAGTAATTATGAGGAAAACAACTTTGAAAAATAATTCAGAGTCAACGGGATGTGCTGGGATCCCTCAAAGAGTTTTGTGATTAGTAGGGCATGAGGGGAGGGCAGCTGGTGGTACCCTAGGAAGCAGTCAGTGTGGGACCACCATGCAGAGGTCGCAGAAATGATCTCTGCTGGGGCATGGAGAAGCTCCACGGGGGATGGGACCTCTGTGTTTTCCTATTTAGGGCTGTGATTTGGATTATTTGGACATAGAAAGATGGAGAACAGCAGGAGGCAAAATACATGTGCTTTCTTCAGGGAAGCTGTGAAAAAGCAAGTGAAGGGTCCTTCAGGGCCGCAGGGTCTTAAAGTCTTCAATATTCTACTCATTCTTGGAACCATGAGCCCTACTTTGTTATTGTTTATATTTAGGAGGGGAAGGCCTCAGGAGCCTTTGCTCCTTGTACCCACGTACAAGGGGTGGTAGAGCAGAAAAGACAGTAAAGATTGTCATCCAAAGGCCCCGAGTGGGCATTGGGCTCTGGGGTGGGTTGGGAATAGATTGAACCAGAAAGTGTAACTAGTGAAAAGAATATGTCTTGGAGTCAGCCCTGGGTTCCAATCTTGGACTAAAAAATTATTAGCTTGGACTCAAAAATTACTAAATTAATTAAAACTTCCAAAACCTTATTTTCCTTGTGTAGCAAATGGGGATTATTATAGTGTCTTCACAGAGGGTGACCAAGAGGACTAAAGAGGATGGGTAACAGTCATGCTTAGCTTACAGGCCTACCTTAGTGTGAGCACCTTCCCCAGGTGATATTTTAAAAGTCCCATCTAAGCCTGAGAGTCTGTAAAATATTTTGAAGATATTTTCCTTCCAAAAATAAGTTATTCGTATAGTCAAACTTAAAATATATGACTGATATGTTTCTAGGCAAGTAGTATAAGTAATTTCAAGTGTAAACAAATATATCACAAAGTGGAGTCTCCTAGTTTAGAAGCTAATCTCTAGGAATTAAATATTTTTGGAAGGTGAGTTAACCATTTCATTCCTTCAAGTTGCAGTTTAGGGCTCAGAACTGTGTGTTTTAGAAATGTTATCATTTTGGTGGATGGAATCTTACCTTACCTTTCAAGTGGCTCTGTTTATTGAAAGCTCTGAGTGTTAGGGTCTTACTCTGCATTGTGTCTTACTGCTGAAGTGACTCCTAGAAATAGTTGAGAGTGTGAATTCAGGTTCAGAAACATCCAGTTAGAAAGACCCTAGATTATGGTGCCTTCTCTTATGCCCCTAATAAACTTTGTCATCATTACTAGTCACTTTACTGAATCCCCTCCCCTTTTTCTTCAGTTTTTCAGGTGGACCTCTTAGTTTTTAAAATTATACAATGACATTATCAACGAATGATCTTTTCTGCTTTGTGACTTTTGCATCCTTGTTTGTGTCTCCTGATGAGAGAAATCTGTCAGGATGGCATTGACAGAAGGTGGAGAAGGTGTCCTGTGTTTAATATATTGGCATTTACTCTGACTCCCAGCGCACCCCTGTTATGTCTTTCTTGTCACTCAGATCTCACCATAGAGGAACTTTTGGTAAAATGTCTTTTCCCAGTGAACTCTGAACACATTAGGGAAAGGATCTCTTCTTGATTCATCTCCATGAAATGTTTATATTGATCCCATGTAGATATTTGTGGGAATTATGAATAAATACCTTAAATTTTCAGGGTTCAATAGAAAGTATGTGAGGATAACAATGTCCAACAGGAAATTATGGGGATCTTTTCATATAATTTCAAAGAATATTCACTACTCAGCTGCCTTTCTTAAAAAACCCTTCATTTCAATCAGTATCTTGAATACTTATTTTTTTGTGTTTTTTTTTTTATGTGAGAGAGCAAGGGAGAAAATTTAAAGCTGTAACCCTATTTATCATTAAAAGAAACAGAGGAAGCTCAAACTCTGTCTAAACTGTTGATCCATGTATGAATTCCTTAATTCATTTTCTAATTTATATGCTTTCAAGCAAACGAACAAATCAGCCCCAAACTGAATAAATTAACTGGCTACTTTATTATGTGTCCATGAGGGCAAAAAGATAAAATTTATGTTGATTATATTTGCTACATTTTAGCATTTTAAATAGTATCTACTCTAATACTATATAATCTCCTTTGTTGATACTGTCCATATTACAAGTTTTATATATTCCTATTTGAAATAATGTTTGTCTCCTAATGTCACTCATGTATTTAATAATTTTAAAATAGTAGGATTTTTGCTGGGACTGAGCAATGAGAAAAAAGATTTCCTAAGGAATAAATGAAATACATCAAAGAATAATTTGCCAAGCCAATATGGTAGAAGTCATATTTATTGAAAAAAATTAATATCTTTGCTATAAAATTTGTAACAGGAATATTTACTGAATGTTTATTTTGATGCATAAACCTGAATGTTACATACCAAGTACAAGACAGTAGCACTAGTTTTCCCTTTATTTACATTTTATGAAAATTGTTAAGCAGCCCATGTTAAAAGAACTTATGATGGAGAATTGTTACATTAGAAAAATAATATTCTTGATAAAGCATTCTCAAGGAGTCCAATCATTGTTTCTGCCTCTTCAATAAGGCAAAAGTCCCTGGAATAGCATATAACTTAATTTATAAAATACAATAACTGTTCAGACACATATTCAAGTTTTCTTTTGGTATGATTTTTTTTTCTCACTGCAAAATTACTTTTTTCTTGTTTTTTTTTTTTTTTAAACTAAAACAGGAAGATTGACTTTCAGGGAAATGTCATTTAATAATTTCAGCTATACATTACATACACAACTCTGTAGCCTAGCAACCACCATCGATACACCATCATTAACTTTAAATATTTTGCTTGGTGAGCTATTCTCAAATGTAGCCTATTTTAAGATTTTGCCATCATTATGATTGTGGAATCATTGTTTGGTTTTCAGAGGAAACAGATCTGTCACAGTATGAAGTTTTGTTTAGTTTAAGGAACTGGTACACGATTACATTTCCACTCACAAGAGAACGCCACAGATGGAACTCAAGTCAGGCTTTGCTGGCTCGGCACAGGTCCGGTGCTGGACAGCCTGGCCCTCCGGCTCTCACTCTGCACAGCCCTGGCCGCGTTCAGTGGGTTTCAATTCCCGAGATTCCCTGCTCTTCACAGTTAGGTAGTTTTAATTCCTTCAAAGGCACACAACTTCCATCTCTTTTCCAGTGTTGCTCCCACGCCCGTGAATTCCTGCTTGAACATGCGTGGCAGCCTCATCAAAAGCATTTCGATTTCGTTGGCGGATATCTATTAGAAAGGAAGAGAAATCACTTGTGGGAAAGAAGTGCATCTTAAAGCAGGTGATGGGCTGGGGAGGCCCCCTCCCCCTTTCCCAGGGAGACAAACAAGGTTGAGTTCTCTGTGGCTGAGCAATGTCATCCTAGTAGGAGTGTGTGTAAAGCATCTAATGTAATTATCCTGGTTTCTGAGCAGCTGCTGGGACCGGGCATGAGATGAATGGACAGAAGGTTCTGGGTTTGCTCTTCCTGGCTGCCTTATTGGCAAGGCCAAGCCATGCTCAGATTGCATATTCCTCACCCCGAGGACAGAAATATTCTTTAAGTCAGTGAGGAGCAGGGGGCATTCCTAGTGGATTTCTTGCCATCCAAACTTTTTTCTCAGCTATGAGTTACAGTTACATGCTACATTGTGTGTGTGTGTGTGGTGCTGGGACTTGAACCCAAAGCCTTGTGCAGGCTAGGCAAGTGCTCTACCACTGAGCTACATCCCCAGCCCTGGAGCTGCAACCTAATATCTATCCCACATATCTCCTAGGACTGTTGGGAGAAGGCAGAGAGAATATGGTCTAGATGCTTCACACAGTACTCATAGGAAAAAAAAAAAGATACTTTTCAGAAGCATATAAACCTTTTAATAATCTGTTATTAACACAGACCAGAGAGCAAGAAGCCTTAAGAATGAAAACTAAACCCCAAACTTACAACAATAAATGTCTTATATGCAGCCATAAAATCCAGGTAGAATTTTTAGTGCAATTTTTTTCATTTCAGATTTTTTATAGTAATTTTTACACCAACAATTCATTTTATTTTAAAGGAAGAACAAATGAACCATAATCCTTCTGTCCGAATTCAGCTGTTGCTCTTGTGTTCCCTGTGTTTACATCCAATCTGTGTGTGTGCCTGGGGATCTCACGAAGCAAGGTGGCTAATTAGGGGTCTGATATTCTGTTTGAATCCTCTATCTACTATTGTTATGAGCTAAATGACCCTTGCAAAGATAATTAGTCCCTTTAAGCCTCAGCAAATGGGACTAACATTTAATAAGGATGTTATGAAAGCTATTGCTCTAGCACAGAGTTGGGCACATAGAAATGCTCCATGAATTAGAGCTATTATTATTTCTCATGGTGTAATCACTGTAGAGATCATTTCAGATGCTACACTTTCCATTTAACAATATTAAGATTAACTTAAAATAGAGACCAAATAGACCAGAAAGTCAAATCAACTGTGTTTAATATTCATATGAAAGACATTTTATATATTTTCAATATACAAAACTTTAAATAGAGGCAGTTCAAACAAAAGGGAAATAAACTGTATTTCTAAAATTTTTGTATGAATTATTTTGAAATCTGAATGCATTTGGCCACAAAACCATGTTAGAAGGATTATTAGATTCCCAAGTCAACCCTCATAGGGTTACTGAGCAGATTATTAAAATGGTTCATGGTGATGTGGAAAAGCAACTCTCCTTTCTATGGGCACCATGCAGATCACTCGGCCCTGAGTTCTCGCTGCATTCTCCCAATAGTCCTGTGAGATACATAGGTAGATATTAAGGTGCAGCTCCACTTCACAGCCGAGAAAGGTGAGTGAACTACAGAGGGTGGAGCATTTTGTCAATGGCAGAGCTTTGAAAGGAAACAGCTCTGTGTTGGGGCCTGGGTGTTGGTCTGCTTAACGGACTCAACAGTCCCCCCAGGAATGTCAGCAGTTGTAGCGGGGACAGCAAGAGGTGCTGTGTGGTGCATTCTGAATACCAGGCACCTGGGCCACTTATTAAAAGACTAGCTCCTCCGGCCTCTTCTCCGGGGTCTCTGGGAAGCAATCTGGGATGTAGTCCAGCTCATCTATTTTTAACAACCACCACTGGGAATTCTGATGACCAGGCACCTTTGGGTTAAGAATGAGGACTTAATTCAATGAGTCACTGAGAAGTTTCCCTAGCCAGACTGTTCTCAAAACACTTGCTTTTGTTCTCACAACACTCTAATGAGACAGGGAATCACTCACAAATGCAGAAGCAGAGCCTAAAGAGCTTAGATGACCTGTGTAGAGTAACCAAGGCCATATGTGTGGGGCCGGAAGCAGGTCCAGGCAGCGTCTTAATCACAGATGCCAACCTCCACGGAGATAGAACTGTGCAGAGAGGACCAAGAGGGTGTTCCCAGTCATGCCTCTGTGCTCAGGGTGAATATCAGCAGGGAGGGGCTGTGCACAGGAGGGCAGGGCTCTTCTGTGGTGAGTACTATTAGAGTGATATCTACCCAGTCAGCAGCAGAAACCTGAAAGCTCCTGACTCAATTAGCTCATGTACACTTATATGCTGATGCTTGGGCACACATACTTGAGCCATTCAGCCAAACAGCAAGTCAATCCTGGGGAACCTCGCCTGGCATTTACTGAAATACAGCTAGATCTTGTTTACCATGGTACATTTTGACTTGAGCCCAGACTTCAGCCACAAAGGAAGCAGAAAGGCAGCCTCCACCACCAACTCACTGTGGGTCAGGCACAGGGTATGATATGTGTACAACATCTTATGAGATAAGGATTATGAGACCTTATCTCATAAGCAAGCTCATTAAACAAGCAAAGACACCCCTCATTTGCTGGAAGAAAGAAGTACAGTTGCAGAAGATTTGGATCCTAGTTCTGGAATGACCATTAATCATCTTCCAGTTAAATAATCTCTTTGGACCTGTTTTCTCATTTGCAAGACAAGAGAATTGGAAAAAGAGAACCCACTGAACACCCTAAGGAGTCAGACTACATGTTGGCCACTGATGTACTAGCACCTGTCTTAGGGAGAGACATTCAAAATATACTTGTACACTAGGCTTGGCAAAGATCTTCAAATGAGAAAACTTGATAGGTCTTTTGTAATTCTATTTTTTTCGTGTACTTCAAAACAAGTGGCGAACAACACTTAGGGAGTACCTACTATGTGCCATGTACTGTTCTGAATCCTTTTCCTATATAAAGTCATTCAATAAAAAAATTACACATAAAGCCTATTTTACAGATGGTGAAACTGAGGTACAGAGAGATTAAGTAAGGTGCCCAAGTCACACAGCTAGGAAGTAGTGAAACTGGTATTTGAAATCCTCATGATTACTTCATTTGGATAGCAATTAGACATACCGCAGATTTGGACACAGCTAGAAATTAGTATTATGGAAACTAATATCCTCAAATGTACTTAACTGTATGTTTCTGTCGATAGTATAACAGCCTGATTCTGCCATAAAGATGTAAATATTGTGGACAGAGATGTGTCATAATTATGGAAAATACCACTTCAAATGAAATACTAAGATATCCAGTTAATAAGGCTCTCAGCTTAAGTCTAAACAATTTCCTTAAATATGCTTATACTGCATGCCAGGAGAAAGGTGTTGGAGAAAATACTTTTAGATTAGTTTGATTTTTTTTTTTGTTTTAGTCTTTAGTTTTTAGTCTTTTATAGTTTTAAGTCTTTCCCCATCCTACAAAATAAACTTCTTCAAATTGTACATTTTGGAATTTTTCAAGACAAAATTCAATTTCTCCTTCATTTTCATTCTATAACCAAATAATTTTTGCTTTACAAATATCTGCATCTATCCCTTTCCTTCCTATAAAAACATTCTTGATCTTGAGAACTAAGGGAATCAAAGAGTCATCACAAAGCACGCAGGCCTCAAGGGCTGAGCTCTGAGTGCAATTGACCCATTCCTCATTTTGTGCAGGATTTGCTTGGAGTCACTTCCAAGGTCAGGGGTTCTCTCTAAGGTCTTGTTTTCATCGGTGGGATACAGGAAAAGGCTGGGTCTTCCTCCCTGGTGAATGGAGGGACTAGAACTTGGGGCAGGGCTTCTGCTGCTGAATCCAGCTCTGCTCTCAGAGGAAAGGATTTCCTTCCCATAGCTCCTATGAGGAGTCACATATGAGCGGCCAGAGTAGCCTGTGTGGCACTGGGATTGGGTTAGACAGGTGCTGTGGCTGCGATCTTGCTCCCTATACCCAGGGAAGACTGCCATAGCCTGATGCCTTTTCTACCCTCTTAACTCAGCTTTTGTTCCAATAAATTGGTGGCCCATATATATATATATATTTAATCTTAGATATTGTTCTTGGATTCTCTCAGTTGTTTAAAAATTTCTAATTTATTTCCTTAAAAATATTTTTCAATTATAGTGTTTTATGCAGATTAATCACACAAATTTAATTGGGTTCAATGGAGCATTGTCATGTAAGGATATCGTACTTTGAATTTGTCTACCCACTCTTCCACTTTGAGGCCATCTTTATTTCCTGTAAATCATCACATATGAAAAATAACATGCAATACTTGTTTTTCTGTGCCTGACTTATTTCACTTAACAGGATGTTCTTCAGTTTCATCCATTTTACTGCAAATGACAGTATTTCATTCTTTATGGAGGAATAACATTGCTTCATGTATAGTGGCAAGTTTTCCTTATCCACTCATCTGTTGACAGGTACCTAGGCTGATTCTATGTCTTGGCTGCTGTGAATACTGCCATGATGGACATGGGCATGCATGTGTCTATTTTTATGCTCACTTCCTTTGGATATATGTATCCAGGAGTGAGTGGAATAGTCATATGGTATTTCTATTTCTTTTTTTTTCTTTTGAGCTGGGACAAGTTTATTTTAAAAACACACATCTTGTAATGGTATATTATTACCACAGCTATGCCAGTTATAAGAAGGAAGGTGGGTGATCATTAAGCATTCTGTAGTATATGGAAATCTTGAGCTTCTTTATTCTGAATCTTATGTTATTTAATGACTCTCTCAGTTATATTTCATGGCACAGTAAAAATTTCAATAATTAGGCAAAAATGATGCAAAGAAAATGAGGCATTTCAACCCCCAAAGGAATTTTAGTGGTTTAAGGAAAGACAGACAATAAGAAGTCTTTTTGAAGCTGGAGTTACTCATTCCTGAATAATATATTCTCATAAAAATGTTATATCTGCTGTTTATACAAAGGTAGATGCAAGAACTTGGTGAGTTAGACACAGCCTTAAGACAGATATTTAGCCCTTCTTGGAATACTAGGAACCAATAATAATTTTTCTTTTTTTTTTTAAGTACCAAAGAAATACTGCCTCATGCAGCTATACTTGAGACGATACTCAGGAATTCCATCATTGTTCTTCAAAAAAGCAGCCTACTTCTAATTTTTCACAACAGGTTTTCCCATAGGCACATGTAGAGCTTGTGTTCCTAGGCCATGTCTCTGACCTACATAATCAGGCTCAGAGATGGGGTCCAGAGACCTGCTCTTTGGAGATGTTTCCCAGTTTTCTTCTCTTCTCTGTAGAATCCCAAGAAAATGGACTACAGGCCTAGGCATGGTAGAAGAAACCCGAAAGCAGACTTGGTACCTCCATGGAACTTGAGTGGCCACAGGAGGATTTACAGTGTGGCTTGAGGAATCATAGGCCATAGTTCTAACCATGTGCCAGGTATCATTCCAGGAGCTCTCCATCTTTTACCTAATTCATATTTACAGCAACCCCAGGAAGTAGGTGTTACCAGCATCCCTTTTTACAGCAAAGAAACACATACAGCATGCATAAAAAGCTTGCCAAAGGTCCCGTATTTAGTGAGTCTACTCAGTATTTTGCTATGGTTGTAGTTCAAATCTTGTGATTTAAATTATTGTACAAGCAGGTGAATTGTCTTCTGAAAAAAATATTTGTTCTTCCTGACAAAGGATTAACTTTTTCCCTACTATTTTTTCTAGAAATATCTCGTATATTTTAAATCTAAATGAAAATAATGAAATGGGATCTAAATGCCACTGGAATTTAATAAATGCATTTTTGACTTAAATTTACTTTTTAATTTGTTCGAATTAGTTATACATGACAGTTCTATTTTTAGGGTTCTTTTTATTTTTCCTGGTACTGGGATTGAACCTGGGCGGCACTTTACCACTGAGCTACATCCTAGCCCTTTTTCTTGAGGCAGGGTCTTGCTAAGTTGCTGAGGCTGGTCTCAAATTTGTGATCCTCCTGTCTCTGCTTCCCAGTTGCTGAGATTATAGGTATGAATCACCACATCTGGCCCTTGTTTTTTAGTTTTGAGGAAACTCCATACTGTTCTCCATAGTGACTGTACTAATTTACATTCCCCCAAACAGCATATGAAAACTACTCCTTTTCCACATTCTAACCAGCTTTTGTTAATTATTTGTTTTTTGGATAATAGCCGTTCTAACTGGGGTGGAGTGATATTTCAATGTAGTTTTGGCTTGCATTTCCCTAACGGCTAAAGATGTCAAGCTTTTTTTTTCCCCATGTGTATTTGAACATTTGTACTACTACTTTTAAGAAGTGTCCATTCAGATCATTTGCCTATGTTTTTTGATTGGATTACATGTTCTTAACTTTTTGAGAGTTTTTTAAAAATATATTATGGATATTAGTCCTCTATCAGATGAATAGCTAGAATAAATTTTCTCTCATTCCATAGGTTTCCTCTTCACTCTGTTGTCTCCTTTGCTATGGGGAAGGTTTTAAATTTGATCCAATCTCATTTGTCAATTTTTGCTCTTATTTTTGGAACTATCAGAGTCCTTTTCACAAAATCATTGCCTTCATGTGACAATATCTTGCAGTGTTTATGTGTCTCTAGTTAGTTAAAAGCTTTAGGTCTTACATTAGGGTCTTTGATCCATTTTGATCCAGCCCTATTTTGTATTTTATTTAAAGACAGGGTCTCACTGAGTTGCCTAGCGCCTCACAGTTGCTGAGGCTGGCTTTGAACTCATGATCCTCCTGCCTTAGCCTTCTGAGCTGCTGGGATTACAGGTGTGTGCTACCGTGCCTGGTGAGTTTTTTATACAGGGTGAGAAAGATTGAGTTTCAATGTGAAATTCAGTCTTTCCAGCACCATTCCTTATGTTTTTGGACATTTGGATTAGTTGGCTATAGATGTGCAGATCTAATTCTGGGTCCTTTATTCTATTCCATTGGTCTACTTGTATGTTTTTATGCCATACCATACTTTTCTGTTACTATGGCTCGTAGTGTATTTTGAAATCAGGTATTGTGATACCACTAGCATTGCTGTTTTTGCTGAGGATTGCTTTGGCTATTCAGGGTCTTTTGGGCCTCCATGTAGATTTTACTATTTTTTCAGTTCCATGAAAAATGACCAATATTTTGATGAAGGCTACATGCATTCTACAGATTTCTTTGGCTAGTATGCTCACTGTAACAATATTCTTCTAATCTATGAACATGAGAGATCTTTTTGTATTTTTGTGTCTTCTTCAGTGTTTTATAATTTTCATTGAGAGGTCTTTCATTTTCTTTATGTTTATTCCTAGGATTTGTTATCTTTGGAAGGGGAGGGGGGCATCTATAATGAATGGGATTGTTTTCCCGATTTCTTTCTCAATGAGTTCATTATTGGTACATGGAGAAGGTACACATTTCTGAATGCTGGTTTTTGTATCCTGAAACTTTTTCAATTCTAAGAATCTTTTTATGGAGTCTTAAGTTTTTTTTTAAATATAGAATTATTTTTTTAAAATATAGAATTATTTTTTTAAAAAATATAGAATTATATATAAACAGGATAATTTGACTTCTTTCTTTCATATTTGGATTTCTTTTCTTTCTATCTTTTGCCTACTTGTTCTGGCTAAACTTTCAAGTTCTATATTGAATACGACCAGTGAGAGTGAACACCATTGTGGTGTTCTTGATTTCAAAGGAATGCTTCCAGTTTTTCCCTATGTAGTATGATATTGGCTGTGGGTTTGCCATATATAATTTTATTATGTTGAGATATGATCCTTCTATACTTAGTTTATTCAAGGATTTTATTTTGAAGGGATGTCGAATTTTGTCAAAAGATTTTGTTAAAAGATTCTACCTGTATTGAGATGATAGTGTGATTTTTTAAATACTAAATTCTATTTATGTGCTGTATTAATTGACTGGCATATGTTGAATCATCCTGGAATAACTGGAATGAAATCAACTTGATCATGGTATATGATCTTTTAGTGTACTATTGAATTC
Organism: Spermophilus citellus; assembly: GCF_964194105.1. Lineage (NCBI taxonomy): Eukaryota > Metazoa > Chordata > Mammalia > Rodentia > Sciuridae > Spermophilus > Spermophilus citellus. Next base: position 45,155,241 of record NC_138182.1, on the reverse strand, counting down.
AATTTGCAAGCATTATTTTGAGGATTTTTGTAACTATATTCTTCAAGGATAGTGGCCTATAGTTTTTTTTGTAGCCTTATTGGGTTTTTAAAAAAATATTTTTTTTAGTTGTAGATGGACACAATACCTTTATTTTCATGTGGTGCTGAGGATCAAACCCAGTGCTCCATATGTGAGAGGCAAGCACTCTGCCACTGAACCAATACTCCAGCCCCCTTATCAGGTTTTGATAGCATAATAATATTGGCTTTTTAGAATGAGTTTGGAAGGGTTCCTTTCCTTTCTATATCATGGACTATTTTTTTTATGAATCTTTTTTTTTGTAGATGGTCACAACACAATGCCTTTTATTTATTTATTTTTTATGTGGTGCTGAGAATCAAACCCGTGTCCTGCATGGACTAGTTTTGAGGATCATTGGTATTACCTCTTCAAATGTTTGGTAAAATTTAGCAGTGAATTAATTGATCCTGGGCTTGTCTTTGCTAGATGATTTTTAAAAATGTTTTTATTGATGTGTTATAGTTATACACAATAAAGGGAACCATTATGCCATATTCTTACATTCACATAATTTGAACAATCTCTTTTACCTGGTGACTTTATTACTGATTCAATCTCATTGCTTGCTATTGATCTTAGACATTTTTTTTAGATTTTTTAAAATTCCTTTTGGTTCAACTTTGGTCATTTGTCCATAAACTTGCTATTCAAGATTTTCTAATTTACAGCATATAGTTTTTAAAATTATTCTCTAATGTTCAATTAGATTTCACTGGAGACAAAAAGAAGAGGATAATACAACAGATGCCAAAGTATTTGCATCTCCTCTCTTTCTTTTAGCTAAGGCTTTGTCCATTTTGTTTATCTCTTCAAAGAACCAAATGTTTCATTGGTCCTTTGATTGTTCTTTTATTCTCTATTTCAATCATTTGTGTTCTGAACTTTATTTCTACTGATTTGGGTTTTTTGTTCTTGTTTTTCTACGATGCATTTTCTTGAGATGCATTCTTAGATTATTTGAGATCTCCCTCTTTTAAAGTGTAGGCATGTGTAGCTAAAAACTTGCCTCTTAGTACTAATTTTTCTGTATCCCAGAAGTTTTTTTATTTTGTCGATCCATATTCATTTGATTTTAGGCATTTTTAATTTTTCCCCCAGATTTCTTCAATGACCCAGCAATCATTCAAAAGTGTACTGTTCAATCTCTGTGTTTTTGTATAATTTCTGTAATTTCTCTTGCTGTTGATTTGTAGTTTTATTCCATTATGATTCAATACAAGAAATTACTTCAGTTTTGCTTTGTTAATAATTGCCTTATGGCCTAATATGTGAAAAAGTCCCATATACCCACATACTGATGCAGCCATTGGGTGGAATATTCTGTAGATGTCTGTTGAGTCCATTTGATCTCTACTGTAATTTAACTCTGATGTTTCTTTGTTAACTTTTTTGTCTGGATTATCTATTGGTGAGAGTGGAGTAGTGAAGTCACTCAGCACTATGGTATTAGGGCCTATTTCTTACTTTATATCCAACAGTGTTTGTTTTATATAATTGGGTGCTCTTGCATTTGATGGATGGACAAATTTCAGGGGCATGTGGGCCATGCTGATTAGGCATATTCAATCTGGAGGTTTCCAGTCTGAGTTCAGGGATATAGCAAATGTCCAAGCCACTGTGTATCCTGGAATGTCTCTGAGGCTGTAGTGGGGTGCTGGTGAGGGAGGAACCATCTAACCATCAAGTTCTGTGTTGGAGGGGGTCCTGACAACTAAGCAATTTACCAGCCTCAGTTCTGGCACCTTCCAAACTGGTCCCTGCTTAAAACCACTCATATGTCCCATGTTTCTTCTTGACACAGCAGATGGGATCACTGACAGCCATGCCCTGCACTCCCCACCACAGCCTGTGCTCCCTTCTGCATAACTCTCCCAGCAAGTTTGTGAGAGACACTCCCCCAAGCCATAACCATCTGGCATGGCTGTCTCCTACCCAGTCTGTGCAGCAAGGTGATCATGGGGGTGCTTACTTGTGTTTGTTCCGGGTTTTAATGTCCCCAAAGCAGTTGCATCCCCGTGATAGGATCCTTCTCAAGATGACTCCTTGTTAAAGAGCTCTGAGTTTGCTGAATGATGTAATAAATTTCTTCTCTAAAGCCAGCTTGTTATGCCAGGGGAGTCACTCTCAGACCAAATCCCTGACCTGGATTTAAAGCTCACAGAACCTTGTACTTCTCCTGTGGCTAGGACTGCCAGACTGCTCTCATTACTGGGCCCTTTTGCACCTTCCAGCTTCCCCTATGCTTGTAGTTTTGGGTCCCCTGCCCCTGGCCAAGGAGCCAGAGATGTTGCAAATTGCTTTGTACTTTTCTCAGGGCTGCTTTTCCCAATTTTCCATGCTGTTTAGTTTCTCCTCACTTTGTTATTGGTTCCCAGCATTCTCTCCCTCTTTCCTTGGAATATAGTTTTCCTCTGTTGCTGTGACTCTTCTCTTTCAGATCTTGTGAAGGGTACTTCTTATTCTGTCAGGTGGTTCTTCCTCTTCCTGACACTTACTCAAGCTAGGAAGAACTGACTGGCTATTATTGCTTTATCTGAAATGCTGAGATCAAATTCAGAGCCTCATGCATGTTAGGCAAGTGCTATACTACTGAGCTGTACCCCACACCTGATTTTCTATAATTTAAAAGACAAAGAATAGATGAGAAGTCTCTGCACAACCAAGGGTGCTTATGTGGTGTTAACACCACAGAGGTAATTTATAAGATCTGCTTGATATATTTTCTGAACTCCTGACTCTAGCCCACTGCCTCCCTGCCAGGCCTCTAAGCACATGTACAAATTGACACAAGCAGACATAAATCAATGTGGTTATTATGATGGTTGGCTCCATATCCCATAACATCAGGCAAGGGAAGCTGAGTTTGGGGCACTGGAAAGATGCCCACGGAAGCTGTGTCAAGGCTGTGGAGTCAGGGAAGCCAAGTATGAAACCAGAGTTCCTTCCATAGTATAAGCTTTTAGCCCTCAGTGCACCTTTCAGTCTCATTCATTCTTGCTGTCCCTGGGCAGTGCATGGTGTGGCACACACAGAACCTTGCAGGAAGCATTCTCTGAAACAGTGCAGATGGGGAACAAACAAAGGGAGAGAGGAAGAAAACCAAGGAGATAAACAGAAGTGAGGAATGAGAAGAGCAGGGAAGGAAGGAAGAGGAGGAAGGGAAGAATGGGAAGAAACATGGCCAGTTGCTAAATGTCCCAGAGAGAAGCCACTGGAGTGAGCACAAACTAAAGGACACACACTGGTTAACAGATTTAACACTTCTCTAATACCTACTTCACTATCTCCCCTGCCCAATATTGGCACTTTATTAGTTTACACCTGATTACCTCATAACTATTATACCATTTTCTCAACTAGACTACAAGTTTGTTGAGAGCAGGGTTATATTTTAGATTTCTTCTGCGTCCTGTCAGCCCCTGTTCCTCTGTGGTCCTAGGATACTGCTGAGCACATGACAAGCAGTGAGTTATCCCAGCATTCATTGGGGGTCCTGGTAACCCCCTCAACTTCTCTAATGATGGGTGAGCAGATTCGTTTATATTCTTTGTGTAGTCAAATGGAGAATATTAGTTACCTTGACTGTCATATGCTTTTGAGGGGTGCTCATCTATCTAAAAAAATGTTGATTAGTCCATCTAAGCACTCATTTGTTAACATACTGTAATAGGTATGCTATTAAGAACCCCAGAGTAAAGTTGGGTGTGGTGGTACGCACCTGTAATCCCAGTAACTTGGGAGACTGAGACAGGAAGACTTTAAGGCTAGCCTCAGCAACTCAGGGGAGACCCTCAAAGCTAAAAAAAAAAGGGGGGGGGGATTCAAGATGGTGGATAGAGGAAGGCTGATTCCTAGTTGCCCTGTGGCTTAGAATTCAAACAGCAGGAATACTGCTTCTCAGTGAGGTGCGTGAGAGGAATTTCTCTAAACTTTAACATTGGATAGTCAGAGCATCTTAGAAACTCAGAAATCTGGGCACATTGAACAAAGAAGAAAGAGTTCAGGAGCTGAGCCTGCTGGGGCAGCACTGGTGTACCACAGGGAGAGGAAAAACAACAGGAGGATCTGGTATGGAAAAACCCAAGGTCAGAAAAGCAGCTGAACCTAGCTGAGCCAGAGGCTGCGCTGTGAACTAGTGTTTGAAAAGTGCTCTGTTTTTCAAATGGCCATGGAAAGAGGCGGGAGCCATCTTGAGGTGGCCATGCTGCTGCTATGAGAGACAGGAGATCATAGCAAACATGGCCATACTGTCCTAGAAAGCACCTACTTTGTGGTCCAGAGTGTTATGGTGTTCCTAGCAGAATGTGACTGTAACAGGCACACAGAAGATTGTACCCAGGGGAATGCAAGTCAGAAAAACAAAGGGGAACCCAACTTGCTTTCCATTTGAATTGGATGCTTCACATGACCAGCTAAAGCAGTCTGGGAATCTGAACAGGTGGGTGTGAAAAGGACCAAGACCTGGAGGGCGGTGTTAGTGGACACCAGAGTGTGTGGAAGATTGGCTCCCCTAACCAGTAAGTAGAATTCGTGAGAGGCTCCTGGGATCCAGGTCTTAGGGCTATGCTGATCTAATCTGTCCAGAGCAAACACCATCCAACAAAGCCCTTACTGCCTGATTAGACTTAAACCCCAGCTTCTGGAATTTCTCCCACAGATCTCTGCAGCTGGCCCACCCTGGGAGGGCATCCATCTGGTCTGTGCAGACTAAACTCCAACTGATGGTACTTCCTATTCCATCCAACCTTTTACTAGTGAGCAGGGAAGTTGAGAGCTATTTTAACCAGTTTCAGACTTTGGTCAACTCCAGATGGTAGCTCAGTAAGCAACACAAAAAGAGGAAGGGGTTAACAACCCAGCTTCTGCTCTCTGTCCATAGTTTCAGAAGAAATGAAAAGAAAGAGAGTTGGGTGCAGACAGTGACTATCCATTTTCATCAACTATTTTGAACACCTCAGTAGACATGTGTTTTTTTCATTAAGGATATTTCTTGTTCTTGTGTGTTCTTACTATGCTGATTGGTTCATGGACACATATGTATTTTTTTAATTCTCATTTTAAAAATGTATGCATTTTTTGTCTTGAGGGTTATGGTTTTTGTTTCAGTTTTGTTTTGCTTTCTTGTTTCTAGTTTTCTTCTTTCTTTTTCTTTTCATCACTAGCCAAATTTTCTTTCCCTTTGTTTCTTTAATTTTTCTCCTTCTAACCATTACCAGCTATAACTCTCTTGCATTCATTGTTCACTTTTTGAAATTTCACTCTTTTCTACCTTCCTATCACATTTTCTTTTCTTAATAAACTGTATTTTTACCATGTTTTAGAATTGATCGGCTTATATAACTTCTGCCTCAGCTGGGTGTGGCAGCTCACATCTGTAATGTCAGTGACTCAGAAAGCTGAGGCAGGAAGATTGCAAGTTCAAGCCCAGCCTCAGAAACTTAATGAGACTGTCTAGTAAAATAAAAAAGATTTATGGATGTATCTCAGTGGGTAAGCACCCCTGGATCCCACCTCCAGTACCCCAAAGCAAAACAAAATCAAAACTGCTCCTACCATTCATGCTGTAGCAGTTATTACTGATATGGATGACAGTTGACACCTGTTATTTGATTTAATGTCAGATCTAATTCATGGTTCCTTATTGTATTTGTTGCTGGCAAATGCTGATCCCACTCTTCCTGTTTTCTTATGGCAATTAATGTTGTAGATGTCCCAGCAGGAACCAGGTATTTATTTTAATGCTTTTTTTTTTGCATTTTTGCATTTTTGTTGCTATTGTTTGTTTCCCCCTATTCTGTGAGGTGCAGGGAAACTACAGGGACACTACAAGTTTATAAGGTAGAGACTTCTGTGGAAGTAAACTAAATGAAAAGACAGTGCACTTTGCTCCATACACAAACTAATGACACTCAAACTTCAGCTATATTTTAATACCAAGAATAGAAGAGATAAAAACCCAAACTAATAACCAGCCCCAAGGAGAAATGGGTAGGGATAGGCACTCGGATCCCACATCTATGAGGCGGTCTCACTCTAGGACACTTTGGCAAGTGAAGGCTGTGCCCTCAAAGGGTCAACATAGAAGAGTGAACAAGATTTCCATTTCAACAGATACATAAAACTCAACCCAGGAATATACAATATGAAAAAACAAAGTAACATGACACCTCATAAAGTTCATAATTAATCAGCAACTGACCCCCAAAATATTGAAGTAGATGAAATACTAAAGAATTCAAATGAATGGTTATAAAAATGATTAATAAATCCCAAGAAAGGAAGTTATATTATAGAATATGAATGAGAAATTCAATAAGGAGATAGGGATATTAAAAAAGAATAAAATAAATCTTAGACATGAAAGACACAATAAATCAAATAAAATGTTTAATTGAAAGTCTCTTTAATAGAGTAGATCATGCTGTAGACAGAATCTCAGAGCTGGAAGACAAAGGGGGCAGCTTTGAACATTCAGACTGTATTAAAATAGCCATCATCAGAATATCCAGAAACTCTAGGACAACATTGAGAGACAGGAATTGAGGAAGGTTGTGAGATGATTTTTTTCCAAACCTTGAGAATGAGATGAACATCCAGTTTCAGGAGACATTCAGAACCCCAAATAGACAAGATCAAAAATGAATCTCTCCACAACACATTATAATTACAATGCCTAACAGAGAATAAGGATAGAATTTTAAAAGCCTCAAGAGAAAAATGTCAGGACACATTTAGAGGTAAGCCAGTCAGAATCACTTCTGATTTCTCAGCACAAACTTTAAAAGCCAAGAGGGCTTAGAATGATGTGTTCCAAGTCCTAAAAGAAAATAACTGTCAACCAAGATTGCTGTATCCAGCAAAGCTAGCCTTTAAAATTGAAGAGGAAATAAAAAAAATTCCAAGATAAGCAGAAACAAAAAGAATTCATGACAACTGACAGGTACACAGAAGATGGTGAGTAGAGGCGGCAGCTTTCCAAGTTGCTCTGACACTAAGGTAATGCATATATAGCTTCTCAGTGAGGTGGGTGAAACAGGGATTTCATTCTGGACACTCAGAGTGGCTTGGGGTCTCAGAAGGTTAGATGCAATAAAATTAAGAAAACTGCTGCCAGAGCCAACCCACTATGAACAAAGCAAGGTGGAGTACACAAAGCCATAGTGTATCTTGGTGCAGAGAAATCTGAGATCAAAAACACTGTCTGAACTTATGATAAGTAAGAGGTGGCAAATCACGGGGGTCCCTGACAAGCACACTTGGGTGTTAAATAAACCATACTGTATCCCATCTGGCCACAGAGTACTGAGGCAGGAGTCATCTGGGAGGAGCAAGAGTGCCCAGCATGACATCAGTGATACTTGGGATATTGTCGGGGGGGGGGGGGAGGAACAACAAAACCCAAATGCAGTTGGAACCATTGTATCCTGGCAGGGAACCTATCCCTAGCCGGGGAACCTATGGTGTCTGGTGTAATGTGAGAGAAACAGTCATGGAGTAGAATATACCTAGGAAGACTGGAGTTGGAAGGGCAAAGGGGAGACTTTGTATCTGGTGGCTCACTTGGCCAGCCGAAGCAGTCCAGTAGTTAGAGTGGGAGGGGTGAATATGCTCAGAAATTACACCCAGGAAGGAAGAGTTCTGGAGCAAAAGTGAGTGCAGGATCAGCCCTCATGCCCCATGACTGGATTTCTTGAGAGGTATCTGAAAACCAAACCCATGTTGCAGATCAACCTAGTCTCTCCAAAGAAGGCACATTTCAACTTAGCCCCAAAAGACCTGAGGCCCAAATAGACTCAACACCACCTGCCAGACCTCCCCTTCACAGAATGCACTGCAGAAACAGTACCCTGGGAGTGCACAGATCCAGTAGGAAGGGTCAAAACACAAACTGACTGTATGTCTTAACTCATCCCATCTCATACTGGCAAAAAGGGAAACTGAGTCTTATGTCAAATAGCTACAATCTTAGGCTAATCCAACTGGTAACTCAGAAAGCCAAACAAGAACAGGAAGTGGTTAACATCCCTCTGCCCTGCACAAGAATAACTGGTAAGAAAGACTATTGGACACTGACCACCCATTCCAGTCAAATATTTTGACCACTTCAGTGCAGAAGGTCCCTTCAATCTATACCAAGATATTGGATTTTTCTCTCTACTTATTCCTTCATGTGTGTGAATTCTGGATGTCCTAAATATTTCAGGGATATATATATAATTATATACACCCTTAACTGTCTTATTTTCTATTATAGTCAGCATTTTAAAATGTAATTATCTTTTTTCTAGCATTGTCTTGTGAGGGTTTGAGTTCACTGGATATCTTAGTATTGGTTTTGTATTCACACATTTATTTTTCTTATTTCTTTTTCAACCTTATCTTCTCTTGCTATTGGCCTAATTCTATTGTTCATTCTCCCCCTCCCAATACTGTACTTCTTCTATTTCTTCCCCTCCTTCTGAATATCCATCACCTGCTCTTCTGCATTCTCTGTTTATTTTCTGAAATTATAAAGTTCTTTCTAATTTCCTAACATATTTTGTCTTCCCCAAATTAACTGTATTTTTACCGTAGTTCAGAACTAAATGGTTTATAATAACCCTTACCCCCACTATTAATGCTAATACAATCAATGCTGCTGTGGATGATATAGCTGACAATTGCTATTTACTTTAAAGCCAAAGCTAGTTCATGGTTATTGTTTTCACTGCTGACAAATGCTGAACCCACCATTCCTATTTATTGGCAGCAATTAATGTTGAAGACATCATAGTAGGATCTGGATATTTACTTTTAACACTGTTTGTTTTTTGCACCAGTTGTTACTATTGGTTATTTATTCTGTGAGGTACTAAGAACCTCCAAAGACACTAAAAGTTCACAGGTTAGAGATTCTGCTCTAGAACTAAATATTCCCTCACATTACTTCTATTCAAGGGAGGAGATAAAAAAGCCTCAAAACATCAACAAGGATTCAATGAGAAACAACTAGACAGAGAACTTAGGTCCCACCTCTTGGCATCTACTACTCATTCATCAAAAACAAAGAGAAGCCCTAGAACAAATAACATAACTACACACAAAAGGACATGCACAAAAAAAGAGGAAGAGAAATCCACTGCAATTGATGCACAAGACAAGACCTCTAAAAACATGAGAAAATAGGCAAACAAATCTCCCCCCAAAATCCACAATTCCCCAATAAAGGAACCCACTGTTAGTGAGGTAGATGAAAGCTCAAAGATTATAAAAAACTGATTATCAAAGTGTTCAATGATCTAAAAGAAGATCTAAGCAAGGAATTAAAAGAGCAATTACAGGAGATGAAAGACCATTTTAATAAATATAAATAACAGGTAAAAATAAAACCAGGCAGAAATCCTAGAAATGAAAGGCAAGATCAATCAAATTACAAACTCACTAGAAGGTATCAATAACAGACTAGATGGTGTAGAAAATAGAATCTCAGCCCTTGAAGACAGGTTATATTATCTTGAATACACACAAGGCAGTAAAGGGAAAAATTATAGAACATGACCAGAATATACAAGAACTCCAGGACAACATTAAAACACCAAACCTGAGAATCACTGGGATAGAAGACAACATGGAGATACAAACTAAAGAGATAAGGAACATTTTCAATGACATATTTACAGAAAACTTCTCCCATATCAGAAATGAAATAGACATCCACATATAGAATACCTACAGGACCCCCAATAGACCCAGTCAAATGAAAAGCTCACCAGGACATACCATTATAAAAATGCCTAACATAGAAAACAAGGAAAGAATATTAAAAGCCACAAGAGAGAAATATCAGGACGCATTTAGAGGCAAGCCAATAAGGGTCACCTCTGATTTCTCTGCCCAGATGCTAAAATCAGTGTATAATATGAACACTCTACTGTATATCTAAAATAATTTTTAAAAGATAATATGTGAATGTCAAATAAAACAAGTGACCAATGTTCGAACTCATTAGCCATCAGATGCAAAATAAATAATTAAGCCCCTCACACTTATTGTTTACCTGTAGCAACACTTACCCTTCTTGAGCTAACTTACTTTAGTAAAGAGAAAAACACCGATGGCTTTAGTGATATGCTTTACTATTGGATAGTAGTGAAAGTAAAAACACCAACACCAAACAACCTTCAGAATAAATCTAACCAGTAAGTAAAAGACCTCTACAATGAAACTATAGCTAGATGAAGTGGTATGCTTCTGTAATCCTAGTGGCTAGTAAGGCTGAGGCAGGAGGATCACAAGTTCAAAGCCAACCTCAGCAACTCTGCAAGGCCCTAAGTAACTGAGCAAGAACCTGTCTCAAAATAAAAAGGTTTGGGGATGTGGCTCAGTGGTTAAGTGCCCCTGGGGGTCACTCCTAGGTACCAAAACAAAAACTACAGAACATTGAAGAAGAACTCAGAAGATGGAAAGACCTTCTGTGTTCATGGATGGACAGAATTTATGTTAAAATGGCCATACTACCAAAAGCAATATATAGATTCAATGCAATCCCCATCAAAATATCAATGACATTCTTCACAGAACTAGAAAAAGCAGTCCTAAAATTCATTTGGATGAGTAGAAGACCCAGAGTAGCCAAAGCAATCCTAAGCCAAGAAAGCAATGCTGGAAGCATCGATACCTGACTTCAAATTATACTAAAGAGCTATAGTAACAAAAACTGCATGGTGATTTTCTAGGAAAGAATGCTGGACAATTAAGGCAGTATTTGAAGATCCTGGGAAGTGGAAAGATGTGTCAATTTTGTGCTTCTAGAGGTTCCCTTTAGTACAGAAATGCAAATGGTTTACCCTGTGGTGGGAGAGGCACACATGCCACAAGCACCTAAGCTGCTCTCCAAACAGTGGTGCCAAGTCAGTGGGAGAGTCTCCCCATAACCTCTAGTGTCTGTGGCTCTATTTTACAGAGCCAAATTTTCCACTCTATGGCCCTTGGGAAGAGGCTGTAGGTACACTGGAGGTCAGCTAGACACACTTGGAGAATTAAGTCAGAACTACCTAAAAAACCCCCAATTAAGGAACAGCAGAGGAACCTCCCTGCCTTGGCGGGAAGGCAGGAAGTTCAACTGCCAATGCTCTGCTTCAGGGCAATGACCAGTAAGGGGTGGGCTTGCTCCGCTCTGGGACTGACATGAGAGGTTCTACGCTGCAACCGGAAACTGGTCAAAAGAGTTTTTCTGCTCTGAAGAGCTACCTGCCTGTGTCCATGCACAAGTTTTGACTAAACCAAGATTCAGGAAGCCACTGCCCCTGGCCCTTGTCCTGTCTCTCTGAATGAATTGGATTCTGTCACGTGATTATGATATGAAGGAGCTGAATGAAAGAGTTAAATGGGTAGTTTAGAAAGGCCAAGAAGGGGGAAATATGCAAATATCATTATCAGAAGCAGGAATAATATTTAAGTGGAAAATGGCCCATTACTGGGCTACATGGTTTTTAGAGAGCTATGTGCAATTTACATGCCCAGAATAATTTAAATGAATCCCTACCTTTCCTTCCATTCTTAATCATCCCCATACCCATATGTGGCCTTTGGGGAAATTGTAATAAAAATAGCTACATTACAGTTCTGGGCTGAGCCTGCTTTCCTTGTTCTCATCCCCACTAGGTGAGCAGAATCTAAATGTTATCTTACAAAAATTGTGGCAATTATGATGCTGTCAGGTCTCAAGGAAACTGTATTGTTCAATTTGAAATTTTTATAAGGCTATTTTGTTAATCAGCAAACTCCCTGTGTTGTAGTATGTGGCACCACCCACTGCCTTAACACAACACTAACCGAACTCTATGGGAGCCGTGACATGCAGTTCATTCTGATTAACCAGAGGCAGGTGGACCTGGATGCCACGCGGAGACCTCAGCATCCACAGACTGCCAGCAGCTCCAGGATTATGAGACTTTTGGCAGTTGATGCGGATACAGGGCTCTGGTGAATACTTAGAGGGCAAACCTCTCATTATTTTGCTTTCTGCTTAAAGCCCCAAGGATATGAAATTCCAGTCTACAGTAATGATTTGCTTTCTGGATTAAAAAGTCTAAAAAGTCTAAAAATCCTCTCAGCCTCCCTGGGATAGAAAGTATACATGGTCCAATCCCTGGCACCCAGCAGTCTTAGAACCAGTTTTCAAAAACATTTTTTTTTTTAAACTCAGACCACAAGGAAAAAACCTGACAATATTACTAGGCATTTTAGTGAGGAGAGTAGGGATGCAGGGGGTAGAAGGGATGAGACTGGGGAGAGATCCTGTGTGTTTCTTTTGTGAGGGAAATACTTTCATCATCATCTTATAAAAAGGAAGTACCGGTCTGCCATGAGATGGAATTCTCTTGACTGAACTCTTCTGGAAGGGCTTATCATCTAGTGGTCAGGGACCATGCATGTGAATTCTCTTCTCTTAGAGACTAATGAGGGAGACAACAACAAAAATCATCTGAGTTCTGTGTGGTGGTAAGAACAGAATAAGAGCTTCCACTCCCAGGTGATCTTTCGTGTGCAGATCATCAGCTTGCCATGGGAACAGAGAGGTCCACGGTCCTGGTTCTTAGATAACCAGTGGATTCTGCAGCTGTCTCAGTTTTTACTGGGGCAACTGTTTCTCTGCAAGCCTTCCCACTCAGGGATTTCAGAAAAGGGAGGAAAGACCCGCTAACACTGCTAGGGCAGGAATCATTTCTTGAGGGCTTATTCCATGCCAACATTTTGGTGCAACCTGTGTTCTATTTAATCCTCCAGGCAAAGGGACTGTGGTATTAAGGAAGAATGACAGTAGTGATGGAAAACAAACAAAGCAACAATGGACCCTTCCTCCCAAGCTATAAAGTGACAAAGGATCATTGCATAGCATATCCTGTTCATTTCATTTAAGTATGAGCATTTTGTTACCTCCCTATCTATTTGAAGGGAGCCCACAGAGAAAACAATAATATAACTCCAAACTTCAATAATTTTATGACATCAACTCCTAGCTTTCATTGATAAGGGACAGGTTTCTGAATCTGGGCAGCTCTAGGGGTCAGAACCCTCACATATTCCCATTTCTGGGACCCTACAAATGCTCTACTGAATAGGCTCTATGATACCTGCTTTCCAGACCAACTTGGCCCAGCAGAGAAACTCTGACCCAAACAAGCTGGGTGTCTTGCACTGCAGGGATCAGGTGTTGCCACATGGAGGGGAGCCAAGTGCACAACCTCCAGGACTGGGCGGTCAGGGAGCTTGGATTCTGAATCAAGGGACGGCCAGTTCCAAATGAATCTGTGGTAGCGAAAGAACAGGGCAGGTGCCCTGGGATTCCTGCCACCACTCCCCATGTGCCATGTTCAGGCATTGGTTCCAACAAGGTTCCCCTGTTACCCCATCTACAGGGCATGCTGAGGTGGCCTTGGATAACATGGACGGCTTGCTTGTCACAGTCAGTGGAGGTCTGGAGAGGAACTTTGAGAGGCTTTGGCTAAGTCCTGGCTCCTGCTTACTCCCATACTATAGTTGAAAGAGTGAGGAGGAGATGACATAAGTCCAGTCATGCTGTCTGTAGGCATATACAGCAAGGGCACTCCTCCTGCGTGGGCACTCCTACAGTAGCAGCTGAAGGAATACCACAATTCCTGCTGCCACCCCAAGTACACTGTTCCCACCGCAGGCCACTGCTGTACCTTGTTTGACCTCCCACTGATGTCAGGACTGGGTGTGAGTACCACAGAGGGGATGCTGCAGTTCCTGCCACCTCCCATCCCCATGCAGTGTCTAGGCCCATACTACTGGTCAGAAGACAAATGCTTCAGGCCCCTCATCACTACTCAGACAGTATCAGAGGCCCTTGATAGAAATAGATATAACACTAACAGCACCTGAGGAAACCTCCATCACTAAAGAGGCCACTACTCCCCTTCAGGTAGAGCACAAGAGATAAGCCACACCCACTGTGGTCTGCACCACACCTGCCCGAGCGTTGTGGCCAGACTCACTAGGAAGTTACAGGAAAACTACACTAAAGTGCCCAGCTAGAATCAAAGCCAACTGCATAGCAAATGGACACCCCAAGACACATCTTCAGGAGAAAGCTTCCTACCAAGAAAGACACCCATGAAAGTGGTAGTGAGGGGCTGGGGCTGTAGCTCAGTGGTAGAGCACTTGTCTCATCCGTGTGAGGCTCTGGGCTCCATCCTCAGCACGACATAAAAAATAAATACATAAGAAGGTATCGTGTCCATTTACAACTAAATAAGTACTTTTAAAAAAGTGGTAGTAATACCTGATTTACTAGGATGCACAAATCCCAAAGTAGGAACATGAGAAATATGAAAAAACAATATGACACCTCAAAAAGTCCCTAACTCTCTAGCAACAGATTCCAAAGAAACTGAAGTAGATGAAATGCTAATAAAAATGCAAAAGAATGATTATAAAAAAGTGCATGATCCAAGAGAATATAGATAAAAGCTAAATGAATTTAGGAAGACGGTGGATGCTTATGTTCCACCTAAAATTGAACCAAGGGGACATAAAAAACTTAAATAGAGTAATAAGATTACTGAGCAAGTAATTTGATTAAATAAATAATAAAACGTCTCCCCAGGGGCTGGCGTTGTGACTCAGTGGTAGAGTGCTTGCCTTGCACATGTAAAGCACTGGGTTCAATTCTCAGCACCACATAAAAATAAAGGTATTGTGTCCATCTACAAACTTAAAAAAAAAAAATTAAGTCTTCCCAAAGAAAAGACGACCTGAGGGATTCACTGCTGAGTTTTACCAATCTTTTAAAAGAACCTCAGTTCTTCTCAATCCACAAAATTGGAAGGGAGAGGACCCTTCCAGACTTCTTCCCTGAGGTCAGCATTAGCCTGTTACCAAAATGTTATAAGGACAAAATAATGATAACAACACAAAAAAATCAACAACAAAAGAAAACTGTATCCCTAAACATAGATGCAAATATCCTCAATAAAATATTAGCATCTTGAAATCAAAAAGATCATATGCTATGATCAAGCTGGTTTCATTCCAGGGATGCAAGGATGGTTCAACATATGCAGATCAGTAAACATAAATCATCACATTAATAGAATGATGGAAAATCATATGAAGCATCTCAATAGATCAGTAAAAGTACTCAATGAAATTTAATACCCCTTCATGATAAATGCCCTGAATAAATTAGGTTCAGGATAATATTTTCTCGATATAATAAGGGTATGTAACAAACCTATAGCCAACATCATAATGGGGGAAAAACTAGAAGCATTTCCTCTAAAATCAGGTTCCAGACAAGGGTATTTGCTCGCTCTAACCACTGTTATTCATTATAGTACTTGAAAATTTTAGCATCAACTATTAGGCAAGAGAAAGAAAAGGCATACAAACAGGGAGGGAATCAAATTATACTTGTTTGCAGATGATATGAATCTGCACATAGAAAAACATAGTTTTCACTAAGACTATTAAAAGTGATAAATGAATTCAGTGAAGTAGTAGAGCACAAAAATCAGTAGCTTTTCTATTAATATCAAATTTACTGAGGAAATCATGAAAGCAATCCCATTCATAATAGCCTCAAAAATTGAGATAAAATAAAAATACCTAATAATAAACTTAACCAAGGAGGTGGAAGACCTCTACCATGAAGATTTAAAGGTACTGAAGAAAACAACAACAAAGGCAAGACCTCTTATGTTCAAGGGTTAGAAGATTTAATATTGCTAAATTGTCCATATCACCCAAAATAATACATACATTCAAGTCAATCCCCAACAAAATACCAATGAAATTCTTCACAGAACTAGAAAAAATACTAAAATTCATATGAAAGCCAAAGGACCTTGCAATATTGAGCAAAAAGAACAAAGCTAGAGGTATCACAATACCCAGTTTTAAGACATATTACAGACCCATAGTAACAAAAACAGCATGGTATTGGCATTAAAAACAGACACATACACCAAATGGAACAGGATGGAGTTCCCAGAAATAAATCCATACATCTACAGCTAACTGATTCCAACAAAGGTGCCAAATACATATGTTAAGAGAAAGGACAGCCTCTTCAACAAATGGTGCTGGGAAAACCGGATATCCACATGCAAAAGACTGAAACTTGGCCCTTATCTCTCACCCTGTACAAAAATCAACTCAAAATGGACCAAAGACCTAAGTGTAAGGCCTGCAGTTCTGAAACAACTACAAGAAAACATAGTAGAAATATTTCAAGGCATTGATACAGGAAATAAAACCAGAAACTAACAAATGAGGTTACATCAAATTAAAAGCTTCTGCACAGCCAAAGAAACAATCGACAGAGTGAAGAGAACCCACAGAATGGGAGAAAATATTCATCAGCTACATCGGACTGAGGGTTAATATCCAGATATAAAGAACCCAGAAAACTTAGTAAAAGAATAAGTAACCCAATTATTAAAAAAAAAAAAAAGGCAGAAGATCTGAACTGACACTTCTTAAAGAAGTAAAGATTGTAAATAAGCATATGGAAAAGTGTTTAACATCTTTGTCAGAAATGAAAATCAGAACTATACTCCAGTTAGATTTCTATTATTAAAAAAAAACAAAGTGAAGCAAAAAATAACAAATACTGGTGAGTATGTAGAGAAAAAAAGGAGCTTTTGTACACTGTTGTTAGATTAGTACAAGTCACCATGGAAAACTAAAAATAGAAATTCCATATGATTCAGCTATTTATCTCCTGTTTATTTATACAAAGGAAATATGTCAGTATACAAAAGAGATATCTGCATACCTGTGTTTACTGTGGCCATATTCACAATAGATAAGATTGGAATCAGCCTAGGCACCCGTCAACAGACAAAGAGATTAAATACACACACACACTGGTCTATTATTCAACCATAAAGAAGGATAAAATCCTTCTTCATTTGCAGCTAAATAGATGGAAATGGAAGATAATATGTGAAGTGAAATAAGCCAGGCATAGAAAGACAACTACTGCATGTTCTCTCTCACATATGGAAGCTACAAATGTCAACCTGAAAGTAGAACAGTGATTTACTGGGTTTTGGCACAGGTGAGGGTGGTTGCATATGGTCAATCCATGCTGTATGCATGTGTGGAAATATCACCCCAAACCCCATTGATATGTACAATTACTATGTGTTAATAAAACTTTTTAAAAAGTATTTTATAATCCCCTCTCTCACCCTGTTTTGGTTTATCATAAAAAGTCATGAACCTCTATGACTGAAAAATACTTGTAGTTCCAGATGATCTTTCTCAAAAGGGAAGTATCAGATCCTTTGAAAGGCCAAGAAGTTCTCTGATCATGTACTATTACAGTCATTGGAGTCAAATAAGAACACAGGTAGTAATTTATCTCATGCTAACCCCTGAACAGTTAGAATGACTTACATGTGTCCATGCAGGTCTACACCGATGCAGGCTATAGACCTCGTCATATAAGTTCCATGTATTTTGCTGTGCCCAATTTGGAGAAGCCTTTAATTATTTCCGCTTTCCTTCGAGCAGAAAGTTGATTTGCTACTCTGTGTCCCCATCCTGGGCTCCCCAGGCAGCCCTGGTTAAGGACCCCACTTTATTTCAATAGTGGCCCCTCTCATCCTTCACTTGAATTCAATACATAAATTGAGCTCTTTTTGTCCCTTCTCTTTTAGCACACAAACACTGCAGTGGACTAGGAATGTAGCTAATTTGCATGTGAGAAAAGCTGTGCTTCAGAGAAATGGGGGTGATGTCTGACTCTGGATGTGACCCCTGAGAGGAACAGCTGAGAATACCTTTGCAGTAATTTTTTCCACTTAGAGAATAATGCTCAAAAACAGCCATTAATACAATGTTCTTGAGAGTCATGTCAGATCTTTGTTATCTGAGGTGATTTTTCCTCTACTGTGTGAAGTCCCTAGCTCGGATCCCCCGAGAATACGGCCTGAGTATGCTGCCCCTTTAGGCACCCTTACTTGATTTCTTCCCTTGTTATGGGAACTTTCAGGCCAACTTGTCATTTTAAATATCTCATTAGCTTTGCAAAGAAATTTGACATTTGCTGACAGTTGTTGTCATGTTAGATAACTGCTTTTGCTTTCTTTCTACAAAGATTAAAACAAGTGAGAAGAAGACAACTCTCTGCCAAAACCCAAAAGGAAGCGCCAAGGAGCCTCTGTGGGCTCTTCTATCTGGATGCAGCTCACGCAGACTCCACCTGCAGCTAGCAATCAACATGCTAAATTTCAGCAATGAAAGTTCAATTGAGAAAAATCATTTACCTTGGAGTCCAGCTGCTGCATGTATGACCAAAGATATTCTATATTGGCTCCAAAAGGATGGACGTGAAGAAATGTTGATATGATGCCTGAATTAAAAAAAAAAAAAGCAAAAACATTGAAAAGTACTTAGAGGCAAGTGAATGTCTCAGTTAAATAATGTCATCTAACCTCAATGACTTTTGTCAGGTTGAGTTATGGTCTTGCTATTTCTAAGAGAAGTCAACAAGCATTCAATAACAGCACGTTCTGGAGATGGTACAGTGTCGTGGCAAAAAAAAATACTCGGTTCCCTAGAATGACAGTAGTTAGCAAAGCTAGACTCTGAGATGACATTTAGATGAATAAAGGTATTTCTAAACAAAGACTCCTGGAAGTAGTTCAACTACCAATTTTATGCTTGATTTACCAATACAAAATTATAGTTATTGGAAGGATAAAATTATCTCTTTTTTTTTCTCTCAGTAGATTTTGCAGTGTGAAAATGGCTAATGTGGTTGTGTCCAAAATCACACTGTCTCAAGTTTTCCTGATAATTACAGTTCTGATTATGAAAAATGCATAATCCATATTCTCCAAACTGCCATCAGAAGAAGTACACATTCTTACTTTAACATTTGCCGTTTCCCTCTGGTTGTTGCTGTTGTTGAAAAGAAGCCAGCTTGCTTTCCTTCCTCTGCTGTAATTTACAAGATCATTTTATAAGGTCTGGGAATGGATGCTTTGGCTGGAGTTTGAATATAAATCAGAAGGTCTTTCCATCGTGAAAACCAACTGTTAGCGTAATACTGACAAACGAACAGCTGGATGTTGGTGTCAGGGCTGAAGCAGAAAGTATTACCCACCCATCCTCCCTGTTCCTGTGTTCCCAAATCAAAACAAAAAGCAGAATACAGTCTATGGAGTCGACTCCACTGTTAAGAAGTGCTTACACTGACTTCTAGAGGGAGGGGGTACCAGGAATTGAACCCAGGGGTGCTTAACCACTGAGCCACATCCTAGCACCCCTACCTTTTTTTTTTTAGTTATAGGTGGACACAATACCTTTATTTTATTTTTATGTGGTGCTGAGGATCGAACCCTGTTCCTCACACATGCCAGGCAAGTGCTCTACCACTGGGGGCCCAGCCCTTTTTTAAGAAAATCATTTTTGAGTCAGGGTCTAAATTGCTCAGGGCCTCGCTAAGTTGCTGAGGCTGGCTTTGAATCTGGGATCCTCCTCCCTCAGCCTCCTGAGCTACTGGGATTACAGGTATGTGCCATCGTGCCCAGCTTATACTGATATTTTTAAAAAATTAAATTAGTCATACATGACAATAGGATGCATTTTGACACATCATACATAAATGGAGTACAACTTGTCATTCTGACATTTTTACACTGATGTTTTTAAGTGCTCTTTTAAGCAGGTTTCAAGATGCATTAAGTCTCTTGCTCTGTTTATAGTGAACCTTGATGCTTTGGAGCCAGGGGTCAAAGGGAAGATTGTCACTTCTGTAGCATGCACTCAGAGAGAGCACCAGGCAAGCCTGTCGTTCTTATGTGAGGCCATCCTATATTTGCAGGTGCCCTTGGGCTGATATGGGATAGGGCTGCATGGCCCCCCGTTTGTGTGCTGCTTGAGATGCTCTGGGGTGAGTGTCCACTTTTAAAGAAAAGTTCCCAGATTATCTTCAGGACGAGGAAGATAGAACAGAGGGTCTAGACTGATCCTCTGAAGACTGCATCTATAGGTTTGTGAATGAGGAAGGTAGAAACAATTACATATGTCTGTGAAGCTAAAGATATCAATTTTCAGAGACTGGCCTGAATTATAAAGAACTACCATTTTATTCTGAGGGGGTGTTATTTCTTCTCTCTCTCTCTCTTTGCTAAAATGTCTTTTAATGAAATAATGGTGATAGTAGATGGTAATGATAGTAGTTTTAATATTTTTAAATAGCAACCTGAAAAATACATTTTATATGCCTGTTTAAAAAAATTTTTTATCAGATTTATTTTGGAAGAGCTTCCTAGATGAATAAACAAAGCCTTTTTTCAGCTCCCTTGAAGGAACTGGGCTATTCCCTGAAATGGTGAAAGGATAGCTGTTACTCAAAAGCTAATGAAAATGCTCCAAACCTTCTAATTGGAGACGTTTTACAGTCCTCTGAAGTAACCTCAAGTTGTGGTAAGGGGAACATGAGGGATCGAGGATGGAGAGTTTAGCTAAGATTGAACTGGAGGATTTATAAAAGGATGGACTCAACAATTGTGCTGGCCATTTCCAGGGAGAAGTGGGAGGCTCCACAGGTAAGAATGAGTTTCCCAGCAGTGGAAAATACCATTGTAAGTGGCTAATTCGGAGGAGGGGAAAGAAAAGCAGGGGAAGTTGTCAGTTCTACTTGGCTTTTCTGAATATCTCAGAACCTTAAAAGCTACTTCAGAAAAATACACAAACCAGTTCTGTACAACCAGTGGCAAATCTCATTAGGAAAGCCCCCTTAAATAGTCTACGTAAAAGCATTCCATCAAAACCATCTAGTTTATTCTTATTTTTGAACCTCATTAGAATCAAAGGAGCAGCTTTAAATTAACCCAATAGTACAAGTTTTGTTGTTCTTCATTCACTTCCTTTAAACACTTGTTTAGCAGCAATGAGGTCCGAAGGTGCTAGGGGAATGGCACCACGTAAGACAGAGTGCCTGCTGTCATGGAACTTTTATTCTAGGGGAACAACACAGATGATAAAAAATAAAGGAAATATTTCCAGATAGTGGTAAGCATAAGGAAGAAAACAAAACAATGTGAGATGGGAAGGAAACAACCACAGAAAGCCTAGGGGTTAGTTAGGTGTAGGGGATAGATAGTGCAAAGGCCCCAATGAGGCCAAAATGAGCAGGCTGGAACACTGAGCATTCAAATAGAGGTAGGTGGGGCGGATAAGGTAGGGCCTCTGTGCCAGAGTTAGGGGTCTGGTTTAAATTCTAAATGTAGCAAGGAACCAAAAGAGGAACTCAAAACTAAGCCCTGAAGAAGTCTAAAAGTTTAAATTGAAGAAAACTCAGCAAAGAAATGTGGGAGGGTGTGATCAACAAGAAAGAATGGCCTCGAGATGAACAAGAGAAGAAAGCGTTTCCAGAGGACTCACACCTGAATTCAACTATGCAAAGTGCAGTTGACAGAGGTTGTGGAGAGTCTGGCAATATGAAATCCTCTGGTCACTTGGGCAAGAGTAGTTTTGGTGTGAGGATGCAAGCCAGACTGGAGTGACTGGAGAGGGAGGGGCAGGGAGGAAATGGAGACTGAGTCCAGACAATGCTTTGACGTGGAGCAGGGAAATGGGCTATAGGTTGCAAAAGGTTATGGGGTCCAAATAGGTTTCCCTCTCTTTTCTTTTAAAGGTCCAAGATAAGAGAGCTCATGAGTGTATATGATGAGGCATGTGATCCTGTGCTTGCATACAAGGTCACACGAAGGCTCCGAGGACATGGAACTGCAGTGCCAGCAGGGAGGAAGTCCTGTGAAATCTGGATCTCCTGCTGAGCCACTAGGGGACAGTGGTCTGTGGACAGCTAAAGATCATCAAGGTGCTTGTGGACAGAGGCAAACCACACGTGTGGTTTGGGCTGATGCTTCTTGGTGTCCTGGGATTTTAAAAAGCTTTAACTTTCTAAAAAGTAGTAAGTGCACAACCTAGTCTTGCATATTGGTTGGTTTTTGTTTCATTTTTATCTTTATTTTGTCCGTCTGTCTTACTTTTCAAATAAACCCCTCAGACTATGTTTGGGTCTTTCAGTGAATTGCTCCTTGTATCTGAAATGCCCTTGACAACCTCTTATCCATTCATCCTTTAAGAACAGGCAGACCGTCCTTTCTTTGGGCAAGGCATCTTGAACATATGCAGTTGCCCCTGTTTCTTATTTTAGTGCAAACCTCATTCATTGTAGTGAATTGCTTCCTTTCTCACTGTGAACCTCTTGAGGGAAGAGATCCTCTTACTACCAACAGTTAAAATGGGCATTGGCATGGCTGTAGGATGGCCAGTACTTCTCCAAACATGGTTCCAGAAGTGCTGGCTTCAGTATTGCCATGGATGCTGAGGGGCAGGGGGATCCAAGTTTCTGCCTTCTCCATAAGTTGTATAGGGGATTCTTCTCCCCAATGAAGGCTGATAATTCTTATAGTGGGCTCTTGACAAATGTTTGCTGATTTACTGATATGGACATTTGTGCCTCAGAAATAAGATTTAGGTCAATGACTCATTCTTTATGGTCAGTAGCTTTCTGAGAAGAACTCACTCTCCAGATTACTTTGCTCAGGCACAGCCTAAATATAGCCTCAATGCTAATGACTGAAAACACCACAAAAGTCACTGCTGAACATTCTGCAAATCTTCTCTCCACTTTCCATTCATCTGCTCCCTGATACCCGAGTATCAGGGGAACATTCCAATTTTGACACGACTGCACATGTGTGAGATGGTGACAGTGATGAAAACGGTGGCGTGAAGTGAAGAAGCACTTTGGTGATGCACAGTAAGGGTTCTGATCTGCATAGGAGTCAGGATGTACAGAAGTTTGTCTGATCATTAAGAATTTAAGAAGAGTTCTCAGAGGACCAAGGGAGGTTTTGAGGAAAAGCTACTTTGTAAACACTTTGAGTTGCTGGAGGGTTTTGATTTTATCTGAAAGGGATTCAGTGATGAGTGGCATTGACAGGATGCCAATCAGAGATGCTGGCATGGGAAATCTATTGGGTTATTATTCAAAAGCAAGAGAAGATAGGGATACAGACCACATATATTATCAACATCTCCTCAGAGCCATTAGCTTATCAATAAAACATCTGATCCATTCTCCTTAATAACAATTATGTAGGGATTTCCAGTCAGCCACAGCTCCAAAACTTCAGTCCTAAATACAAAGTACTGACTCATTCTATCTCAAACAACTTCAGCATATGCCAGATCCAACATGTAGACCATATGTGAAATGAACAAGGAGTTCTGGCATAGACACCCGGTAGAGGCAAGCTGACTTAGTGTGAGGCTACAGCAGAGCTATGAAACATAAAATGCCACCCAGCAACAGCCCCAGAAAAATCTAATCCTTTATGGTCCAGTTATATGTTAACCTGTCTTCACAAGGATTGATTACAAAATAAATAGTTCCCAAATCACAATAATGAAGTGCTTTCTAAAGACCTATTTCTAGTTGAGTTGAAACTGAGTACCTGATCCCCATTAATTGTCACAAAGAAAGACTGGCACAATGGCTGAGCTCTCAGAAGCCTTAGGATCCAGATCTGCAAAGCTCCAAATGTTACCTATGAAATCCCACTGATCCTCTCATAAATATCAACTCATATCCCTTGAAATGAAGATTCCAATTTTAAAAAGTGCTCATGAGAATGTCCAGATAGGACATATGCTTTTACACAGATAAATCAGTGTCCCAAATAATCAAAAGTAACTGGGATTGCTTATTGTTTATGAAGCTTGAGCTTCAGTTCTATATTCTTTGTAGGTGAAATCCATTTGAAATCATTTATTGTTCACTTCTCCTTTCTTTCAGGCGATCAAGATTTGTGCCAATATGCATTTCTTATATACATTAATGTGTCCCAAGAGGGGATCAGGTCATGTGCATTTAATGGCACATCATGTATACTATGGACACCCATCTGTGATGATGATTTTGCCAGTTACTATTTCCAAACTGAGGGAGATTTTCTGCTGTGCTCCTGGGATTCTAGACTGGCTCAGGGTGTCCTCTAAGCCTGTATCCTTGCTACATGTTTAATTATTCCAGCGGAATTGCAGAGTATTTTTAAACCCTCCAGTTGTACCCTAAGTCTGAGGACTCTCAGAATCATTCTACCTGCAAGAATCTTCAAAGCGGCACAGCCCCAGCACCAGGAACTTCCCTTTTCTCTCTTGCCTGGCCCACAGCAGTTTTGTCCCCACTACAGTCTATTATCTAGATTCCAAAAGCTGCAGGGAAGGTCTGAATGTTCCCAACATGCGGGTATCTACAAAGTAGGAATGGCCAAGCTAAATTAGCAAGATTAATGGCAGAGGGCAACTTCATCTTCTCACAGGATCTACTGCCATCCTTAGAAACATCTCAATTATAATGTTTTCTTTTTAAAAAATAGGATTATTCTCTCTTTGATTACAAAAAGGTATAAAAATATAGGTGTTTGTGGATTTGAATAACAAATAGTATCTTTTTGTCAAACTAACCTGATGTAGAGTAAAATAAAATGTCAAGAAAGGTAGAGAGGAAATAGGAGTTTCCCCCTCTCCATTCTCTAAGTATAATTTAATCGAATGCTTAAGTCTCCCGTCTCCCTTCTACCTCCACATTCTCATGTACTGATTTAAGATGAATGAACTCGCTGGTTCTCTTCTGCTCAACCCTAAACTTCAAACGGTAATATAGACAGTCTAGTTTAAGGGATCAACAGCGAGGGGGAATGTCCTGGAAAATTTAGAGTCTATTGTGCATACTTTCTAACGAAGACCTTGACTTACTAATATTTTTGTTTCTAATACACTTGAATTAACTAATTTCAATTTTTTCCTAGTACTAAAGACATTACTGAACAATGTGTGTTATAAATGTACCCTATCTACTCCTGTTATTGTAGAGTATATAAACACTCTTTTTAAATTTTGAGGGAAGTGATTTTGTGTGTGTGACAGATCCTAGTAACTATGTAGAAGATTTTAACAGGAAGAAAATAAATAGTCTTGTTCTCACTTTTTTTTTAAACCTTCCAGTGGTCAGAATTATTCACACTTAAACAAAGAGAATTTTTTTTCTGCATATCATTTTGTGCTCTGTTAATATCCTAAAAAAGCATTATAGGTAAAATCACATTTTTGTCACACTGAGTGAAAGAGAAACAACTGTCAGAGTTGGACACATTTTCCAATAGGAGAAAAATCCAGTTACCAACTACACTTGGGTTCATTTGGGGTTCCTGAGACTGACAGCACATCAGCATGTCTTCTGAGACTTGCACATGGCATGTTATTATAGCTGTATATCATCAGAGAGAAAAAAAATAATTGGTTTTCCTTGGAGTATCTCTAAGTTGATGTCATATTCAATAACCCTGTAGTTGAAAAATCTATATATGATGGATGAAGTTTGGACTATCTTTTGAATTTAATTCCTCCTGTGCCAGCTTCTGCAGGCCTTGGTATACCTGTCATCTTGAGGTAAGAGCATATGCAGTATTTAACTGCATCCAAGCACTACTTCTGCCAGATAACGAACTCCAGGAGAACAATTTTTCTCACATGTACAACAGTCTCATTCTTCACTGTTAATGGTGCCATGGAGGAGCCATTGAACTTGGAGAACCTGGGGTAGGTGCCAAGATGCAGCTTGAATAGAGGCTGTGAATCACAGGGTGAGACAATGCTTCCTTTCATCTGGGTTTGAGGGCTTCAGGGGCATACAGGCTACTAAGGCACATTATAACACATTTCCACCAAGACCTCCTCCCTGCAAGAGTCCGTACTGCTTCTGTATCTGTGGATGATGGCTCTCAAAAGTTACCATCTAGAGCTTTGTCTGGTCCAGACAAAGAAAAAGCCAACCCAGAAGTAGTTTGTGGGGCAATTGTGTGTTTTAGGTGAACAGCAAATTTCTTCATCTTCCTTGGTGGCCAGTGTCTTTTGTTCATCTTGCGTAAATGGATCCACACTTAGACAAGGAATTCTGGATTAGAAGGCCCTGGATTAGCCTAGCACCAAGAATCTGGATGTACCTGTTTCATGTGTTTTACGGGGATGGCTCTGGGGCTCCCCTCAGGACATGGCCACTGCTGAGGGGTGCGAGGTTAATCTTCTGGGTTCAAAGCCTAGACATCTGACTTGGTTTGGAACTGTTGGATTAGAACCAACCTGGCCTCCAGGTGGAAGTACAAAGTCCAAATTCACATTTGTGACATGTGAGGTGTAAATTAATCTGTTTACTTGAACTTGGTTTCATGTCTGACAACCAACTAATACATATGGTTACAGAAGAGCAAAACCTCCATTAGTTTGTATGCCACTAATGTGAAATGTATGTAATATATTCTTGATGAGATTAATCTCACCTCTGACCAGAAGGCAAAGTTGTTTAAATTGCTAACAAGCTGGAGTTGAATTAATAAAATATTATTTAAGCTAATTACCCAAGACTTAAGAGAATAGATGAAGAAAAAGAATTTCCTTACCTATTAGAAGAGCTTCTTTCTCTGATTTTAAGCCTTGGCTTCTTTTCTCAATATTGTTCTCTCGATCTTGGTTGACTAATGCAACTGTCAACACATTGATTTCCTATAAAGTTAAAAAACAAAAGCCATATATATGTTTATGTAGATTCTATAAATTTCAATAAAAATCACCAGATATCTTAAGCTCTATAAAAGAGGTCATCACTTCCATTTATAAGAGAATATCAAATCTTATAAATAATTGATTTGTCCAATAGAAAAGTAATTATAAAAACCTAGGCTCCTAACTTCTTCAAGCAAACCAAGAAACTCGGTGCAAGTAGAAAATTTGGCACAAATTATCTTAGATTTTTGTCCATGTTTTAATTAAATTCTATTCACAAAGCTGTATTTATAGCTAATTTAACAAGTTTTATTTAAAAATGAAAAATTTTCTAGGAAAGCCTATAGCACACTGATTTATAATGCTATACTAGTATCTTGAGTGAGTATGTAGGGAAACAGGACCTATTGAAGAGCAAGAAATTGTTGGTAGGAATATTTAAATTGAGTAAGTATGAATCCTGATACACAACTGGAAAAGGTAGATAAAGCAAAAGCTGGGAAATTCTTTTCTTTGGGAGCTAAAATTGAAAAACTGTACAATAAACCAATAACACATGAAATATTGATGCTGGACTAGTTTTAGTTCTTTATAACTTGAAGACAGAGATAAAGATCTAACTCATATATTCCCAGTCTTGATATTAAGACCCAAAAGAGAGTGATTTAATAGGAATTTAATGATCTGCATGTGTGGGATAATAGAATCATTAGGGAAGTTGAGTCTTATAGAGAAAAGATGTTCACTAAAAGATTGTTTTACACAGATCCAAGATAACTAAATATATGTTTCCTATACAAAGTTATGCTACAGAGTAGTACCAGGGAAATAAAGGAAACACTGTACTTCCAGGAGAGTAACTGAGGGAGGACTCTGGAAATCAGCAAGGAAATAATGGGAACCTTAAAACCTGGAGATCTGGAAAAGCAATCAAGAGAAAAGAACAAGACAATCTGCAACTTCAACCCCAAGTCATGTCTGGGGAGTAGTGTGTAGGGGATGCAATGACTCCACTATGCCAGGAGAAGGTAAGTGACAAAGTACCAGCAAAACCCATAAGAGCAGCATATGGGAGGTCCTAATTGCAAGGTCCACAGTCCTTATAGGCTTAAATACAGCTTGGGAACTGGCTGGTCTAAGAACAACTTCTCTGCTCAAAACAATAAACTCACATTGGGCCTTGCCCAACCCCCAGAGCACAAGCTGTTACAACAGATGCCACTTCTAGATGCCTAAGGGGATGGCAGCTGGCTCCCTGAGCTGATGGCAGCCTTGGGCCTGTGTGTGCCTCACAGAGTAGAGAGACAGCTTCCTCAGCATCTTGCACCTCCAGGACCAGCAGCTGCCAGAGCCAGAAGCTCAAGTTCCAGTGGCACTCGTTCCATAGAGATGAGGGAAGGTCTCCTCAAAAGTCTGCAGCCTTCAGATTGCAGCTGCTGGTATGAAAGTCCCCATATCACTTGTGTCTGTCTGTGGGGGATCTGGGGAAGGTTCTAGCTACAGTCCCAGAATCATGGCCCAAACCCAAGTACCACCCATACTTGCTCTAAACCTGGGAAAGGTTAAATTCATATTCTTCAGCTCCAGAAATGTAACTACCAGTGCCCTAAATCTTGTACTACCTGCAGGGATTAGGAAAGGTCTTATCTTCAGCCCATAGCCTTGGAACTGCAATTGCTAGTACAAAATTCCTCAGCATCAACCATGCTCATCTCTGGAAAATAAGGACATTTCCACCATGTCCTGAAGTTCCAGGACCATCATTACCAATGCCACAAGTCTTGTCCCATTAACACTTGACCTGCATGAGCTAGGGACATTCCTATCCACATCCTACATTTCCAGACCATAGGTACCCAAATGCCAAGCCCTGACACTCCTTGTGTTTGGACTAGAGATGTCCCCTCCGCCTTCTTCATTTCTAGTTTCATGGGTAACCATACCACAAGCCCAAATGTCACCTGTGTATTCTCTAGGAGACCTAGATAAGGTCTCATCCACAGCCTGGAGTCCTGGAACCATACCTGCTGTTGCCCTAGCATCACCTGTGTTTGTCTCTTGACAAACTGCAGAAGGTCTCATCTGGGTCCTGCAGTTCTAAAAAGTGGTTACCAGCACTTCGAGGCCCAGAGGTACCCATAATAAATTCATAAAACCTAAGGAAGGTTCCCTTTACGTCCTAACCTTCAGTCCATTGTTCCCAGTGCCAACATCCCCATCATCACCTGTTTTCATTCAGGGGGATTTGGGGAAGGTTCTATTCCATCTGGGGCTCCAGAATTAAAGCTGCTGGTGCCACAGGCCGTGGATCTCACATTCATCCTGAGGAATCTGGAGAAAGTCTCCTTCACATCCTATGGTTCAGGGAGATGGCTGCTGACATCCTTGGTGTAACCTATGCTTGCCTGTGGGACCTGGGGATGGTCCTTTCGACATTCCACACCACCAACTCTGCAACAGCTACCATTGCCATTGATGCCCCAGTGCCATCACTGCTTGACTCTATGGGATCTGAGGATTTACATCTTTAAAAGCCTATGTCTAGTGCAAAGTTGCACAACTATTTTCGTGCTCTGCTGCAGTCTAGACAACTGAGGCATCGATGTTGTCGACACTAATCGCAATCAAAGAAACTGTACTTTTGAACTCACGTATAATCAAAGCAAAAGTAGCTACATGGTTGACATCATACATCCCATCTAAATGAAAAAACATTCTCCTACAAAAGCTATTGCATAAAATTGGAAGAGGTGAATAGTTCACTAGATGTGCAACGTCAACATTAGGGACACAAAACAGATGAACAAAAAAGATACCTCCAAAGGAATGTATCAGTTCCCCAGAAATCCCACTTTTGAGGAAAAATTATAAATTTCTGAAAAAATTCAAAATAATGACCCTAAAGACACCGAGTGAGATGCAAGAGAATACAGACAGACAATGCATAGGAATGAGAAAAAAAATTTCAGGATATGAATAAGAAATTCACCAAAGAGACCATAAAAAGTACAATAAGAAATCTTGAAGCTAAAAATATCAATCCATAAAATAAAAAATACAATTGAGAGAGTCTATACTAGATGAGAATAAGCAGAAGAGTGAATTTTTGAACTTAAGTTCAGGTCTTTTTTAACTCATTTAGACAAAAAAAATTAAAAACGATGAAGTAAGCATGTGAGACTTTATGGGACCCTATTAAACAATTTTCACATCATGGGAATTTCAGGAGAAGAAAAGGAGAAAGGAAGTGAAAACCTATTTCACAAAATAATGATTGAAAATTTCACAAATATTCAAAGAGGTATGGACATCCGATATAAGTTCGGAGGACTCCCAGATAGATTCAACCCCAAACAACTTTCACCAAAGCACATTTTTGTCAAAAGTATAGGATAAAGTGAAAATCCTAAAAAGAGCAAGATAAAAGCATTATGTCAGAGGCTGGGTTTGTGACTCAGTGATGGAGTGCTTGCCTTGCATGTACAAAGCACTGGGTTCAATTCCCAGCTCCACATAAAAAAAACTAAACAAAATAAGAAGGTAATTTGTCCATCTATAACTAAGAATACTTTTTAAAAAGCATCACATCTTTTGGGAATGCCTGTTAGACTTATAGCAGAAACCCTAAAGCCAGAAGAGAATTGAATGATATAGTCCAGTTCCTAAAAGAGAAAACCATGCCAACCAAGAATGCTATACATACTCAGTAAACTATCTTTCAGAAATGATCAAGTGGGATTTATTACACTGATGCAAGAATGGTCCAGCATATGCAAATTGATAAATGGAAAGTAACATATCAAAGAAATGAATTCAACAAAACCATATGAACATCTTAACGGAAGTAGAAAAAGCATTTGATAAAATTCAACATCTCTTAATAATAAAAACTCTCAAGAAATTAGATTCAGAAGGAACATACTGCAAAAAGTACAGGCTATATATGAATAACCCACAGCTAGTATCATCCTGAATGGGGAAAAGCTGAAAACATCTTTCCTCAAAAGATCTGGAACAAGACAAGGATATTCATGTTCAATATTCTTTTAATATAGCAATTGAGAAATTACTAAAGAGAAAGAAAGAGCATCTAGATTGGCAAGGAAGAAGTAAATCATGCATGTTTGCAAATGATATGGTTTTATATACAGACAAATCTATGCATCAAAAAGCTGTTAGGACTAATAAACTAATTCAGTAGAGTTGTAGAATACAAAATCAGCATATAAAAAAGTAACATTTTTATATATCAATAATGAACTTCCTGAAAAAGTAATCAAGAAAATAATCCCATATACAAAAGCAAAGAAAAAAAAGGAAAGAAAATTAGGACTACATTTAACAAAGAAGTGAAAGATCTCTACAATAAAATTTATAAAAAAAAACACTGATGAAAAACTTATAGAAGATAAAAATGGCAAGATACTGTGTGTTCATGGGTTAGTAGAATTAGTGTTGCTAAAATGACCATATTAAAATAATCTATAGGTTCAATGAAATTCTCATGAAAAAGACCAATGATTTTCTTCCTAGAGATAGAGTAAACAATCCTAAAATTCATGTTACTACAGAAGATCCAGAATAGTCTAAGTGATCTTGAGCAAGTAAAAGAAAGAAAAAAATCCAAACCAAAACAAAATAACAAAAACAAAGCTGGAGGCATCATAATACCTGACTTCCAAACATACTACAGTTAATAGTAACCAAATGAACAAGGTACTAGCATGAATAGACACACGAACCAATGGAACAGAATAGAAAATACAGAAATTAATCCATGTTCACACAGCAAATTGATCCCCCCCCCCTTTTTTCTTTTGTGGTGCTAAAGATAGAACCTGTGGCTCATGCAAACTAAGAAAGGACCCTACCCCTGACATGCATTGTTAGTCCCCAGCCAACTGATTTTTGACAAAGGTGTCAGGAACAGTGGAGAAAAAATAGTCTCTTCAGGAAATGGTATAAGCAAAACTGGATATACAGATGCAGACAAATCAAGCCAGATCCCTTTTTCTCACTGTGTGTAAAAGAGAGCTAAGACCCAAATGTAAAACCTGAAATTGAAATTGCTACACAGAAACATAAAGGAGACACTTCTAGACATTAGTGTGTGCAATAATTTTTTCAGATAGGATACTAAAGGCAGACGATAAAAGTTAAAAAAGACAGTTGGGATTATATCAAACTAAGAAGCTTCTGCATAGCAAATAATCAACAGAGTGAAGAGACAACTTAAATAATGGAATATTACTCAGCATTAAAAGAGAATAAAATCATGGCATTTGCAGGTAAATGGGTGGAGTTGGAGAATATTATGTAGATGAAGTAAGCCAATCCCCCCAAACCAGAGGCTGAATATTCTCTCTGATATGTGGATGATGATCCATAAGGGATTGGGGGGAGCATGGGAGGAATTAAGGAACTTTAGGTAGGGCAAAGGGGAGGGAGGGGAAGGGAGGGGGCATGGGGGTAGGAAAGATGCTGGAATTAGATGGACATCGTTACCCTAAGTACACGTATGAAGACACGAATGGTGTGACTCTACTTTGTGAACAACCTGAGACATGAAAAATTGTGCTCTATTTGTGTACTATAAATTTAAAAACATTCTTGCTGCCATGTATGACAAATTACAGTAAATAAATAAATTTTAAAAAAGAATTGAGGAAAATGTTTTCAAACTATTTGTTTGACAAGAGATTAATATCCAGAATATATAAAGAGCTCAAAAAGTTGAATATGCACCAAAAACAAGCCACTTAAAAAGAGGCCTCAGATATGAATTGGTGTTTCTCAGAGGAAGACTTAAAAATGGCAACCAGTATATGAAAAAATGTGCAAGCTCACTTAACATCAGGAAAATGCAAATCAAAACCACAACGAAGTATCATCTTACCCCAGTTAGAATGGGTATTATCAAAAATACAAAAAATAACCATAAAAGTATATAAAAATAATATACATGGTTGGTGGTAATGTAAATCAGTGCACCTATTATGGAAAACAGCATGAAATGTTCCTTTAAAAACTAACAACAAAACTACCACATAACCTAGTGATTTCACTCCTGGGTGGATCACCAAAAAAGATAAAATCCTTGTACCAAATAGATACATGCACTCCCATGTTTACTGCAGCACTCTTCATAATAGATAAAATATAGAAGCAACCTAGTTGCCCATCTGCACATTGGAATATTATTCAGACACTAAAAAGAGAAATATTGTCATTTACAGCAAGATGCACAGAATTGTATATTACTATGTTAAATGAAATAAAAAAGACAAAGACAAACATTATGTGTTCTCAATAATTTGTAGAAATTTAAAAATAATCCCATAGAATGGAGTGGGTTAGTGGTCACTAGAGCCTGGAAGTGGAAGGTGGGTGTGTGGAAACAAGTTAGATAAGGGATACCAAAAAATTCACAACACACAAAAATGATAACACTTGAAGAGATGGAAGAGTTTCTTACCCTGGTTTGATTATTACACAGTGTCTCCATGTATATAATTACCATAATATTCATAATAAATATGTACAGATATAATGTCTCAATTTAAAAAAAAATGGTTCTTTGGGGCTGGGGATGTGGCTAAAGCGGTAGCGCGCTTGCCTGGCATGTGTGGGGCAGCGCTGGGTTCAATCCTCAGCACCACATTAAAAAAAAAATAAAAACAAATAAATAAATAAAATAAAGATGTTGTGTCCACCGAAAACTAAAAAATAAATATTAAAAAATTCTCTCTCTCTCTCTCTCTCTCTCTCTCTCTCTCTTTAAAAAAAATGGTTCTCAAAGAAAGGCTAGCACATTGAGCAAGAGTTAGAAGATCTTTGCATCAAATGGTGAGAAATCTGCTGGGAAGAGAGAGTCATTAGATAGCGCTAGATGGACAAAGAGCTTGTATGGTCTGAACAAATGGTTGGTAGGTCTTCATAGAACCGGAACTGGGGACAAGATAGGTATTTAGCTAGTTAATAAAAATTAACCAAACTTGTCACATACAAGGATTAGAAATTGTTGGGAGTGTGCTGAGCATGCAAAGAGTTTAAACTACATCTGAAAGCATTCACATAAAAAATAAACTCAGCACATGCCCATCAAAATAGATCTGTGAGCTTAATTTAACATATGAGTGACTACTCTGTAAATCAAGAGTGATTAGAAATTGCTGGGAAAAAAAAGACCTCTGAGAAATTGTGGTTTTTAATATTTGGTGAGCAGTTAAGAGGGTCCTTTTAAGGTCACACTTACCTATTGACAACTGAGTGATCAAGACTGAGTAAGAGGTGAAGATGGGTGAGGTAAAGAATTAAAGGAATCAGAGATGTGATGACATATCAGAGGGAGGATCTTGGATGACTAGAATGTGTCAACTGAGACTGATGTTAGGGGTCAGAAAGAGAAATGGTCTAAGGCAAGCCTTGAGCCACCTGTTCCTAAAAGGTCATTATAGATAAAAAGGACTCTTATACTTCATAAAGGGGGTCTTGGGAGAGCCCCAGTGGAAAGACAATTGAGAACTTTAAAATAGAATAAATATGGAGATGCAATTAGAACATTTTATAAAGAGTTACAAGGATGGGAATAGGAATTTCCTTTTGAGATGAAACAATAAATACACAGCTATTTTGATGAGGCTGTCTCGATTACAGCAGAGAAGGCTGTGTGTACACTTTATGTCTTGGGCCAGTGGGGTCAAGGAACCAGCTGAGCTTTGTTCTTGTATGCCTTAAGGACAAATAGGACCATGCACTGGGCTTCCAGGCCCTTGAAAGTAGGATGCTAAGCAGAATGCAGGCTGAGGCTCTGTAAAGGTCTCACAAGGGAGGTTTAGAAGAAAGAGGTTGGAAGAACATTAACTAGGATAATGACTGCATCATTAAAATATTCAAATAATGAAATTCAGAGCTAAGTGGAAATAATATCTCCAAGAGTGGGTGATCTGTTCACAGCCTGGATGATAATTGAGGCCAAATGAAATTACTCAGCAGAGTTTAGCAGATAACAGGCCCACATTAATTGCCAAGACTGAGTGGTATCCTGGGGCCAGCACATAGTTAGGAATCCAGGTTTAGGAGGGAGATGGCCTGTAGAGGGCAGGCAGTATGTATGGGAGCCAGCAGGAGACGGGAAGGGCAGAAAAGAAAAAGTCCACCCAAGGGTGCTGTTAGGCATCAGTCTCCACATCCGAATCTGGAGTCATAAAGGGGGACTGTCAGCAGGGCCCCAACAAATGCTACTTAATCAACCATGTCTACAGGAACCAGATATGGCCTACCAGTGACTCTTTCTTTGATGATGTTTTAGAGTTGGGCAAATGAGGATGAAAAGAAAAATTCTAGAACCACCATTCTTTGAAAATGCCTTATTATTGGATATTGTGGTCTGTGCTCTGCTGACCATAACAGTGTGCTACTGCATGGCCATCAGCAGAGACTATGGAGTGGACACACCTCTCTGCGTGGATTCCACACTAGTCAGCAGGCTTGGGCCTGCTAGAGACCTGAGGCTTGGTAAATGCTCCAGTTTCGTTTTTTATTTTTTTTTCCCTGAGAGTTCTGTATAGGTAGAGATGGACCTGTTTTTTTTTTTTTTTTCCCACTCCTCCAGGAGGGAGAACTATGTTGGGAACTAGCACAGGCCCAATGAAGCTGATCAGGTGGGCTCTAAGAAGTGTTTGCTTCTTATAATAAACTGGCTTAAAACAGCATTTCCATTATAGTCAATGGAGTGTCTAAGTATACTAACTAGAGACTTGGGTTTATAATATCATGTAGTGAAGTGGATCAACTTGTGACCACTCAAGAATTACTACTAAGTGTCCTGAAGCATCAGTCTGCTGTGGACAGGAGATAAACTCAGACTCTGGCTGACAAGTGATAGAGTTAACTGGATGGGTGAATGCTCGTGTCATAAATTTTGTCAAAGGTCAATGTTAATGTTAATATGCATATATCTTAAGGTTTAGAAGATAGTATAGTGATTTTAGATAGCTATATTATGTACTGTGATTTTTGTCGATAAAAAGGAGGTCTTTGTCCTAATGACTCATGCATCATTGGTTATTTAGAAAAATAAAGCTAATCTGATTTGTCTGTGTTGATAATAGTGTTCACCTAAACAAGATAATTATAATTATTAGTAATGTGCAAGTTTGGGGTAGTCTATGAAGGACAAAGTAGGTAAGCAATATCTGTAACCCCCTCTATGTTTTTACTTAGTGTCTAAAAATCTAAATTAACTTCTACTGTTTGTCAAAACAGCCCCATGAATTGATAAAGAGGACTGAATACATAGAATACAGAACTAAGTAATTCTTCAAACCAAATCCTTGTTGTATTTAAGATAATATAATATGATGCAAACACTTCTTAGAGCCCACCTGATCAGCTTCATTGGGCCTGTATTACTTCCCAACATAGTTCTCCCTCCTGGAGGAGTAAAAAAAGAAAAAAACAGCTCCATCTCTACCTGTACAGAACTCTCAGAAAAGCCCTCAAACTGGAGCATTTACCTACCCTCAGGTCTCTAGCAGGCCCAAGCCTGCTGACTAGTGTGGGATCCATGCAGAGAAGTATGTTCACTCCACGTGATCGATCTATTTATCTATCTATCTATCTATCTATCTATCTATCTATCTATCTATCTATCTCATCTATCTATCTATCTATCTCAATATATATCTATCACATATATAGTGTGCGCACGCAAGCGCACACACACACATATCACATACGTATCATGTGATTATTATCTGTTGAGGAATTCTAATAAGTGTTTAGGAATACTGAGTCCAGAGCCACAAAAAGTGCATTCTTATTCAGGGGCCAGCAAACAATTCTATAAGAGATCTATAAGAAGGTAAAGTCAGTGGATGAAGCTGGAGAAACAGGTATCTCAAGAAGAGGGGTTTAGATTATACCTGGAAGCTTTAACAATTGAAGAATTTTCAGCAGAGGGGGTTTGTAAACAAGTCTATTTTTTTGAGGACACTGGTTTGAAGGCAATGAAGGTGGAGTCAGGCATAAGAGGTTGGAGCCTACTGTAACAGTCTGGTCATTTTTAGGTTTAATGATGAGTTGTGCAGAGTTCCAACAGAAGAAATAGGAAAGAGGTAGAAGGTTTTAAAATCTGGTTTTAAACCTGATGAATGAGAAAAGGTGAGTAGGGAAACAGAGAAATAAAGAAGTATGTAAATGAGGCTGCTCAGTTTTAGAAATTTTGAATTTACAGTGTTTATGGTATCTTGTCATAGACGTGGGGAGGCAGTAGGATAATATAGGGTTTTTAACTTAGAAGCAAGGCCTTCATAGTTCTTTTAAGGAGCATTTCTCAGGTTTGTATTTGTAGCAAACACCCATGATTCTCCTTCTAGGACCAAGAGCAGGCTTGATCACACTTGATATAAACAAAGTTGATTTCTCAAGCTCAGTGTTTCTTTCCTGTAACACAACTCAGTACATGTGCAGGCATCCTTCTGGGCCCATCTGCATGGAGATGCTCAGGTTATAAGATCCATGAGCATATTAGTCTGATGAAGCCAGAATGGCTGGTAGCACATGATAAAACCTGAAAGGGACACTTGTTAAAATGCTTCTGGGAACAACTCCTCTGATAGAGACAGACTTGCCATGCTATTGAAGAGTAAGGGAGAGAATTTTCAAGGATAACAGAGGGTATATAATTTATGCTTCATCTCTGACTTGAACCATTATCTATAGCCTGCAGGTCTCTGTTTTTAGTGGTTTGTTTTTCCTGAATGAGTTAAAAAAAAAATCTCAGTCAAAAGCTATAACACAGATGCTAGAAAACAATTAGATTTCATGTTCTCCACTTAGGATGTTCTAACTATCTATTTAGTAATCGAGGAACATATTTTTCAGGGACAATGAGTCATAAATGATGCACGGTTGCCCCTTTCTTCAAAACTTCTCTACCTTATTACTACCACAAATCTCTGGGAAATGGAAAAGGCCCAATTGGAATGGGGAAAGTTTTATTTAGAAACAAAATTATCCACAACTTTTATCCTTTTATCCTGTTAAAATCAATCACCCTGATAGATGCCTTAGAGAATGATGTGTCTGGGAGGTGTTTTGGAAACAACACCCCAGATGCCTAGAGACTGCAAAGTAGAAGCCGAAGTGCATAGGCATAGATGGGGTGGGAGACAAGGGGGTTGATGAGGACAAATCGCTAATGGTGTACCAAGTAGATAGCAGGAAGGAAATACCTGGTCAAGACCAAGAGTTTCTTCACGGAAATTATGAAACCATGTTCCAGGGGATCTGGTGAGAATGCCATTCACTTGCCAGGAAAAACACACCAGACTACAGCAGGCACAAAGTGACAATTCTGGACTTGACAGGAGAATGGGCAGGATTACCTGATACATCTCTGTTCTGATCTCTCTTAACTCTATTTTCTGTGACACTCAGAAGGGCTCGTGAGAGGGCCAGAGTAGAGGTTTTCAAGAATTGGAAGCTATAGATATCAGATATTTCTACAAGTCTTCTTTAAGATTTAGCTACTTAAAGGTAGAATTTTCCCCTCTAACAGTCTATCAATTATTTTGAGAAATGATCAAAGTAACATATCATTTATAAAAGTTCTTTTTCAACAGAATCATGCTATATTGTTGCTTGGTTTTAGTTCCTTTCCACTACATAACCCCTCAGGACCAAGAATGTGGCTTCCTCAGTATATAGAGTCCTTTCCTTAGTCCCTTCATATCTTCAAATCTTTTGAACATATGGTGTCTACTATTTGTCCACTGCCTCACCACGTGAAGTCTGTTTATTCATTACCCTCTGAAAGCTTTTCAGTGACTTTTAAAAAATTATTATTTTTTTTAGTTGTAGATGGACACAATACCTTTATTTATCTACTTTTCAAAAAAATGTGGTACTGAGGATCAAACCCAGTGCCTCACATGGGCTAGGCAAACACATAACCACTGAGCCACAACCCCAGCCCCTCCAGTAACTTTTTAAATAAATAATTATTTTCTCAGTCCTTACCATGCTACATCTGATGTCATTGAGATTAGCCTCCTCACACCAACTTACTTCTCTTCTTTTTCTAAAACTTTTAAAATTTGTTTTAGTTATACATGACAGTATAATGCACTTTGATACGTCATATGAAAATGGAGTATAATTTCTCATTCTTTTGGTTGTACATGTTGTAGAATCACAATGGTCATGCAGTCATATATACACATAATAATGTCTGTTTCATTCTACTATCCTTCCTACCCCCACACCACCTCCCCTCCCTTCACTCCCTCTACCTAATCTAAGGTAACTCTGTTCTTCCCTAGCTGTGCCCCCACCCCCATGCCTTCCTGTGAGTTAGCATCTGCATATCAGAGAAAACATTCAGCCTTTGGTTTGGGGGGATATTTTACTTACTTCTATTGCAAACAAGTACCTGGTCTTTGTCCTTCTTTTTTTTAATTAGTTTTAACTGACTTTTCCTTTCCCTCTGCTGTCCCTCTGCCTATAAAGAGTCGTCTACCCTCTTCTTCCTCTTCTACTCAAACTTTGCTCGTTGCCAAAGTCCTTCTCTGTTCCCTTTTAGTCAGCATTCTTTTATTCTCACAGATTCAATTATGATCAAATTTAACTCTTTAAGTTTCTGTTCCTTATCATCGACTGACTGACTGGGCTTGTTGCTTGAGTTCACCACTGCCCAGTTCAAATTCAAAATAAGAGGTGGCCACACAGAGGTAGAAGAGACATTACATAATTGGGCTTAAGCCTTGGTTCTTCCACTGACTATTGGTTGACCTTGGACAAACTACTCAACATCTTTAAGACTCAGATCACTTGTATAAACATGAAGGTACTGGGTAGGGTCCGTCAATCACCCTTTTATAATGCTTCATAGAATCTCATCAGTTTTTCCAGATGGGACATGAAAGGTCCAAAAGGGCCAGGCATGGTGGTGCATGCCTGTGATCCCAGTGGCTTGGGAGGCTGAAGTGAGTTCAAAGACAGCCTCAGCAAAGAAAGGTGCTAAGCAACTCAGTGAGATCCTGTATCTAATAAAATACAAAATAGGGCTGGGGATGTGGCTCAGTGGTAGAGTGTCCTTGAGTTCAATCCCTAGTACCCCCCCCCCCAAAAAAAAAAAAGAAAAAGAAAGAAAGAAAGAGAGAAAAGAAAAAGTCCAAGAGGACAGTTACCTGGAATTCCCACTCCTTTAGTCTTTTCTTCTATTTTACAATACAGGAATTCTATAAGAAGTTTCATTTGAATAAATGTACTTATTTTTTTTTACAGTCTGAACTCAGTTCCTAATGATACAGTTTTTAAAAATTCTATATAGAATAATATAATAAAATGTCTAACATCCAACTCACCTTGCTCAACAAACTGCATTGCTTTCTAACTTTTCTCTTTATTAGTAACACCATCATTCTTTCACTTGCTGGGGTATAAAATCTACAACTTTGGATCCATTCTCTCTGGTCTCCTAAGTTTTTAAGATCTGTCTAAACCTGAATTCCATCAGGTCTGCCTGCAGCATCTCTCAGGCCCATCCCATTTTCACTACTGGTGTTCCACTGTCAGGTCAGGTCTCCTAGTTTTATACTTTGACCATTGCAACAACCACCTACTTCCTCTCTGCCTGTGGGCCCTTCCTCCTCCCATCTATTTTATACAGTTTAACTTTCAACTTATGTTAATTTCTGATTTTAAACTTCAGCTGCTTTCTGGTGGTCCATAAGAAAAAGACAGGTGACACCTCTTGGTAATTCAGGTCTAAGTTCTATCAAAGAACCCAACCCCTTCTATGCTATGTCTAGATACGGTCTTAGAAAGCTCTTTTCTCTCTCTTCCTTCCCATTTTTACTTAAATTTCCACAAAGCACAAGTCCCGTGTCTCCAAGAACATTTGTTCTAGGCAACTTGCAAGCCTTCTTCACCTGAACACATTTTCTATGCTAGTGATGCAGCAATTGATCATTATGCATTTGGGGAGAACTGACTTTCATGTTTGCTTTCTCAACAAAACCACTGACCCCTTTGGTGTGTTGACCACATTTATGCAAGTGAGGCTATGTGGCCAAGTGGAAGCTCTAATTCTGTCACAATATATACATATTGGATAACATTAGGCAGAATATTTCCTTAAACTTTAACTTTTTCTTACATAAAACAGGGATACTATCCTAAGGCTATCATCCAGGTGGCCGTGAGAACCAAATTTAAATACTATAAACTTCTAGGAATATGTTGTAGTGCCATCATTATCCATTCTTATTATTGATAAAACTGCCTGGATATAAAACAGGTACCTAACATATACTTGGGGTTCAGAATCCTTGCAAGAAATCTGTGTAGACCTTGATTGCAGTCGTGTAAAAATAGTATGCAAAAAATGGTAACTGTGTTTGTGTTTGAATAGTGGATATTTTCTCTTTCCTAAATTTTCTGTCACATTTTTTATACTGTTATTCCTATCATTAAAAAAATAAAAGAAACCAAGTGCACATAAATACCATTTTGAAGAGCTATATGTATGTATAGAGCCAGCAGCTAAATATTTCATTAAGTAACTTACTGAGTGACACCCCTCACACCTATACCCTTAAAACTGAGATCACAGCCATGTGACTTCCTTGATGGCCTCCAAGGGCTGGTGGCTTCTATACCTACTAATGCAAGATGAAAGGGAAGTCAATAAGATCTACATGGTATAGGTTCACCGTGTCACCTCCCATTAAGCCACTGGTTCCATGACTTTGTTCTGCAGTTTGCTTACATAACTAAAAAAATACTTATTTTTTTAGTTGTAGATGGATACAATACCTTCATTTTATTTATTTTTATGTAGTGCTGAGGATCAAACCCAGGGCCTCACATGTGCTAGGTGAGCTCTCTACCGCTGAGCCACAACCCAAGTACCTATATGTCCTGGTCTTAAATGTCACACTTCATAAACTCAGGGGCCCAATAGACAATAATCAAGATGCCAATCAACTAGTTTCTTATCCTTTACTCACATTTTTGCAAAATACAAAAAGTAGTCTGCTAAGTGATATACTAGTCTCTGTTAACCTTCAAGTTATTCTTCACAGGATTAGAACCGTGGGAGGAAGGAGAATGAAGACATCCCTCGTATTTTTCTTTATGAGCCAGTTGCTAGCATATAGCAGGCGCCCAGTGGCTGATAAATGATGGAATAGACTGCGATAGTGACAAAATGATGGATCCAGACACAGAAGACTCCGGCTTTAATTGCCACTGACCTGCTGTGTACCCTTGTTTCATTTTTCTCTTTGTAAAAAGATTTGAAGCAGATGATCTCTACAGAGTCTTCCTGCTCCAAAGTCCTATGCCTGCTCTGTGCCCTTTCCCTCCAGAATCAGGCTGACTTGGTACAGCTAATATATACTTATCCTGGATTTCTGATGTCAATAAGAATTAGAGAAGAAAGACAAAGCAAAAGAAGAAAATCAGTAAGAAACCAAATGAGTAAGAAAAGGATTAATGGGAAGGAGTGACTAAACTCTAGAACTTCTCTTGGTTTGAGGGTAGTAAGAATGTCTCTAGTCCAAGGGTGAGCAGAATCTCAGGAATTTTCCATCCCTCAGAAACCCCAAAGCCTTGTTAACCTAACCAGTTTCTAAATCTTGGCACAATCAGGCTCTGACCCACCTGTGTTTTTCTCTAGCAGACTTTGATATTCCGGATCTGCACAAGGCAAGCCTCAGAGGCCCATCAGACATTAGTGTCAGAGAAAGAATTTGAAAACAGATATTTAAGGTCCTGCCCTAAGCCAAGATTCAGTAATGCATCACGATGTGGCCATATTTTACATTCTGAGATGTTCCACCTCATTGGGGTTGAATTGCTGGACCCAGAGATCATGCATCATGTTCTTAGACAACTTCAAAAACTATATTTTCTAAGATTTCCAATTACAAAGATTCCAATAGGTGGGGACTGGTAACAGGGCAAGAAAAGAGAACTTTTTAAAGAAATACAGGCCAAAACTCAGTATGGTTTAGGTGCCAGAGATATCCAGATACTGAATTTTTCCTGGTGGTCATCTTTATTTATATTCATATCACAAACCTTTATGTTGGGCTTACTATTTGCAGGTAGTGTTATAAAAACTTTACAAGTATAAACTCATTTAATCCTTATAAAAACCCTATGTATTCCCATTTTACAGATGAGGAAAACTAAGCAAAAAAAAAGGCTAATGACTTGCCTAAGGTCATACTAGTAGTAAGAAGTAGACTTAGGACTTGAACCAATGCCGCCTCATTCCAGAGCCTTAACCATTGTTCTCAGTTGCCTCTTAAATGCCCCCCTGGTACCATCTCTGTCAACTAAAAAATATCTGGAGCATGAATGCTGAGAAGCTGCAGAGCACTGGGACAGAAACCCCTTCTGAGGGCTGCCTATAGTCCCAGCTCACTCAGGAGTCAGCAGGGGCTCCAGGCAGGGCCAGTAAGCAGTGGATTCTGCACAGCCATGGGAACAAAATGGGGCAAGGCAGGAGCCACACAGCAGCATCAGCAGGGTCTGAGTGGCTGCTGTTGTATGGTGATGACAGACTTCCCACGGACTAGTGTGACATGTAACTCTGCCAGAGTGCTAGGGCCAATGAAAAAGAAGATTGGCACACCTACCCTCCTGGTTTGGAAGAAGTGGGGAGAGGAAGGCTGAGGTCAAAGTGCATTCTGAGAAACCACTTTGGGGCCATGTGTAGAATTGGCTGGGCATGCAATTGAAGCAGACAACTATGATACAGCCCAAGCCACACCCCAAGCATATTGTATTAACTGCTGATGGGACGAGAGAAAAAAGGGGACACAGAAGTACTGTGAAGGAAGGATGCGCAGATTCAAATAGCCCCATGGAGACTTTCTGTGCTCATTCTACCATGATCATTTCTCTGCATTGCAAGAATACCTCTAGTACCTAGCATGGTGCCCTCCACAGAGCCATACCAGTATTTTCTGGAAGAATAAATCTGAGCCTCTTAGTAATATTTATTGAATTACTGATAACGAATTTGATACTATATACAGAGAGAGGATAAACTTCATGGGTAACATTGACAGGTAATCCTAAGGATCTGGTTAGAACCCTGGTCTTGGAGTGATGGACACGAAATCTGTGAGGAGTATGAAGAGTGGAGAGTCAAAACAAAACACCACAATCACTTTGGGCATTTTGTTCCTAAATGCATCTATTATAGCATTATTTATTATTTGTTTTAATTAGTTATACATATCAGTAGAAAGCATTTTGGCACATCATACATAAATGGAGTATGAATGCTCCTTCTTCTGGTTGTACATGGTGTAGAATCACACCAGTTGTGTGGTCATATATGCACACAGGGTAATAATATCCAGTTCATTCTACCTGCTTCCTACTCTCATACCCCCTCCTCTCCCTTTGCTCCCCTCTGCCTAACCTCTATTCTTCCCTAGCTCCCCTCCCCTTATTGTGAATTAGCATTCACATATCAGAGAAAAAAATATCAGCTTTTGGTTTTTTTGGATTGGCTTATTTAGCTTAGGATAATATTCTCCAGCTCCATGCACTTATGGCACATGCCATCATTTCATTCTTTTTAAGGATAAGTAAAATTCCATTGTGTGTGTGTGTGTGTGTGTGTGTGTGTGTGTGTGTCACATTTTCTGTATTCATTCATCTGTTGCAGGACACCTAGGTTGGTTTCATAGTTTAGCTATTGGGAGTTGAGCTGCTATAAACATTGATGTGGTATTATGGCATTATTTTAAAGTAACAATTTGTTTTACTTTCAGATTGAAGTAAGAAGTTAATTCTGAGTTTGTATCCATTTTTGATGTTCTCAATTTGATGTTCTCAAATTTAAATCTTTTTTAAAGTGAGCAAACAATAAATATCACTTTTCCTTTCCAAAATATAAGATTTTTCCTTAGTTCACAGTATTAGTAATAATTGTTAATGGTTTTCTCTTTATAAGTATGAAATGTATAATTTACTGAAGAAAATTTCTAAAATATAGATTAATAGAATATAAAAACTGAAGTTCTACTACACAGATATAGGCACTATTAATTTTCAGATAATTACCGTTTATATTGATATATAATCCTCCTTCCATATATATAAAAATATGTGTGTATGTATATGTTATTGTTGTGTAGTTCTTATTTGAAAAACAGGGTTGTCCCACATATGTAAGTAGAATATCCCACAAAAAGAACAAAGATTTTGATAGGA
Source organism: Spermophilus citellus (assembly GCF_964194105.1). Taxonomy (NCBI): domain Eukaryota; kingdom Metazoa; phylum Chordata; class Mammalia; order Rodentia; family Sciuridae; genus Spermophilus; species Spermophilus citellus. The sequence continues at coordinate 45,110,334 of NC_138182.1, read as the reverse complement.
AAGAGTAATTTAAATTTCTTAATCTTTCTCATTGAATACTACTAACATCGCTGCTGCTTGGGTCAGAGCTTAATTATGGCTATCAGAGTTTGCACCATGCTTAAACAGTGGTCTCAAGCTGGCAATTAAATGACTTTCTTTTGGCATAGTTTTGTGACAGTCATGTCAAATAAAAATGATCTAAAAATGAGCAAAAAAAAAAAATCCTTTGTGTTCCGGTGACTCCATTCATTATTTAAACTACAACTTGTAACACTTTTAGTTTTACTATATACCACTGTAGACATTACCAAATGAAAAACAATACTTGATTTCAAAAATATCCTTTCTCTTCACCATGTAAAAAAAAAATGCTGTATCTGTACAAGTCCATATACTTCATAGCCTGAAAAAGTACTGACACAAAAAATCTCCTTATAGCCAATAAAAATGGAGCAACAAATAGAAGAAACTAAAGTAAAATACTTTTTTAAAATGTATGTATGTGCAACCAGAATTAGTTGGCTTGATTTATCTTACATGATACTGACTCTCTTGCTGGTAAAGATTAATTGTATTATGGTGCTCTTGGCATGTTATTTTCTCAGTTCATTTCTCAGTATGACATTTCTTATTTTTCTCTGTGGCAAAGCACTCACTATCATAATTTTCACCTGCTGAGTTTACATTACTAATGATAATATTAAAATTTAGAGGGTTTTTTTGACCTTTACAGTGGTAAATTAGGTCATGAAAATAGACGGGATGAAATCTGACAAGTGGGAAAGACAGACATTTGATTATTATTAAAGTAAATCAAATTTCACAATGCCTGTCTGGCATCCAGCAAGATCTTGGTAAAACATTAAATAGCCACCCCCCCAACACCAAAATCACATTCCCTCTCCTCACTGTCTTCTTGCATATGCCAAACCTGAGAAATATTCCAAGAACTGAGAATTCTGGTTTGCTGGGTATGGTGTGTGAGGGATTTAGAATTTGATGTCCAATGAGTTAAAAACAGATATAAATAATGACGAAGATAATATTAATAGCCCTTACTGAGCGCTTGGTGGATGATATGTGCTGGTACTATTATTATTTCCATTTTACAGATGGAAAAAGTGAGACACAAATCAGGTAAGTAACTCCCTTAAATTTACTCACCTGGAAAGTGGTGGTATTGAGACTGGGTCCAGGAAGTCAAGGCTCCAGGCCCTTTAGTATATAACAGCTTGTTTCCAAGTCACCTTTCAGAGAATCACAGCTTCTCTACCTTATTCCTTGATGCGTCCTCAGATTTTCTTGGGTAAGTTAGCCTTTCTGTCATATACTGGCTTTTTAATGGTTCATATGCTCCCTGTGAAGGAGTGTACCCCCAACAGAGAGCACCATGCCTGCTATACTGCGCTGCTCTGCTTGTCCCATAGACCTGCACAGACCTGCTAAGGTGGGGCCAGTTGCAGGTCCACCAACCTTTTGTATACTGTCTAAATTGTTGCAATTTCTTAGAAATTAAGGGCCCAGCAATGACTAATTGTGCATTTTCTCTTTGGAACTGAATAGCAGCAAAGTTCAACATTTGGGCTAAATAAAGTATTATTCAGTCACTGGGACGTCTTAGTTCTCTACAATTTGATTAGAATTTATTAAGTCTCCACCATTCTTTCATTCATCAAATATTCATTGATTATCTACTAGAATGGTAGAGTTTGTGAGATAACAAGATATAAATACAAATAATAGTGGTTACTGTTCCCAAAGAGTGCAAGATTCAAGAGGCATATAAAATGTATCAAAATAAAGTGCAACATAAGTTCTTAATAAGGGAAGGGCTGGGATGCTATAGAAGCCCAGAGTGCCGCCTAACCTGGCCTGAAGAGTAGGCAGTACCATTACTCAAAGTGTGGTTCACAGACTGATTGCACTGGTATCACCTGAGTGCTTATTAAGAATGAAGTTTCTCAGACCCCAGCCTGGGCCTACCCAATCAGAAACTGTTGGGGGTGGGGTGGTTAGTACTTTGTGCTTTAAAAAACTGTTTGATTCTGTTGCTTAGTAAAGTTGTGAAGTATTACCTTGTACAACATAAGATTCACATGCACAAAACGAATAAGAAAACTCTTGCCAAGTTACAATCAGTACTACAAGAACATTGGTGGTGGTAATCCTTACCACCTCAATTCTAACTTTCACAGTCTATAAACTTCAGTACATACCTTAATGCTAACCAGAATGAAATGTGTTTGTCTCACCTAACCAGGTCAAACAGATTCACAGCACTGCCTGAGGTTGCTCGAATTCTACACAGTTCTATCAAAATCCATCCACGAGTACTAGAATGTACCTGCCTATAAGGGTTCCTTGCTAAGTTAGGTTCTGTAAGGATACATACAAATCCCCTGAGGAACTCATACCTGAGTTGGGGAAAAGCCTATCATAACTGGGTTGTTCAAAATAGTTAGAAAGTAGATGCATGCTGTGGGAAAGTAGAGAAGATGGTAATTGATTTGAGCTTATCATAGGGTAAGACCCCAAGCAATGGGAATTGAGCCGGGCTTAAAAATAGGTGGAAATTGTGCTGCAGGCAAAAAGGATGACATGACAGATGGAGGAAGCTGAATTATCAATAAAAAATCTAATTATTTGGAATTTTTAATGAATGGTTCACCTCGCTGAATTTGAACTGTTAACTAAAGTCATTATTCAGAATACCAGGCCAATAGTTAATTTCAATACCAGGCCAGTAGTGATTCTGTTTTTACCAAGGGAGGCAATTTGAATACTGTCATATGAAATGATTAGGAACAATGTCTAAGTGTGTGTATGTGTGTGTGTGTGTATGGGGGGTGTGCATGTGTGGTGTGGGAATTACACCTACTTAGGTATCAGGGATTTATATATAGTTTGCACTCACAGACCTTTCATAGTTTCATTTTCTTAAAGTTGGCATGGAAAAGAATTGCCTGAGCAAATTAGATTCCGCAAAGTCTCATAAACATAAGTAGCTCATCAGCATACACTGAACAGTCTGGAAATTGTCCAGACAGAGAAAACCACTCTGTAATCTCATGGGGAAGCTGACATAATAGAAATGACGTGATGTTGAGTATCACAGCCTCAAATCTCCCTTGCAAGGGCAATTTCAGGACTGAGAAGACTAGGGTATGGACAATTTGCTCACTGGGAGGTGGGGGGCACCATCAATCAAGTACAACAAAGCTGGAGAATCTTTTCAGGGGAAACTGCAGAGTTTCAGAGATCAACCACCTGACAATAGGATGCTTGCAAGTCTCCCAGTGATTTTTTTGCATGTTTATAAGGTGCTGCTGCTGCTGGAAGAGGTGGTGACAAGCACCTAGGACCTCCCTGACTCTGACATGTACTTACACAGTTCAGAACCGCAGACCTATCATTTTGGGGAAAGTTTCACTGTCTATAAGGAACATAATTTAAAAATGTATCAAAACATGTGAACCCCTCTTCTTTTAGACAAGAGTTTTCCTTCCAGATTCAACTTTTGCTCTGCCTGAATTTGGAACACCTGGAGGGGATTTAATTCACATTAGGTGCGGTTTGCTGAGGTTCTGAAATTTTGCTATACCTAAGTTAGATTTAGAGCCACTGGTATAAGGGTTGCAACCTTCTTGGTTAAAATGTCCAATAAGTTGAACAGGCCAAGAAGGAGGGCATGGAATGCTGCAGCTGGTGGCTGTGAACTCACACCTAGGATAAGAGAGAGGACAGGTCATGGAGAGGAGAGTCTCCATCCAAGCTGGAGAAGTTTTAAGGCTGGAAAGATGAGGACATACTTCATTTGGTTGTGGACAATTTAAGTATGTTTATTTCCAATTCCAAGCTGTGTAGTGTCTACCAGGAAGCCCACCACTAATATTATTTGCAGGCTGACACCTGAGCTTTGTGACTTGCATTTAAGAGTCTAACTTCTGTTTCATCTTTTCACGAAGTGTGGATATTCATGCAACCACAAACACACTCTCTGCTAGAGTTGGCAGGGAGTCATTTGATGGTGGAAGTTACTGCTCTGCTGTTTGCCAGGGCTGATCTAGAAGGGCTGGTAGCAGCTGCTCCTGGTCTTTCCTGTTCTTGTCTTTATTGCCCTTCTCCCTGTTTTCTATCTGTGTATCTTTTTTTTTTTTTTTTTTTGGTTGTTGTTTTCCTATGTTATTTCCCTAGATTTTTCCTCACACAAATCCCACAGTCTAGTGAGTTATGGGTAGTATGATGAATGAAGTCTGGAGATGTACATAGAAAGACAGGAAGACCGCCCTCTGTGGCATCACAGAGCCCTTCTAGGAGAGCTGGGCAGGCCCAGGAGGGAGTCCTTGCAGAAAATAGGGTGACGAGCGGAGCCAGCGCCAGCCCAAGCATGGCTGATACATTTCACACCCCTCTCTTGCTGGTTTCCTGCAGTTAGCAGAAACTAAGGGGTATGAAAATCACTACAGAGCATTTAATATTCTAAATAATAAAAACAGACTTCTAGGAAGCCCTCTGCCACCTGAGTAACATACACAGCTAAAAAGAAGCAAGGTTCACCGGCTGGTCATTGTCCCCCTTGCTGTTTCAGACTGCGGGTCCTGGTGCTGTGCTGGAGGGCCTGAGGGTGCTGGAGTAAAGGCAGCCCCTGCTGTCTCTATGAGGCACCAGAGCAACCTTCTGCTTCTGTCCACCTTTTGGGCTCCTATCCATGTTTACAAATACTACTGAATGATCCTCTGATCAGTTCTGGTCAGGGTTGGTGTCAAGCCGAATCTCATGGGAGGCAGGAGTCCTGTGATGAAGCCCTCTAGGTTTATTTGACTTCAGAATGGTAATTTTTACATTTATGTCCTGGCTGTATGTCTGTATATGCAACCGTTGTTGATGGTTTGGAGCTTACATGTTACTTACATATAATTTTCTTTTAAATCACTCTTCTCAATCTTACTTATTCTCCAGAGAGGGTGGACAAATTTCACTGGGATAGTGGCCTGATTCCATGAGCTTTGGTCAGGGATCCACACAGAGCATGGCCTCTATAGTCCCTAGGCTATGAAGAAGACTGACAGCACAAGACCCCCACATACCAAATTTAAGTAACCTTCATCTAAATTATTTATGAAGCATCCACAATTTTCCTTTCTCTTTAAAGTGCAAATATGCTTGAGAGAGATTTTCTTCTCATGTTGAGGCACTCAGCATGACTCTTTGAGGTAATATCCAGACATTATATTGGGCTATTTATTTCGTCCCTTACCAAGTAGGAGCTGAGCTTTAATCTTTTTAAAGAATCAGCAGATTTCCCTCTATCCCTAAATCCCAACCCAGCACAAAAGCTTTTCCATTTATAAAGTGCTTAAATGATGAATGAATTAACCAATACATTGTTACAGCACATTCACTGTGTACTATCCATGACAACAAAAACAAATAGTATTTTAAAGTCTCACAGCAGAGATGATAAAATAAACTACAGCACATCTGTAGCATGAAATATTAGGCAGTCATTAAAAATCATATTAAGAAAACATATTTAATACCATGGGGAAATGCTCATGATTTATAAAGAAAAAAATAGACTATAAAATTGTCCATATGATATGCTATAAATATAGTAAAAGATGAATATGCATAAATATAGACAAAAAGGGAAGAAAATACAAAGAAGTGTAAACACTAATTTCTGAGTGGTGAGATTGCAGATAATTTTTTTCCTTTATTTATTTTCTGCACTTTCAAGTTTCCCCCTCAAAGAAAATATCATTTTGAAGATAAAAAGTATCTGTGTAATTATATGTATGTGTACTGACTCTGTAAAAGTGCCAACCTTCCATTCGACATGGCTGCATTTGCACTGGGTATAGTGGCGCATGCCTGTAATCCCAGCAGCTTGAGAGGCTGAGGCAGGAGGATCGGAAGCTCAAAGTCAGCTCAACAAAAGCAAGGCAACTCAGTGAGACCCTGTCTCTAAATAAAATACAAAATAGGGCTGGGGATATGGCTCTGTGGCCCCGTGCCCCTGAGTTCGATCCCTGGTTACCCCCTCCCCCCAAGAAAATAATAATAAATGGCTGCAATTTGCTTTATCAGGCAGGGTGACCATGAACCTTTCTGGGGAAGTACATTCTGTCTTCAAAATGAACAACTTTAGTTCAGATCTTGGTTTTACACATATAGGTATCCATGTCCACGTCTGACTCTTTCACACGGTGCTGAAATTGATATTTCTTGCTCTGTTATCCTCTAACCTGACCTGGGGGAAGAAGGTATTTTCACTCCTCTCAACTAACTGGTCAGTTTCATTAAACATGGGCTAATCCTGTTTCCATGGCCCAGATCCATTCTGGGCCCAGCAGGTACATCCACTCCTGTCCTGACTGAAAGGTCAAACCCCAGGCTGGCTGAGGTGCTTGGGCAGGAAACTGTCTTGAGTGCTGACGGGAAAGGTGCTTCTTGGGGAACTAGTTCTGCCAAGCCTTGACAGCTCCCTTGCTCATCCCTCCTTGGAGCTCACACACTCCTTGGGAGTGTAGGGAGTGGGGTATACCATGGGGTCCCTTCTAGCTGCCAACCTACTCAAGAGTACTGGGTTGGGATGTGTATGTGTGGTCTTTTTGGGTGGAATTACTGGTTTCACAACCAACAGCAGAAAATGTGGTGAAGCAGCCTGAAGAAGACAGCTGTGTGGGGTAAGGAGGGGTGGAGAGCTAGAAAGGAAGCATTATCTAGAGGAAATCAGTGATATCATAGGAGCTGTGACTGGAGGGAGAGGCCAGTTCTGGGTGTGAGCATTTGACATGTGAACCAGAGAATAAATTACAGGGTAAAAGAAATACTAGTCTAAAAATCCACCTTCTTGATTTCAGGCATCTATAGAACAAGGGTAAGCTCGGGCATCTGTACCTGTGGGTCCATCTCTCCCTGAAGGAGGGACAAAATGGTTAATTATTTTCCAGTTGTTTTCTGGGGGTCTTAAAGCTCCCTGTGGACCATTCATTGTGCTCCACTCTCATCAGGCTCCCCCTCCTCCAGAAAGCCAATCCTTCCAATAAAGGTCTTGCTTCTAGAGATGATGAGCCCATCATTGCCACAGTGATACTGACCTGAAGGCAAAGAGAATAAATGGGACAAGAGAGGGAGTGGCTCCATGGTAGGGGGCAAGGACCACATGCTTATTCGCTGAATTGGTCTCCCAAACTGAGCCAGTGTCCAGTGTGCAGGCTTGAGTAATAACACTTCACATACTGGTCACATCTGCACCGCGAGACAGCATCACAATAACTCTAGGAGGGCTCTGATTTTACCTCCACCCGAGAGGTGAAAAGAACAGAGGTGTAGGAGTTTGGTGTATTGCTCAGGGTCCTCAGAGACAGTCAGGATTGAAACTGCTTAGCACTCAGATCTGTGCTTCACCCCTGCACTTTTCCACCTCCCTTCATGAGTATATGTGGGTTTAAGGAATAAGAAAGGGATGGCAGGCAGCATGGGAACACAGAGTGAGGGTTCTGTACAAGCGGGGTCAGCATGAGATGGTGAGAAGGAGAGAATTGAGTGGAAGATGAAGGACTGTGGCATATTTGGCCCCAGGGAATGATGTCTGCTGGTCAGTCCTCCCTGGGACTTTGTTGGAGCTGGTGGGATGGAGTAGGGTACTCTGTCATTAAGTCTGTTATTATTCCAGCTCAAGATTGGGGCCCCTTAGGCTAGGCAGCAAGTGGTTATGGAAAAAAGAATGGAGCCCGAGTTGCTCTCTCCCTTTGAGAATGAGGATCTGCTTCCTATTAGGGGTGTTTGGTCTCTCCTTGTTCAACACACAGTATGTGTTCTTATCTCTTGCTTTACCTGACTGAAAGATGAAAGCCATACTCTGAAACTGGGCAAAGGGCACCTACAGAGGATCCTTCATATCCATCATTAAAATACATGGTTAATGGCAGCTTTTGGCCATGGTGTGCTAAACTTGAAGAATGTTCCTCACACAGTATCTCTTCTATACACCCTTAACACCTTTACTCTGACAGATTTAAAGACAGCTCTGAGGATTTATGTTCTTAAGGAGACACGTGAAAACCCAAAAAGTCTTTGTCCTTTTGTGCTTTTGTTTTATTGTTGAGTGGGAAGGGTGTTCTGTTTGACAGTGGAAACCATGGGTGTCACCCATTAAACCTCTTTACAGATTGCAAATGATTTCTTCACCTCTCTCCACCGTGTGGGAGTCTGAATCCTGCAAATGAGGGATGGGGGGTGGCAGCTTTCCTATACCAGCAACAAGGGTGCAGGAGGGATGTGCATAGAAACCTTTTAGACCCAGGGGTTCTGTACACTGAAGGCTTCAGCTGACCCTTTCTTTCATATCTCCTACCTGCTGCAACATTTCTTCCATCCCCCATCCCTGTAAACCCTTTAATCTCCTAACATGCACATTAGAATCATGGATGGTGCTGCTGCTAAGAAGGCTGACAAAAAAGATCCAAGATGAGGACAGATTTTTTAAAAAAAAAAATTTCAGATTTTGATATCTATTATACATAATTGCCAGGGACCAGTCTAGTTATTTGGGGGTCCTAGGGATAAGGAGAGAGCTCCAGATAGAGATCAAAAGGAAATTTACAGTTTTGCTTTCTAGAAAAGAAATTGGGGTGTGGACTAACTGAAGTGCCTAAAGGAGTTGTGCTGAGGGTTAATTTTAAATGTGGGTACGTGTAAAAGGTTGGACTCACCATCTATTATTAATATATCCAGTTCTAAATAAAAAGAAGAAAAATACTGAAAATCAGCAAGTGTGAGTCTGAACTGTACAAATCCTCTTGGAGAACAAGGCCTTTGCAGGTGCCTTTGGTTTCTGTTAAATTACCCTCTAGAACACTCTCCTCCTGGGCATGACCTAACGGAAAGTCTTGTGACATGGAAGGGGGTGCTTTCTAAAGGTTGATTTACTTTTTTGAGACCTCAAGAATGCAGGACCAAGCATCAGTAAGATTCAGTGGTGCTCAGGAAAATGTTAAAATAATAGAAAAGTAGTAGCAGCACACCATGACTGGAGAATAAGGCAAAAGTCGAAACTGCAAGACTCACCATATCTTCTAGTGGATCACTTCAATATCATAAAAGTGGATAGCATAAAAGTGCAGGTACGACACTACCATTCCAAAGGCCAAGCAATTCCAAAAGTCTGAAGCTCTCTGCCAGAACTACTGACATAGATACGGATTCCCCCAGAAACAAATACAAGAGATGCAACCAAGATTTAAGGGCATGCTAATTACAGCATTATTTATAACAGCAAAAAATGGAAACATAAATGCCTAACACATAGGCACAGGGGTCTGTTATTACATATTCACAGTGTATAGCCATTAAGAATCACATCTTTGAGGAACCTTTGGTGGCAAGAAAAATATTTATGATATAATGAGAAATCAAAAAGGTTCAAATAGGTAATATAATAACATGTAATTATTCATTTGTTTATAGATTTTCCCTATCAGGTACACATCCATGACCAGAGGGAAAAACCTAAAATGAGATGTGAGTAGTGGTTATCTCTGAATAATGATGTGCTAAATTATTTTTTCTTTGTCTCTGTATTCTTTTCTGTAATATGCAAACTTCAAATAGACATTTTTTTTTGAAAAAAAAAAAGAAATAAGATATACTGTTTTTTTAAAAGAAACTGTCAACTCTCACAAGAATACCCATCTTAGCTGGCACCAGTCCACTGTTTAATTATTATTAATAAATGATAATGTGTAAAATTCCTGCCTCTAGATGTGAATAATTATAGTAAAAAAAAATCCATATGTCTTAGTAAACAGCCTCTGGGCCAGAGGCTTTAAACCTCATGAGCTGCATTAGAATTCATCCTGCCTGCTATGTTAAATACCACTGAGGCATGAAGAGGGAATCCACACCAGTTGGTGCACACTCCAGGCCAGGTGTTCATGTCTATGGTTCCCTTAACACAAAAGGAAGGTGAAGTTCAGAAGGGTCAGATGGCTATTCAATGATCACACAGGATGCAAACCCTCCTTCTGGTATGAAAGCTTTGTTTTTTTCAATCGCAGTAGGGCTGGTGGAAACTCCAGATGAAATGGAGACTTAGTTTCAGACATTAAAAAATGTCTTCACAAAGTATTTTGCTAGAGCCTCTGATGCATGACCCAAATAACTGATTTTTAAAAATTATTTCTTGGCTCTCACATAATCCTTTTGGAAGTACTAAGGAAAATTCCAAAAGGAGACAAAACTACAGACAAGAAAGAAAAGAAAAAGTGCTTCATCCACGTACTGGGAAACCCCTTGACAATCTAGGCAGAAAAATTAGCTCCGTTCTCTGCCCAGTGGGGAAGGAACACCAATACTGACTGGCTAGGATGGTCAGGCTCTGTCACTTCTCTTGGCCAAGGGTCACTCTTCTCTCTCCATAGTTAGAACCCCACCTCTTGATGGTCATTTCTTTGACCCTAGAGAAGTATTATTAAAATCTGGGAACTTTCTTTTAAGATCTTAAATATGAACTCCCTTCCCACCACCCTTATTATTTGATAATAGATGACTTTCAACATTTCTCCAGGAAAGGGCTTTCTTACTCAGAAGCTCACAGTGACAAAGCACTTCCACATCTGTCATTGCATTTGCTCCTCACAAGAAACCTTAGGGCAGGGAAGGCAGGAAATACCCCCATTTTACAGATGAGGACACTGAGGCACACTGCCACTGGGTTGCTGGGTTAGACAACAGCTTCCTTGGAAGGCACAGAGGGACAGGCTCTGAGTGGAATAGATATGAAAGTTTTGGTTGTGAATGTGACGGCAGTGTGTTCCTGGAATACAGGATACTAGAGAGGGGTTCCAGGGCAAAAGGCTATGGCAGTGAAGAACTGTGGCAGTAGGAAGGCTAACTCTACAGATGCCACAACATTGTCAGTGGGGAGCGCTTTATGAACAGGGTTCGTGCCACTTGACATTCTATTTGTCAGTGAAGCCCAAGCCAACCTAGATCCCACAGACTCAGGAAGCTTTTCTTGATTATCCAGCACAAAGAAACAGTCGTGACACCTTGAGACTTTCACTCATTTAGGCCTTAGCTCATTACATATCATGACAAGTTCTTTAAGAGAAGCTTTGTCATTCTTTTTACAAATGAGGCAAATGGAGCTCAGATCAGAGAGGTTAATTGGCAAGCTGATGCAATTAATTAATAAGCAGCAAAATCTGGATTTCAAATCACACCCTGTCACAGCTACCTCACCTTCTTGGGTACCTTACCTCCTATACATTGTCAAGTGTTCCTAGATTCTTTTGCTTGGGTTTCAATTTCTTGAGGGCAGACTACACACTTTATGCCTCTTTGGACTCCCTGCCCCTCTCCCCGGAACTCAGTAGGGTACAGGAACACAATGATCCTCACTTAGCATCCTACTGTGCACATCCATTGGGCATGAACACACTTGCAAAGAGGGATTTTTTTGGCACTCTGGTTATTGGGTTCTCTACCGTATATAATTAAAACAAGAGAGAACATGAAATATATAATTTCTCCAAGCTGTAGCTTAATCAGGCGTTCATCACCATGTCTGATTCTGTGTTATGTGAAAAGAACTGCTTAGTAAGCATTTCCTGTGACAAGGCTAATCAAATACATACAGATACAAGAGAGATCTGAAAAAAGACATAAACAAAACTACCGAGCATATGCAGAGACAATGATCCGCAAGGTATAATTCTCCATCACCTGAGACCAAAGAGCTTCTAAGGTATGAAGAATACTAGTTTCTTTTCTAGCCATGAGATATTCAGGGAACACTAACGTAGAAAGTTGTGGTGCTAACTGGGATCTTGCATCATTGTACCTCACGTTCTATCAAAAAGATGAATACATCCGGTTACTGTTTTGGATCAGAAACAGAAGAGAAGTACAATTTCAAGGGTTATTCTGGGAGAAGTGGGGTGTTCTGAGACCTCTTCAGCATGTCAATCATTTAATTACTATCTTCATTGGCAGGCAAACTTAATAGCTATACATGCAATATACAACTTATTACCCTATTGGGACACATTCCATTTTCCCTCCCAATACATTATTACTTTATAGCTTTGGAAATATAAAGGGATCAAACAAATTCAGAGAGATTAGAATTTTTGATGGTGGGGATTAGCTCAAGTACTTTTAAATTGGCATGTAGTAAACTAAGCAAACAACACCAGTGCCTATCTACCAGATTTCATTGCCAAAGCCTACATAATAATTTTTAAGCTACTGAGAGGCAGAGTTTCTGATTTCCTTTATGTTACAAATAAAGGACCATATCTCTATGGGTTCAACTGACATCCAGTGAAAAGAGCAAATACCATATTTGTGGTACTTACATTTGCATCCTCATGGCTATGGCCATTGGTCTCCACCAATTCCTTGGTACCTTTTAACTGCAATTTTTAAAGAAAAACAAAAAAAAAATGAACATGCAAGCATAACTGTTAAGTATATAAATCATCTTATTAACTCTGATTTATCTGAGGTTGCATTGTATAATGGAAGAGTAGAAACAGATGGAGCACATAATTCTAATGAGTCTTATAGAAATCAGTTTGAGACCAATATTTTGTGAAGCTTGAGGGCTGGCAAAAAAGTAAATGGGTCTTGGTCATTATTTTTTAAATAATAAGATTAGAAAGCAGTTCCATAGGCATAAAATGTATAAAATTGGTTCTTAAGAATAATAAATGATTTCATTTCCTAGTTGGATTGCTATTAATTTAAACCCTGCAGTGTTTGCAAGTTGCCAGTAGCTAAATGATGTTATACTAACGATTATTTGTGAATGATTGATTTTTTCAGCCATTTGAACATGCTGCAATGCGACTGTACATGTCCTCCTCGAGTACATATTTGAATGAATGACATCACCTCTGGAGGCCTAACTGGAGAAGACAGTTTGCTTCTTTTAGTAAAGGAAGAATTGGGAAGACATCTCTTTGGCCACTGAAGCATTCAAAGAAAAGCTATTTCTTAAATGAGATTTTTAACTTGTGAACATTTGGAAATACTCCTCTCTCTCAGAAGGCTTAAGAGTAATCAGTTATCAAGAGATTTCAGGAAACCTGTAATTGGCATTTTATCCTATTCTGACTCAAAGCAGACCTTTGGAGGCAGAGAGCAAAGAAGAAGGGTAAGCTGGCCTTGAAACAGTTTGCCAGCACTTCCTCCTGACCTATTAATGGTGGGAAATAAATACTTAAAATGTGAAAGAAAAGAAATTTGCATGCACTACCAATGTGTTTGATTCAGAACATTGATTCTTTCTGGCTATTTGTGTGTATTAAAATGAAGGCATCTTTAGATTTTTTTAATGCAATCTTAATCTCAGAAAGAAAGCCACATGCCCTCCAGGCCGACAGAGGAGTTTTGCCAAAGTGACATGAAAAATTTGTCATGCAGAATTTGAGGATGGGGCAGCTGATTATGGAACCAAGGCTCTTTGGCTTATTGTCACATCAACTGGCTTAAGGGGAAAAAAATGCCCATTCTTCTTTAGGTCTACATCATAGATGTTCTTATGCATAACAAATGCAGTTGATACATAAGAATAGAAAAGGTGCACCAAATTAGAGGTAGTACATAAAAGGACTTAAAAAACTAGCTCTTTTCTTTATAAAGTAAAAACAACAACAACAACAAAAAAAAAACTAGCTCTGCTTGTTGGGTGCGGTGGTGCATGCCTGTAATCTCAGTGACTTGGGATGCTGAGGCAGGAGAATTTCAAGTTTAAAAGCAGTATCAAACTAAAAAGAAATTAAAAGGGCTGGGGATGTGGCTCAATGGTTAAGTGGCCATGAGTTAAGTCCCTGGTTTAAAAAACAAAAAAACAAATAAACAAAAACTATCTCTTCTAGCTGAAGATTTCCTCATCTTCCTATTTAACATTCCTCTGCTCATTCCACATTTGGTCCCATAACTTGTGCTTTTATGAGCTGGTGTGGGGATTGCTCAGAAGGTGGCTCTGTTCTGCAGCAGAAGTAAATGACTATTTGTCAAAGTCCATTCCACCATTCTACCTTCTACAAGTTTATTTACCTGCATAAAAATGCCAGTTGGCCTCCTTCTCCCTTTCAAATAAACTCCTTCCTCCCTAGTCCATGCTATCCTCCAACTGCCCTCCCTTTGATGTGCCCGCTGTCTCTCTTCCTACCTCTGTCCACTGCTATCGCTCACTCTGCTGCTTTCTTCAGCTAGAACATGAACATTTTATCTGATGGATTTTAGGTTAATGAACAAACATTGGATGTAGAATGTACCCTTGATTGTCAAGAAGATGAAAGATAGGAGTCTGTGTGCCTGGAGGGACCTAAGGAATCTGTATTTCAGCATACAGGAAGGTACAGGGCATAGAGAGTGACCTGACTTCCCTGATGGGTGGAGAGCCAGCAGTAGGAGGGTCTGCCCTCAAGACTTTGCCTTTCTGGTAAGGATTCCCAGCAAGTGGCAGCTGTATTGAATAGCAAAATACAGTGTGTGTTTGTGTGTGTGTGTGTGTGTGTGTGTGTGTGTGTGTGTGGTGTGCATGCGTGAGCCCATTTGTTAAGGCCATACATAAGCTCATAATGGATTTACACAAATCCAAAGCAAACCTCATAAAGCAATGTTGGTGGAAGTGAGGGGTGCATTTTTCAGCCTGTGGGTAGGTGGCTGGTTGGTTGTAGGGAGATTCCATGTACATTGTATGCCACCTTCTGAAAGGCAGACCAGGGGTAGCAGGCAAGGGGCTCTCAGGCAAATGGCTTGGTGTTGTTCAAATTCCTTTGGCTGCTATGTCTCACTGGCTCCGTAGACTTAGGTATTCTTGGTGACCTTGCTTAAAAAGGGCCCTCGCATTTAAATTAATACTGTAAACGTAAAAACACTTTCTTCTCAGTTGTATTTTTCTATGTCTTGCATGATTTCAGTTATTCTGAATTCTCTTAACATTCTCCTTTTTAAAATTTAAGTCATGTAAAGTGAGATGTGATATTCCATCAATGCCTACCTATGCACTTTGCTCTTTGAAAATGCATACCCTAACAAGACTACGTTGATACTTTCTGCACAACTCAGAATCTATTTTCATAACTGGAGTTTCGACTTTAAATAAAAATAAAGGCTTTGAGTCATTTAGAGAAAAGAGAAAGTCACCTCTCCTCACCTCAGTTAAAGCCGTCTTAAAAAAAAATCAGCAGAGAGAGCAGAAAATAATGAAAGCCCAAAGTTATGACTATCTGACCTGAAGCAAATTTGGACCAATTCAGCTCAATTTTGCTAGGGTTATATCAAGGTGGGGTGGACAGTGATTTGTGGTCTCCCAAGTAGTAGGTCATTGTGAATTTAGTTGACTGAAGTTTTCAGTTCAATCTAACATACCTGAAATCATACAATTCAGCCTCAGTATAAGTTATTGAGTCTCTATTATTCAATAAAGATAACCATTACTTTTAAAAAATATTTTCTTGCATAGCTATAAAATGTTTATAAACTATCTAATTAATATCTTTGCTTTCTTGAAAAAAAATATATATATACCCCAAATTTTTGAAAAAATAAAAATCATTTTTAAGTGACTGAGTCCCAGCTGACTAGGGCCACACTCTTGCTGCTTCCTATTTTCTAAAATAATCTTCTTATAAACCACTAAGTGTGAATAAAAAATTTAAAACCACCTACATTTTGACTACAGAGAGTTGAGGTTACTGTGATTTTTTCCCCTCCTAATTACCAATCATTACATTGTTGGCAGCAAGTGAAGGCCAGAAAATCAGAAAACCTCTCGAGGACTCTCCTGGCTCCTCCCGTACAGAGAGTGAGGCTTAGATTTCACTCTGTTGACTGTGGAGTGATCCATCTCATCCTGCTGTAAGATGATATTTTCCATCCACCTATCAATGTCAGGCCACACTTTCGTATCAAGGAAAGCCAGAATGAAATGATCAGATCATATGAAAGGTTTGTTGCTTGTCGTGGTCAGATAAGTGCCCTGATGCACACAGGGAAGAGACTTTTTTTAAATGTTGCTATGAATCAGTCCTTCTTAGTTATAAATCTGCAGGAACATCATGGATTATGCTAAATTCATTTTCCTCACTATTAGACTTAGAGGAAGCTAGCTGCTTACTTTGAAATATATCTGCACTACCAGCATTGAAAAAATTTATCAAAATTCACTTATCTTCTGGAAGAAACATTCACACAATGAGGGTGGGCTTGGGGAATATAAGTAAATGCAGGGTGAGGACAGAGAAGTTGAGAATGACAAATTCCACAAAGCAAAGCTGCCAGTAGGATTGACAGGGTATGGGCTAATTACTCCAGAGATGACCTCAGCCATGCTTGTGTGAGTGACACGGTAGGGTGTTTGCACCAGGCACATTTGACTTGATGCGTCAATCAGAGTGTTTTCTCGTTCACTTACTTGCTCCTGGAGGACTTTTAGTAAAGCTTGTGTGTGGGACTGCTCTTCCTTTGCTTGTTCCAGTTCTGACTTTTTGTTGTTTAATTCCTCCTGGATGGTCAGCAATTGCTGTAAAGTTAAAGGATATTTAGCATAATTAGGATGGAAGGCTGGGTGAATGCAAGATAGTAAAAATATCCTCAGAATGACAAGGAAACTTGTACATACACACCTTAGACATTCATTCAGACACTGGTTGCCTTTTTGTGCATGCATTTTCCCCACTTAATGTCAGGAGCATCACCATCTTGGATGCACTATTAGGCTGTTTGTGTTACTGATGCATGAAACTCATTTTAGAATTTGTGAGGATACCATTGAATTTCTTTGAACAAATGCATATTTGTAAAAATATGTTGAATAGTGTTAGTAAGCAACATGCTGACGGATGAAGAAACTAAAGATTAATAAAAATGTAATCAGTAAACTGGTCCAATTTTATTTCATTTTACATAAAACAATACAGCTAGGTTCATAGTAGCTTTGTAGAGCTACTTTACCAAGTGGCAGGGACCAAAGATCCTTTTACTTTCTCTGTTAATGATGGTGATGTTTTATTAGATCAGCAGGACTGAAGTCCAAACTGCAATCAATATATCAGGCAAGAAAACTGCTGATATAAGCTGTCAAAACACTAAGCTATGGCCTACACTGCTATTTTTAAGCAGGCCACAGAAGGGATTTTTGTAAGCCTTGAGCTCTCCTTGCCCTATCAACTGTAACTCATGCGGAGGCTTGCCCTGTCTGCCAAAAGCTCAGCGCTGCCCTGCACCGACTCTTTGGGATATGGTTCTATGTTAAAATACACATAGGCTGGAGCTTCAAAACAGCCCCTGGAAACAGCTCTGTCTGTTCAGAGTTTCTAGACAACAAAGGACCTATTTAAAAATACAGGAGAGCTCTTTTCCTGCTGCCATACATAACAAATGCTGCATGGATGATGTGAAAGTGTTGGTGTATTCCTGTTTTCCAGGGACCTGTCTCCCACATCCAGGCTATTTCTTCAGGGCCTTGACAAGCTGGCTGCAGAGTGGCCTGGCCAGTTCCTAACTATAAGAGTCTGAAGAAACACTGGCACCGGATTTCTCGTGCGTAAGCCCACCAACTGGAAGGATTACATTTAATCTTCAAAACTACTGGGTTTGGGGAACTTGTGGGAAAGCAAGTGCTCAAAATACACACTGTGCTTTCCTTGGGGCTTGTTGGCGTTGTTTGTAACTTGGGTACTGCATATAGATTCAATAACATACTTTGGTTCCTTTGTCATAAACAGTTATTTCAGATAATCTCCCAAAGCTCAGTACCTCCCGTCCTACCACCTATCCATACCACCATCACATGAGGGGATCATACCACCCACAGTAGATCTCCTAAGAGTCTGTGTAATTTAATTTATGCATCAGAGATTAAAGTACAGCAACTAGGGGGCCCTTGGCATAGGGTCAAGCACCTATGACTGTGTCTACCCAGTGGGGGATGACCTTGTTCCTTCATTCTCATTCACCACTGACCCCCAGAACAGTCCCAAGAGGGTCGGTGCTCTGACTTTAGGTGATGCAGAATTAATTTTTACTTTTTGGTAGAAATTTTAAAATCCCATCTTTAATCTTCCTTTCAAAATGAGGGAAATGAAGGACAGTAAATTGTCTTTAAAGGTAGGCATTGCCTAAGTTTGCTCACGGCAGCACTTGAGGTGGCAAAATTTAGAAACTGATGATGTCTAGTGATGGGGGGCTCACCACATTTCTGTCCCTGGGTCTGCACAACAGAACACCAGGAAGACATTAAAAATGAAGCTGCACAAACTCCACACTCACGAGGCAGCTCACACACTTCCATTTACCAAAAGGCTTCCATTTAATTTGGCAATTGTTCATAAAAAAGGATCCCTGACTCTGTCTCTGGGTGAGTAGGTTTTTGGATCTTTCTTTTAGTTTTGCTGTCAGTTTCCTGACATATCTGTAATGAGCAAATACTACTTTAGTAATGAGGAACAAACAATGAGCTTAAGGTTGGGGACAAGACAAAGAAAGGAATACTACTTGGAAATAAATCCCCTGGAGTCTTCCATTTCATCCACCCATTCACAACTCTTCGAACTGTTAAAACATACACTCCTTCCCCTTCCCCACTTCCTGTTTTAGCTTCCATCCTGTCTCATTCCTCTTGGAATCACACTTTTATTTTTTTGAACAGTTAGACGGTATTAGTCAGTTTGGGATAATATAAGGAAACATCACAGGCTGAGTCCCTTAAATAACAGAGACTTCCTTTCTCATGGTTCTAGAGGCCAGAAGTTCCAGATTACCCTGGGTAGGTTTCTGGTGAAGGCTTCCCGCTTGGTGACCTTCTCTGTGGGCTCACATGGCCTTTCTCCAGGGTACTTTTTTTTTAATTCACATTTTTTTTTATTTGTTCTTTTTAGATATACATGACAGTAGAGTGTATTCTGACATATTATACACACATGGAGTATAACTTACTTTAACTAGGATCCCATTCTTGTGGTTGTACATGAGGTGGAGTTTCACTGGTCATGTATTCAGATATGAACAGAGGAAAGTTACGTCTGGGAATCACACGTTTCAAATAACACATCATCACTCATGTGTAGGCGATCACTTTAATGGCTTATAATGTCTAGGTTTTTATTTGAGTATATTTTTCTTATTTATATATACATGGCTGTTTTGCATGCATTTTTAAGGGTTTACCATATTTCTTTATTGTTTACTATGATATTAGTAAGCATGATGTTTTTAGGATCCATCCATGTTAATATTCTATAGATCTGATCTATTCTTTCTAATGGCTGCATAGTATATTCTAAGGGGTACAATGGCCCAATTTTACTGAATCCACTGTCCTAGGGAAGGATACTCAGGTTATCTCCAATTCTCCCTACTCTACACTGGCTGTCTTGGAACATGCTGGTGTGTGTTCCTTTAAGTCCTGTGGGAGAATTTTCCTGAGACACATCCAGCAGTGAAACTGCTGGGTCACAGGGCTGCCCTAAGGAGGTCACATATCCACACTGCCCCACAGAGCAGCTGCAGCAGTGCCGTTACCCACCAGTATTCTCTTGAGAGCTGGGGTACACCACAGCTACAAGAAAGCCTTGTTCAGATTTTCCATTTCTGCCAACATTAGAATATATAGATTCTTCACCTTTAAAACAAAAATTCTATTCTTCTCTGATCCCCTGTGATTATAAGCATCTTATCACGTGCTTGCAAGCTTTGGGGTTTTTATTTATACTTCTTAAAGAATAGTCAAGTCCAGAGGTTCTTGATTCTGTCAATCCACTAATATTATCTAGGAAGTTTTCTTTTCTTTTCTTTTTTAATACTGATTTCTGGGCCCCACAGAAGACCAATTAACTCTAAATATCTAAAGGTAGGATGAAGGCATTGATTGTTTTTCTAAAACCTTCCCAGAAAATGCTAACGTGGTAGTAGGGATGAGAACCTCTGTCCCCTTGAGTGCTCATTTAATCCTCAGTCTTGTGCAAGGTGACCTCCATCCCGAGTCCTCTACTTAAACAGTTCTCACTAGCATCAAGAAGCCTTTTGTAACTGCAGCTCACATGGCAGGGCCTTTTCTTCTTGTCATATGCTCTTTTCAGCGATCCTATTTGTGCCCATGGCTTCAGCCACAGACCTCAAATGCTGGCGCATTACAGAGCCTACATTATAACACTGCCTGTCTCTTACTGCTCACCAGACTCTTAACTGCTCCAAACTGTGGCTGTCAGCACATTTTCCCACCCCAAACTTCCTCCCCAGGGATCTAGAGTTAGGACCCTAAGTCACCAGTTCATCACTCTCTAAAGCCGGATGCCTATTCCTCCACCCTTTCTCCATTCATCTTCGCTGTCATAGTTACCACATCTCTTCTCCTCTGGATGTTGCCTGTCCCACTAACTTTCACCACATATCACCCCAGAATTAAAGTGTCCCATTGCTTAAAAATCCAGTTAGCTCCCAAACCAGTGCACTTCTCACTTTCATTCTTCTCTTCCCCAGACATGCCAGGTCCCTTCCATGACAAAAGTAACTACCAATAATTTTGCCAGGCAGATTCTGACTCAATCTTTTGAGTCAGAACAGGGTTTCTTTGTGCAGCTGAAAAGAACCCATCCTCTAGGCACACATGACTGTCACCAGGGTGCATGCTCAGACCTTACAGCAGGAACTTGGTTACATTCTTGGTTACTCCTCTGGAACAATACCCCCGTCCAGGGCAGAAGCTACACAATTATATGCAGTAGCCTTGGCCTCTTCCTAAATAAAGATGTCCTCCAATCACCCAAGCACAGCTAGTCATCCACCTTCTATGTTCCCAGAATACTTGCTACGGTATGTCACATTTTATATCTATCTCTCCAACTAGACCATATCCACCAATGGGAAGGTCAAAGGTAGGTAGTAAATTAATGAATGAATGCCGGGATGATGAATGTCTCTGGTTTGCCTACTTTATGGGATTAAATCATGTTTTAGCAAACAACATAAAAAGACTACTTGAGGTTCTATCACTGGGTAATTTATTGTTGTAGACATAAAGCTTTCAAAGGAAAGCTCCATTGAAGACATTTTGATTCATTAGTCTGGTAGTTTCAGATTTCTTTCTTAATTTGAATAGGAATATTTCTTAAAAGGTTAAATAATTCCAATCAATGAGTTTATAAATATGTAATTTATTTCCCATAAACCACCAAAAGAGAGCAAAACCACCAGTAGAGGGGAAAATAAAATCAAAATCCTTGGACTGCTCTTTGCATTCTATAAAATTAATGCTTTCTTTTGTTTACAAAATAGAAACTCGTGAATCTAATATTTACATATTCAAAACAGTGGTGATTCAAAACTGGTATTCTTCATTTGTCTAGATGCCCTATAAAAACGGTGAGATAGTTCACAACCAGATAATTTAAGTTAGGCTTTCTGGCCCTTTTCATTGAAATTTATGAGACTGTATAATATTCTTTCTGGCTGGAATTTTTAAGTACCAACGTGTCTCAATTATAGAAGTTCACAAGCAGCTAGAACTTAATCAGAAGTGTCTCCTGGCTAGATTGGCTGACTGCAGCATAATTTTAATTTAACATTTGAGAGTATGGCATTCAACAGATGCACTATTACATTCTTCGGTGGTTACAACTGAGTGTGTTCCAATTAGACAATTATCCATATGCCAATCAAGTGGAAACACTCTGGTGGACAATAAACAGGTAAATAAATGCCATACCTGACACATCTTGGTATTTCCAGGTGACTGATTTAATAGGATCATTTGTAAAGCTCTTTGGGGACGTAGACTTCCATGTGTATTGGGTCTTTCTTTCTGATAAATTCAAAGAGCATTACAAATGTTATTTGGAGCCCCAGAATAAGTGAGGTCACATTTTCACTTTTACAGATGGGAGAATCGTAGGCACACAGAGGCTGAGTCATGTATCTGAGGTCACACTGTCTGGGAGAGACCTACCACTTACACAGCTTAATTTTCCTCCCTCAAATTGTGAATTCTACCTTGGAAACCACACTGCACCATCAAATTTAAATGGAAATCAGGAAATGCCAATCTTAAAATCCTCCTAGCAATGACCTCCACCCAAGCACGCATCACTCCCACTTGGAAGCTAGGCTGCTGGAGACCCGCCATTGTGTGTACCTGTGAGCCATGGGGTGGATTTCACTTTCCTTTATAAACTGTGACCCCCAGGCTGGAGATGTGACTCAGTGGCATGGCAGGCATGTGGTCTTGGGGTTTGAGCTCAGTACCAAAAAGAAAGGACAAAAAAAATTATAACCCCTTCCTGTGTTTTTTCTAAAACTCTTATTATAGTTTTGTTACCAGGGTGAAGTTTTTATACAGTTAACAGATTATATAAGGTTAGATTCCAAGAAAGTCATAGATGGCAGTGTAAACACTCTGTATGAAATACACCAGCAACATGCCATTATAAGCTGACACTCACAGGAATCTTTGGCAGGATAATGTGTGGCTAGGGATAGAAGTGGTGGTTGGCACAAAGTAGAGAAGACCCTAAAATAGAACAACGATTTTGTGTTTTCCAAGGTGGCAGAGGACTAAGTGCCCTTTCTAAATTTATGTTGCTGGCAGGTCAGGAAACTCTTTTTTGTTAGGCCAGGTAACTGTGACACCAGCACGCGCGCGCGCGCGCACACACACACACACACACACACACACACACACAAAATCACTATACTTTTCCTCTCTTCCCTTTGCTTGGCTCTCTATTCAGTTCTGAAGCAATCTGCTAATATTCATTCATTCCTTCAATCAGCTCTGAGTTTCCTATGTGCAGGACTGGGTATCATGGAAGCTACAGAGGAAACAATCAATAAGGACCTTGTCCTCAAGATGATAGGTCATGAGGATGCTAATTAATTTAGGAAAGCAAGAAATATTCTTAATAATAGCTAGAACCAATATTGTTTTCATAGGAATCCAGGAGGTTTGGGGGAATCAGATTCAGGGTTGGAAGAACAGGCTCAGAGGCATCCACTGTGAATCACAACCTGTTCTACTTATTGGAACTAAATAGTCATGATAGAAACCTGGAAACCTGTTAACTCACAGAGGATCATCAACTTAAATTCTACATGTTTTTGCCCTTTTGACTCAGTTTAAACAGAGAGTATTCCATCTCCATAACTCTGTTATAAATTAGATGCCCTACTCAGGAGGACACGCCTTTAAAGCTAGTAAAATATCACCTAAGGAAATGAGGCCAGGGACTTCCAAAGGGAATTTCCACCAAAGGCCATGTGGGTGTGACTGTGTCTGGATGGACTGGTCCCAGGAGCACTTGCAATGTTCAGTCTCTGTGGCAATGCTTGGGAGCAGCCAGCCTCATACTGTCTGTGCACCCTGACTCTAGCCCCATTTCTCCAATTTTTCAGCCTGCAATGTGACACCCCCCACTCCTGGGGCCAACTTTGCCAGCTCCATGTCCTGCCAGTCTTGAGTCAGGAGAACCCCCCCTTAATCTCTTCCCCCTTGGTACCATCCTTCGCCCCCATGTCTCCCCTGCTCTCCAGACCCTCCAACCCTCCATCCTGTTTTCTTCTGACTTCATACTGTCCAGGAACATCAGCCAGGAGTCCTGCTGACAGTCTCCCACCTTTGCCTGTTTTACATCTAATGCTCTGAATCCCGAGCCAATCCCCAATTGTTAGGGAAAGTGTGAGGTGTAAAAAAATCAAGTGCATATCAGAACAGCCTAGGAGGAAGGCTTTGCCTAAAGGCAAACACATCAAATGGTATTTCTGACAAAGCAGAGAAACCTGGCTCAGGGGAAGGACCATCATTTACCACCCAGTTCCTGCAAAGTTCACGCTTCTCCTTGGGAAAAAAAAAAAAAAGACAGGATTGAACAAGCCTGAATTTTCTCATCACAGGGGGTGGTAAGACTACTACTCAAGATCTATTCTAGTTGAAAATGTCATCTGCTTCCACCTGGGGATGAAGCCGCACTTCAATTTATGCCAAGGTATGAAAGTAACTATGCCTGTGGCCTCCCTCCCTCAGGCGCATGACCCCTGGGGGAGGAACATGGCTTGGAGAGAACTCCACCATTCTGATGACTGATACCAGAACCCTGGATCATAGAAATGAAATTGTGTTCAGAGCTAATATCCTATTACACCAGGCCATACATATTTAATTCCTTGGGTCTTTCCTCATAAATCAATTCCTCCGGGCCTTTAATCTCGTCAATATCTTTCTTGATATTGAATTTTAAATGCCATTCTCATTGCTAGGCAGAAAAGGCAATCTCTTGTTCTTGATGGGATCAGGCTTCATTTACAGCCAAGGGACACCTGGAGCATGGTCCTGTCCCCTGACACTGCTGCAAAGATCTGAATGTCAGCCAGAACAAAACAACCCAGGTGCAGGCCTCCTGGCCGACGTGGGAGGGTGAGGAGTGTACAGGTGGGCAGGAGGGTGGGGATTGCCCTCCCAATCATAAACACCATTAACCATGGGGTCATGCTTATCAGTACCTTGGGTACCTGAGACTGCTAATGAGAAATCAGAAATAAATGTTTTCAAGGGTCTGGGCCCCCAGGATGCCTGAGACATGAAGTACCCTGCTTCCTCCCGTGGGCCACACAGAGCCAGGAACTCCATTCCTCCTTGCTGATTAAGAGCCTGAACCAAAGGATGCACAGTGTACATACATCTGAGTGAGCTCTCCTAGGACATGCAAGGCGAGAGGTAAGCAACACTAGGAAGGAACCCCAAAGAACAGGAACTGATGGCTAAAAATATTTTCCCCAGGTTCCCCAGGGCTGGTCTATGATGCAGTAGCACTTTCCCTGTTGTAAAGAAAGAGGGAGGAAATCCAAGAATCCTTTAAGTCATGCAAAATTTGCAAAAAGAGGCAAGAGTGATTTTTATCAGTCTGCAAAAACCATGGGGAAGTTGTGAAATCACAGGAAGTTATGGAAATGCATATCTGAGGGTCTAAATCTGTAGGAAGTAGTGTGGTCCCAAGGGCGGGGCCTGGGAACTGTCTGCTAGGGGTGGAGGAGTTAAGTGAGTACAGTGGTACTGAATTTTGAAACAACAACAAAGCTAACTGAAGGTCCATCCATTTATTATCACAGTGCATCAGCAATTCTAAGCAAAATTGGTGATGAAATATTCCTTCCTCATAAAAATCTTCAGTTGATCTAAATTCTAAACAATTTCGACCAGTACTATTAAAATTTAGCAACACATACATCATCTTCAAATTAGCCCATTCCATTGTTTACTCTTTCACAAACATATTATATATTGAAACTGACTTGCTCCATTTCTCAGCCCTCTCCCCTTCCTCACAAGAGAACTCACCTACACTCATTTTTTTTTTTTTTAAATTTAGAATCTTTTGAGCTTGCTTTGAAAGCAGTGTCTCTAGAGTCCCTGGAGCACCACATATATCCTGAATTTCAGCAGTAGATTAAAAATAAACAACGATAGCACACTTACCACAAAGACTACAAACTTGAACTTGAGCTAATTGGATTCATACCACAGGTCTGCTTCAAGAATTTTTATATTTAAAATGTAAAACAGTGAGATTAAAAACTATGAGTGGTATTATTTTGGGTTACTAAGTGCTAATTTTAGTTCCTATATGAAACATCTTACTGAATTTTAATATTTAAAATATTGAATGTATTGTTAATTGTTAACTTTAAAACTAAAAGATAAATCAAGAAAATGTTATATTTGTGGCATAATTAGTAGTTGCCTAAACTGTGCCTTTTGCATCAGGTTTTATTAAAATTCACTTATTACTTAAGGGGCAATGATTTACATACAGTATTATGTTAACTGTAAAAAAGGATCAAAGTTCAAACTCTTAGGTGGGTTAATGAAAACTACTGAATGGATTTTTTTCATTGTACTATAATACTTTGTTCTGGCTTGGATATATATGAAATTAAATATATTAGAAACTTCAGTCTGCATCTCCTCCCTGGTCATTATCATCATTTGTATCACTACATGGTTGACACTGAAAGCAATGTCATTTAAAGGAGGGAAAGGATAACAAAGATTCTCTCTTAGCGTTAAATTGAACTAGGTGCAAAATTATCGACTATGTATAGGGCAATCAGGTGCCCAAGAGAGGGATATCATGACCCTGGGCTGGGAGCTGGAAGAATCTTCCAGTAGACATGGTTTTAAAGACCACTTCCTTTTTTTTTTTTTTAAATAAACCCTTGGGAGGGACTTATGTGAAAGACAGATGCTTCCTGGTATTCATATAAACCAGTGAAATTCTCAGCAACAATATGCTATATCCCAAATAAGGCAACAACCTAAAAGAAAGCCAAGGATTGGCACAAAGGCAAAAAATAAGCCAAATGTCAACATTTCAGAAGTTATTAGCCTGATTAGTTCTACTGTTGATTTGCTGTGAAACCTTGAACAAGCCAGTTTACTGCCCTGGTCTCCTCTTTTTCCTAAACTTTCCACCCTCAGCACTATCTCATAAGGATTAATTTCTCATCTGCAAAGCAATGCACCAATTAATTTCCTGAACACAGGAAAAGCAGATGCAAAAGTAATTCAGAAGGCTCTAAACCCATTTTCTCTTTTTTTTAGATGATTTTTCTTTATAGTGTAATTTGCAGTGTCATCTTAGTTTCCTGATCTTCAATTTCTTCACATATTAAATAAACAATTCTTACCCTTGGGATATTGTGAAATTGAAGAACATCGATTAAGTGTGGGAGGCTCCTTGAATGGCAAAAGATACTGAGTTAAATAAAAGTGCTGCCATTATCCTCTCTGAAAAAATGGAGAGGGAAATCCAGCAAGGTCAAGTGAGTTTTAACTGACCTGAGTGAGCAGTGCCAGGGATTAATATTCACAGAGAAAGGTATATTGTTTGCCCCACCCTCACCATGCTGCTTACCGTCCTTCAGCCAATTTCAAAACACAGACTAGCCAACTTGAATTAACATCATTCATGCAATTTATAAGAGAAGATGTCAAATGCCTTGCTGAAGTAGGAATAGATATGAGTGCCAGTCTCTCCATTGCATTTCCTGGCAATTCTGCTGCAAATGATAATCCAATTTGCTGGGATTTATTTATTTGTATCACTCCTTTTGCAATTATATGAGGTGGTTATCACCCCAACCTCTGGGCACATGTACAGTTGTTAATGTAGAAATTTAAAACATTAACATGTTTTCCAGCTGGGTTGCCCATTTACCTCAATCAAACAAGAACCTGATTGAACAGCTGGGTCTTGCAATGTGCTCCAAAGGCCAACAGAGACTGGTTCTTTGTAAGGGTTATAACTCAGTCATGATCAGAGACGACAGCTAGAAAACCCTATATAGGTGACTTGTGACCAAAATCTTGTAGCCATTTTTGGATGTGTCTTTCGCTAGCAATCAGGGCCTGATCAAATTCAGCCACTGGAGAGTCAATCCATAATTCATTTCAGCATCATCAGCAACATATATTAACACTATCACTAGCCTCTTTGGTTGTAGTTTGGGGAAAGCAGCTTTTGATTTAATGGGTGTGGAATAAGGATATGTGTTAGAGGCTTAAGAACTTCTAGTTGAATCTTACTGGTATTGCAAAGACCTAGCATGTTCTGCAGATAAATGAAAGGAGGAAATACAGTTGCAGGTCTTATCCAAGGATGGAACTTTTCTTTATTCTGGATGTAGATGGTCCTTATCACCTAACACTTAACTCCAGATAATGGCAGAACTTTAGTAAACATAATTCAATAATTCAATGATTACAATATTTCCAATTTTTCTCAGTTAACACAAATTGACATTTTAAAGACTTGGAGAATCAGATATCTAGGGGCAGGATAGAGAAACATAGTCCCTGAACTTCTTGAATCTTTGGGTGACTCAAGGACAAACTTCATAAATAAATGGGCATATTCATCTATCATAGGAGAAGTGAGAGGCAGAGAAAGTCTGCCTCTTCCCCCAAGGTTTCCAAGGTATTTTAATACATTTAGGCTGGCCTGGAACCCCACAGTTTAGGAGTCTTAGAATAGCGGTACCCTTGGAGATCTCTAAGTTTTACCTGTTGTTGGCTCCAGGGTCAGGTAAGGGCTGTACCAGACAAGACTCCTTTCCCTGAGTGTTTTTAACAACCTGTAGGTGGTCTTGTTGCAGCTGCTTAGCCTCTGAACTATATGGATTTGTCCTTCTTTGAACTGCAGACACTTTTAAAGGAGAAATAATGATGACAGCAGCAGTAACAGAAAACCTTAACAAATACTGCCATTGTGAAATGTGCCACATATTCTTAATAGCTGGGGCTGAGGTTTAACTGGTAAAATACAATACAGCATCACCATCTTGCATAGATCTTAAAAGTGCAGAGAGAAAATTACCAACTTAAACCAATCTTCTCTACCTCTAAAACATTAAATATAGGAAACTAAGGAAGTAAGCTGAGTACATCAGACCCTTTGTAATGGTATGGGGTGTTAGTATGGCCAAGAATGATAACAGCAAAAAAAAAAAAATAAATAAAAAAATAAAAGGTCTTCAGGTTACAAAAATTAAAGGAAACTAGAGCTGTAGCTTCATAATTACTATTGACATCACACACTATAATAAAGAGTTCCTCTAGCCTAAGCCATATCCCTGTTCTCAATCTGCAACTGCATGCAGTTCCATATCACTTGTGGGATGTCTACCTATGTCCTTTAGGTGAAAATTTCAAGCATAAGTTTTGCTGAAGGCAGCTCAAAGTCCAGTTCCTAACAATAATAGTGCAGAAAAGATGATCATCCATACAATATAGATACTTAAGTTTGCATTACAAAAATGATAGATAGCAAAGTTATTGTTGTCTTCTCAAAAGGAAAGAACAGGGAAACCACATTTTAAGGGTCTGATAGCAGACTTGGTGTACCATGAGTTTTTGCTTCCAGATGACAACTTGAAAATGTAAATCATGATATAGAGCAAATGATAATAAACAGTTGCATTCTAGTCCAAGTAATTAAAAAAATTATCTCTGGATTAATCTGGGAGGGTTATAAAAAACACATTTTGTCACTGAGTTCACTGTAGATAACTTTTATCATGGTAAGAAAGTTCTCTGCTATTCCAAGTTGTTAAAAAACTTCACTTTTCTTTGGTTGTTTTAGTTTTAAATCATGAACTGATATTCTTTAGCTACTAAAATGATTATATTACTCCAGCTTTAATCTGTTAATGAGATAGCTTCCATTAACAGACTTTTCTAACTTTGAAACAACCTTGAATTCCTGGAGTAAGTCTAATTTTATAGTTTATAAAATACCAGATTAAAATTTTCTTTTTTAAAGGATTTTAAATCTATATTCATAAATGACACTGGTCTGTAATTTCCTCCCTGTTTACATGGTCCTTGTCTTTTTTTTTTAAAGAGAGAGAGAGAGAGAGAGAGAGAGAGAGAGAGAGAGAGAGGGGGGGGGGGATTTTTAAAAAAATATTTATTTTCTAGTTTTGGGTGGACACAACATCTTTGTTTGTATGTGGTGCTGAGGATCGAACTCAGGCCACACACATGCCAGGCGAGCACGCTACCGCTTGAGCCACATCCCCAGCCCTGGTCCTTGTCTTGAATGGTATCAAACCTTATGAACTAGTTGGGAAGTATTTCCTCCTCCTTTTGTGTTCTCTGAATAAATTTGTAAAGATTGGCAGAATTTGCCCTTGAATGAGGGTAGAACTTGCCCCTGGAAGCAATTTTGTATCTGCTGTTACTCATTTAAAGTTTGTAATTTTCCTCTAACTTCTGTCTTACATGTATCCCACCAGCTCTGATATTGTATTTTAATTATCAATTACCTCTAAACATTTTAAGTTCAAAGTTTAATTTTTTTTGGATACAAGGGTTTAGAAGTATACGTCTAACTTCCAAATATATAGGATTTAGCTATCCTTTTTTTTTTGGCATTGATTTTTCTTAAGTTTTATTGTGATCAGAAAATTATACCACTCCTTTGAAATTTGTTGAGATTTGCTTGAAGGCCCAGTGAAGGATTAATTTTTGTAAATATTTCAGGTATATTTTAAAAGGAGAGTTTTCTGTATATATCCTGGGGATCAAAACTAGTGGCTGAGTTCTGTGAGAATGCTTCATTGCTACAAACACAGGTGGTCACAGCAGTTCAAACTAGAAACAGCAGAGCTGCTTAGAAGAGTGTCCAGATTCCCTAATGTATTTTTAGTCTTTCAGCTAAATACTGGGGTTGTATATTCTTGACCTTAAAGTGTACATCTGTGATATAACCTTGCTTTTTAATATTAAGCAAAACAATTAGGAGAAATTTTAAGCACTGTGCTGCCTCGTCTGGAGGCTTCTCAACTGTCTTTTCTAACTTATCAAGGCTCTTCAAGCCTTTGGATAGAAAGAAACTTGTTGGATCAGAAATATCTGCAATCAGACATACACACAGATGGCATCAATGCTGATGTGCTGGCCTGGTTCTTAAGGTTCCAGCTGTCTTTTATAGCTGTGGGCCAGCACAGGTTGCACTGGAGAAGACCAGTGACTGACAGGCCCTAGCATCTCCATTCCAGCAGAGCCTGATAATGACTTCTGAGGACAGGTTGACTTGATCCATCCTTACACTTCAACAGACTTCTCAGAAATCCAGACCTGTTTGGTCCACAGGATGACATTGTTTATGGGGCGACGAGTGGGGAAAGAATCAGAGTCTGAGAACCAGGCAACAGTTCAGAGTGTTCAGTTGCTGAGAGTAAATGTGTGCTGACTCAAGGAGCCATTAATTCATTCATTCATTCATTCATTCATTCATTCATATAGTTGCTGGGTATGAACCACTAAATTAGCCATAGAAGATTGGTTTAGGTATCAGGATTAGTTTCAGTTCCATTCAGTATCTGAAGAAAAAAATAAATTAACACTTATCTAACATATGGCCCCTATGTCCCAACTCACAGAGTGAGATATAAATAAACAAGAAAGGAAAAAAAAATCTCAGAATGCAGACAGGCAGGAGGGGACAAGAGTCAGGGGCCTAGGTAGTGGGAAGGGAGACAAAGGTGAGGGGCTGGGCTTAGCTCAGTGACTTGACTTCTCAATTTGATTGAAACTATATAGTAAATAGGTGGAATTAGGGACTCCCTAGAGCCCTTCCTTGTTCTAACTTCTGTATTTTGTATTGCTCTTGTTGTAACAATAGTGGTAAACATATGTTTTCTAAATTTGTTTATTTTGTTTTTTTGGTGCTGGGGATCGAACCCAGGGCCTTGTGCATTCATGGCAAGCACTCTACAACTGAGTATATCCTCAGCCCCAGACACAATACTTTTATTTTACTTATTTATTTATATGTGGTTCTGAGGATCGAACCCAGGGCCTCACACACGCTAGGCAAGCACTCTACCACTGAGCCACAACCCCAGCCCCTAAGTTTTGTATCTAAAGAAAAATTCCAATTATGATCACATTCTACTTTCTTTTCCTTATTTATTTATTTATTAACTGTGAATGGGTTATGTAGTTAAAGATGAGCATAGATTTCACAGAGAAATGGCTAGCAAATTGTGGACTTAAAGTCAGGCAAGTCAGTTTCCAGCTTGGCTGAAGACTGACCTCATTATGAAAGACCCCAAGGGCCCCAAAGGGGAAAAGACAAAACCTTGGAGGCTCTCCTTACATCTTCTCTGAACTTGATCAGTTCATATTACCAAAGGTAGAGTGTCAAAACTCTATCTTGAGTACTCCCTGTCCTTTCTCCCCAAGTGATTAACAGGAGGACTGCTGGGGGAAAATGGTAAAGAGAACTTGGCAGGACAGAGTTTACAGTTAGGCCATTACTAAAACCTTCCTGACATAAATTGTGAGTAGCAATGAAGAAATAAGAAACATAGGGAAGAAATATAAAAGACAGAGAAAAGAGAGCAAGGTACATAGATAACGAATGAAGTACAAAATTGCAGTGTATGATTGTGTTTAAATGTCTGGAAGTGTGTAGTGCACCATCTCAGTAAATCACTTGCTCAGGATAAAATGTAAATCATGGGTGGAAACACACACCTGATGTGGAAATGAGAGTTTCCCTCCTCACCCTCTCTGAACATATGAGTGATACCCAGCTTTAAATAAACTAAGGTAGTAATGATGGTGAAGACCTAGGAAAAGGACTTGTGCATGTGGGGCAGGACCACAGGGCAAATTAAGAGAACAAAAGGAAGACTAAGATAAAGCTCCGAAAAATCACTATGTTGGTCTTTCATTATCTTGAATCAAAGTGTGAAATATATCAAGAACTATGTAATGTTTTGAACAACCAACAATAAAAAAAAAAAACCTTCAGGAAACAGGTGTTTTCACTGATTAGAGGCGAGAAGTGGGTGCTCTACAAAGTGAGGACCAGATTGGGCACTAACTTTAAGTTTCCCTAGATGACTATTCAGGGTGCTTTGTTAAACAGAGGAGAAAAGGTAGTTTTTAACTAACCATTGAGAATCTTGGAAGTGAATTCCCAATTCCACACTTTGGTTACAGTTCTAGGAACTTTAACTATGTTTGGCTATCCCACTGGTCAATACTTAGAAGTGATCAACACTGTGTGTTTTTATGTATCTAGAGAAAATGACTGGAAGGAGACATGCAGATGTTAATAGCAGTTAGATCTGGGTAGTAATGCTATGAATAATTTTTGTTTCCTGTTAATTATTTCCTTTATATTTCCAAGTTTTCTGCATTGAGCATGAGTTCTTTTGCAAAATGGAAAATAAAACAAAAACTAAAATGACAAACTTGGGCTCAGGAAAACAATAGTCACACCTACATTTCTGCCCCTTTGTGTATTCTCTTATTCAGATAAAGAGGAGTTTTTTTTTTATATTTTATTTTATTTTTTTATTGGTTGTTCAAAGCATTTCAAAACTCATGACATATCATCTTCCATACATTTGATTCAAGTGGGTTATGAACTCCCATTTTTTTACCCCAAGTACAAGTTGCAGAATCACATTGGTTACACATCCACATTTTTACATAATACCATATTAATGACTGTTATATTCTGTTACCTTTCCTATCCCCTACTATCCCCCCTCCCCTTCCCTCTCCCCTTCCCTCTCTACCCCATCTACTGTTGTTTAATTCTCTCTCTTTTTTCCCCCTTTCCCCGCACAAACTCTTATATGTAATTTTGTGTAACAATGAGGGTCTAAAGAGGAGTTTTTTTTTTTCTGACTCATTCTTTGTTTCCAAGTTGTGTTCCTTCACAGAGATAAGAGGAAAAGCAAGAATATCACTTAGAAAGCTAAATGATGATCTCACAGAAAGATGATATCACTTAGAGTAGGAAAATAATGACGAGATAGAGAAGACAAATTTAAAATATGCTTTTGTGTTCACAATGACTGGGTAAACTTTTGTATGGTAAGGTGTGGAGGCAGGGTTTGGGAAGGTAATTGTTGGAAAATCTACCCTTGCTTCCTCTTCATAACCTTCGTTTCTGATGAGAAGGATATTGGCCCATCTTTCGAATCTCCAGGTTGCCTCTCCTAACCAGCTGCATGGAGAAAGCCCTGGAGCTTGATGCCCTCCCAACTGCAGCCCGACTGGAGAGGCGGATAATTGTGTGAGTCTGGCTGGGAGCAGGACACCTGCTGTATGCAGGCAGCCATGGAACTGGCAGGGTTCAGGGCTTCCAAGTGAAGGAGCAGGCTTCTGTGCACTGGCAGGCTATAAAGAAAGGAAGTCAAGGCCAGACCATCAGGATTCATTTTAGCATCCATGGCTGGAGGGAGAGAGACGGCAGTGGTCAAGCTGAGTAGAAGGCTAGAATGTGTCTGCGGCAAAAGTCTGTCTTGATTTACTACATTTAAGAAAAGATCCATTTCTCTATAAATCTGGTACTCATAGTGTGATATGGCCTATAAGTCAGGAGGCAATTTCCAAAAGAGGTGGTGAAAGGGAAGGTCATTCAAAGGATAACCGATCACTGCTGCTGGCAGAGTCAGGAAAAGCAGTTCCTCCAGCCCAGGAATGGCTGCAAGTCGACTAGAGATTCAAGGTTTCCCATGCAGATGTCAGAGAAAGCTGCAGAAGGCAGAAGCCAGATGATGGTAATGGTCTGCAGGGCAATGCCATTATTTCTTCTCCTGGCTCCTACAATGATTCGTCTGCTGGCCTCATTATTTTTAGAAGGAATGATAACTAATGAGGATGCATTTGATGATCAGATTAATTAATGGCAGAGTGGGATAACTAATGATGAGATGAAACCTCCCATAGTTAAGTTTTATTAGGCTTCTCTTTCTCTTCCCAGAAGTGAAGAGATTTATTTTTGCAGTTCAAATTTAATAACTAAAAGCCACATGTATGTTATTTTCCTTTGGCTAGCTCTTACTCTGCTAATGCAAAGACCAAATTAGCACTGTGACAACGAGTCAGAAAACAGACCATGGGTTTTTGCCATGGTACTGTTACAATGCACAAACACTCCCCAGGCTTTTGGAGTTGGAGGTGTAGCTCAATGGTAGAGCACTTGCTTACATGCACTAGACCCTGGGTTCAATTCCCAGCACTGCACAGAAACCAACAAAAAGCAAACTTCCCGGGCTTCTGCAATCATGGTCACTGTAGTTCTAAGGCACTATTTTTCAGAGAAGCTCTCAAAAAGTTATGGGACAACAGAAGGCGTACAGGAGCTGTGGCCAGACAGATTTGGGATGGAGTCCAGTCTCTGCCAGGTATAACTGCATGATGGGACAGTTACTTGACACCTGTAGGTCTGTTTCTTTCTTTCTTTTGGGGTACCAGGTATTGAACTCAGGGGTACTTGACCACTGAGCCACATCCCCAGCCCTATTTTGAATTTTATTTAGAGACAGGATCTCACTGAGTCACTTAGCTCCTCACTTTTGCTGAGGCTGGCTTTGAACTTACGATCCTCCTTTCTCAACCTCCTGAGCCACTGGGATTACAGGTGTGCACCACAGTGCCCAGATGTAGCTCTGTTTCTTTCTGGACAAACTGGCCTAGGCTTATGCTTTGAGCTGTTATGAGGATTGAGTAAAATACTCTACAGGTGCTTCTGTGAGGGAGTAGCCTCCCTGGAAGTGGCACAAGAGCAATCGCACAAGCTATATGGGATCAGGGAACTTTGGATCTGGACTCATCCACACTTACTCTGTGAATCCTGAGTATTCTCTTAAATTTCTGCAGCTGTTTATATTTTTTACCTGGAGCATGGCAGTTGCCGTCTGCATCTGCATAGTAGCTTTTTGAATTGGGTTTGCAGATGTGGTCTCATTGTATGACAGCTAAGCCTCAGTGAGTCAGAAGGACTCACTCTCCAGGTGAAGAACCTAGGCTCAGACAGCCTGATGTCCCAAAGCAGAACAAAAAACAGTGAAGCCAGAGCCTCCTTTTCCTTTCACTAGTTCAGTGTCATCTTATTATTCATGCCTTCAGTGGTGTGAACACAGCTTCTTTCTTCCCTCATCTTATGATATGACTTCTCTCCAGGGAAGACAGCAAGGTACCCCATGGTCCACCCTTGCTAATAAAAAAATAAATAAAAAACCTTAGGGAGGTTCTCCTCTCCATTATCTTTACTTTTTGTCTTTCTGTCTTCTCCAGAGTCCAACAGGAAAGTGATTTGAAAACTCCCAAGCCCCTAACAGATGTCAGGTGCAATCATTTCCAATAGGCAGGACTTTTTAATGTAAAGCCCCGGGCCAAGAATTAGAGAATTGATTTCTATTTTTGGTTCCAAGTGTAGCCAACAATCTCTGCAAGAGTCTCCTGCTGAAGTGGGATAGCTACCTTCTCCAGGTGTAAGGGGGAAGGCGCGCTGCAAACGTCAGAGCATGCACATGTTGCCAGCAGGAACTCTACAAATGACCTTGAGGAGGCTAATGAATTTTCATCACGTGGGCTGCTACTATAATGCACCAACCCTAAGTATGTGCCTGAAAAATGGAAAGAAAATGAAATGAAAAACTCTGGGATAATGAAAAGAAAGGGAGATCACAGTGGACTCAAAAATCTGGCTGCTCTTGTGAGCCCTGATGTTTTAGACATTGGACCCTTTTAAAGCTCCGTCATCTGAGAGATGTCCATGTTATTCTGATTCAAGTAAAATGCCAGTGGCTTTTAATGTGAATGTGGGAAATGTCTTGCAAATTATTTTCTATGCCAAAAAAAAAAGGAACTGCATCTGGGTAGTTGAAATGGAATCAGATAAACGTGGGGTATGTCTGCAGTCACAGCTTGTAAAGACTCCAGGTTTTTATGTGTCTATTTATACATGCATATATTTTTGAACTTTTTAGAGCTGAAGGCTTTACTAAAAGTAGTCCTGTGGCTCTATATGGTAATAATGATGTTTTCTTGCCCTGTCCAGTGGTACAAAATTCTTATGTGCATGATGTATAATTCTTTCATATATTAAAGACATTATGATAATATTGTTAAAAGCTTCTTCCTGGATGAGTCAACAATGAGATCATCACATATATATTATTATTCCTTCCAACTGGCCATTTCTGATAGTCAGAGACTCTACTTAGACAGTCAATGTTTTTGACTAGCATCTAGATAGATATTGCGTAAGAGTCCTTAAGATATAATTTATTATAAAAAATGTTGAATTTCTTCTCATAGAGGGATTTCTCCTTTTCCCTTTTTCTTGTCCTTCTGTGTTTATGCCAGCTTTTTTTTTTTTTTTTAGTTTTAACAACAGATGAATAATTAGTTGTTCTTCCACAGCACCTTCCCATATCTCTGCAAGTCCTTCTCAATCTGATTTGGGACATTTTCTACTCTTCTACTTTCTGCATAGTCCCTGGCGCCTAGGCTCCTTTGTACCATCGTTTTTGTTTTTTCTGTTTGTTGTTTTCTTTGGTTCCCTGCCTCCTCTGTCTTCTAAGAAGACAGACTGGGTGGCTAGCAAAGTTAGCCATTCCTCTATCTTTATGGCTATCACAGCCCCTTCATGTCTCCTTTCCCGACTGCTTGTCTTCCTTTTCCTCCTTCTAATTCCCTTTTAATCCTAGAACAACTATTTTTTTACTCCAAAATATGCTGCTTTAAGTTGCCTTCATAAAATTTGCTTGTTGTTCTTTCTTTCCTTCTATTTCTGGATGGCCAGAATAATTTGCAACACCCTCCCCACCTCTACACCTGGCCACATGCTAAATAAGAATCCATCCAAAGACTGGGTTAAAGTTGAAAGCCCCTGAAACAGGTTTCTGTTCAAGATATCAGATGCAGCGTGTGTGTGTGTGTGTGTGTGTGTGTGTGTGTGTGTGTGTGTGTTTCCCTTCCTCTAGGAACTTGATTCAAATATCTGTCAGTGAAGAAACCAAACAGAAAGGGAATTCCAGGGAGTTCATGGTATATGACAGGTTTTGCACCTGTAGCATCCTCTGCTTGCCTTAAAATGGAGCCTGCTGGTCAGTGAGCCCCCAGCTACCATGCGGGAGAAGACAGCCAGGCAGGAGTGCTGGATGCAACAATGAGCAGACCACACATTTAAACAGACAGATGGCGAATCATAACCTCACTCATGAAGAAGCCTGTCATGAAAGAGACTAAAATTCAAAAACTGAACAGCCAATACTGGAATTAATGGAAATGTCTTGGGAACAAAGGAATTTTAAAAATTCTAATTAGTATTCTCAAAAAGAGTTGAGAACATACCATAAAACAAAACAAAACAAAAAGAATGTGACTACATGAAAAGAGAATAATCACAGAACAAAATAAAGTTTTGGAAATAACATAATTATCAAGCAGATACTTCAATGGAAAGGATGAAAGAAAAAGTTAAAATGGAAAATGTTAGATAAAGAATATCATCCTCATAGATCCATTATCTGAACGGTGCTTATTTCAGAAAAAAATGAAAACCTGAAATGAGCTGGGTGTGGTGGTGCATGTCTATAATCCCAGTGGCTTGGGAGGCTGAGGCAGAAGGATCACAAGTTCAAAGCCAGCCTCAGCAACTTAGCGAGGCCCTAAGCAACTATGTGAGACCCTGTCTCTAAATAAAATACAAAAAAGGGCTGGGGATGTGGCTCAGTGGTTAAATGCCCCTGAGTTCAATCCCCAGTACCAAAAACACAAAAAAGAAAACCTGAAATGGAAGGATCTGAAAACTCTCATGCTAAGTGAAATAAGCCAATTTCCAAAAACCAAAGATCAAATGTTCTTTCTGATATGTGGATACTAACCCACAACAAGGGGGGTGGAATGAAGAATAGAAGTGCAGTGGACTAGACAAAGGGGAATGAAGGAAGGGAGGGGGAATGGGAATAGGAAAGACAGTAGAATGAATCTGACATAACTTTCTATGTACAGATATGACTATACCACCATGAAGCTCCATATCACGTACATCCACAAGACTGGTATCCTAATTAGAGCAAGACATACTCCATGCTATGTCAAAATAGATTCTACTGTCACGTATAACTAAAAAGAACAAATAAATTAAAAAAAATAAAATCTGAAAACAAAAGTGAAAAATGATCAAGAGGAGAGACTCCCTTGTAAATAAGCCCTCAAGGCATATTGGTCTCCCAGCTCTCCTAGCACGCCCTTCTCGCCCTTCTCGATGGGCTGGGAGAACTGGGTCTGCTGCACTTTTGAGGATTTTCACAGCTTTCAAGAGTTTTGTTTTTTAAAAGAAATTATCTCTTCCCTAAAATTTTCTAATCATTAAGAGCAGCAACATCTGCACCCCACCCACCTACATGGCACGGAATCAAACGCCACCTTCACCTCCACACTCTGTCTCCCCACCACAGCCACCTACACCTCCACAGCTACCACTGACACCTCATGTGCCACTCCCGTTGTCATTATTATTGTCTTGATTTCAACATACACATCATACTTCATTACATGTGAGTGTAGGGGTGCAACCAAGCGTGAGCTTTTCTCTATCACTAAGAAAAGAAAAAGTAATTATTAAGCAATTATTGTTTACACAAGTTTGCAGTAGGCCTGATTAACTTACTCATGTTCTACTTTGAAAACACTTACTGATTCCTTAATATGTACCCCAAAGACGACTCTTGCCTGACTTCAGCAAACTAACTGGGGTTACCCCATCGGGAAAGCAGTGATAATTTAGTTCTCCAGGTTCCATAAAATCAATCTGAATTAGTGAGATTCTGTAATGCAAATACAGAAAATCACACATATGTTCTTTGATTTTAAGGAGAAAAATACTTGCTATTTCCCATTTTCCCCTATCTTCCCTTGCTGAAAGTTGTTCAGACAGCTGTCAAGCACTGGCCCTTACTAATGTCGAGCTAAGAGCATTAGAGAGCCATTGTTCTACACGGGCCAATGGTTTGTTGGCCTAAGACAGCTGGTCTTCAGATTGGATTTGCTAACACTACTGAAAAAGCATCATATTAAAGTATTTATGAAGGTGGCTTCCAACAATCACCCTTAGTCTTACACAGTTTTATGCTCAGCAGTTTTTAATGGCATCTGTTGTTATCTGAATATTTAGTAGTCCTGTCCATATGATTTACAGAGGCTTCAAAAAGAATTTTGAATTTAAAATTTATTGTTTAAAAATATGATATTTTGACCTTTCCTCATGAATGAATGCAAAAATATTATTTAAACTTAGGTGTGGATAAAAGCATAATGAGATACCACTATACACTTACTTCTAAGGCTAAGATGATAAAACCAACTGTGCCAGAGTTAAATGATGAGGATGTAGGAAAACTGGAATTCCTGAGCAGTCCCATGAGAACACACAATGGTACAAGTGCTTTGGGAAACAGTTTCTTAATAAGTTGAACAGGCTTACATACGATCCAGAAATCCTACCTCTAGATATTTACACAAATGAAATGAAATATTATGTCTAAACAAAAAGCCAGTTGATGAACATTTATAGCAGATTTATTCACATTTTCCCCAAACAAGAGACCACCTAAATGGTGACCAGATAAACAAACTATAGTTCTTCCCTACAATGGAATACAACAGAGCATAAAAAAAGGAATGCATTTCTTATACACACGGCAAGCAATATAGATGAATCTCAAATTCAAAGTGCTAAGTAAAGGGTGCCAGACTCAACAGGTTGCATACTACAAAATTCCTCTGATGGGACCTTCTCGAAATGGCAAGAACAGAGGCTGGAACACAGATCAGGAGTTGCTAGGAGTAAGGCTGACTAATGGGGGACATGAGGGAATGATGATGTAAGTGACATATTGATTGTGGCAGTGATAGCTATGTGGTTGTATGCATTTGTCAAAATTCACAGAACTACACACCTAAAAAGAGTAAATTTTATCATATGTATTTTACCTCAATGATCTTAACAATTCAGTGTAACCTTAAGATTTGAAACATTGAAACAAGAATTTAAAATATGTTCTTTTTTTTTCTTTTTTTGGTACCAGGGATTGAACTCAGGGGTACCGACCACTAAGCCACATCCCCAGACCTATTTTGTATTTTATTTAGAGACAGGGTCTCACTGAGTTGCTTAGAGCCTTGCTTTTACTGAGGCTGGCTTTGAACTTGCCATCTTTCTGGATCAGCCTCCCAAGCTGCTGGGATTATATATTATATGTTCATTTTTAACACCTGAAGATACAAATGAAAGTAAAAATAATGGCTATCCCCATGGCAGAGATGTGTTAGCTTCATTACTGTCTTATGATTTGGTAAAGACTCCCATGTTACCATGGATACAAGCCATTGTTCCCTTTTGTATTAACCTAGCATATTATTAAATTGTGAGTAACATGCAGTGCAGAGGTAACTCAGAAACATCCGAAGTCACCCAAATGTTTTTCATTTTTAAGAACCCTGCCCATGTTTTCTTGTTGAACATGTGAGCAACTGTGATATAAGTGAACTATCCTTCAGGGATTAAAAGAAGAAAAAGTTAAAAACTTGGTGGCTGGGGCTGGAGTTGTGGCTCAGTGGTAGAGTGCTTACTTAGCATGTGTGAGGCACTGGGTTCGAGCCTCAGTACCACATAAAGATAAATAAATAAAAGGTATTGTCCATCTTCAAATTTTTAAAAAAGACAAAAAAAAACTTGGTGTCTAAACTTGAAGAAAAGTCTAAAAAAATGCTAGTTCTTAGGTCACTGAAATTCACTGAAATTCTTTACTCTGTTTTGTTTGGTATAGGAATAATTTCCAAAATGTAGATGGATTGAAGAACCAAGGACATATGGGAGGTATTATCGTTGGAATCTTTACCTTCCCCTAGAGGCCTATATGTATCTGTGGTGCTGTTGGGAGGTGGTGGAACCTTTAAGAGGTGGGGCCTAGTTGGAGGAAGTTAGCATTGGGAATGTACCCTGGAAGAGGATATTGGGAACCCTGCCCCTTTCTCTTTCTTTTTCTCTTTGCTTCCTGGTTGCCATGAAGCCAGCAGCTCAGGAACTCCCACCATGATGTTCTGCCTAAAACAGGCCCCAAAGCAACAGGATCAACTGACCATGCACTGAAACCTTTGAAACTGAGCCAAAATAATTCTTTCCTCCTTATAAGATGATTTATCTCAGGTAGTATTTATAGCCAAAGAGAGCTAACACAGGAGGCTAGCTCCTCCTCTCCTTGCTGGTGGGGAAGACCATGGTTTCCTAAGTGGCTAGGGGGTAGATTAAGAGTAGGTTTTAAAATCAGGAAAAATCCTTAGTCCTGGGATCCAAGTGAACAAGTTGTGGTCCTTCACTCACATGTTAAAGGATATGGTAGAAAAAGGACTCTTAAAAAGCACCTATCTGAGAGCTGTATTAGAGATGTGCTGCCACACGTGTGGTGGTGCATCCACCTAACAGCCAGTAAAAACTCAGGCTCCTGCAGATGCCTGGCTTGAGGCTTAAGAGCTTCCTAGTGCTAAGGGAGCACCACACACAGCCCGGTGTCAGATCTTACTTACTCACCTTCTCTGCCTCGCCTTCTCTGACTTCTTTTAGATTTAAATCTTAAAGGTCTTACCTGCTCTTAATCTTTTCAGGAGGAAAAGAGTGCCCGTTGCCTAAAGTGTGACAGTAGTTTGCAGGCTGTGTCAGGCGTCATGTTCTTTGGGGAAATCTACAGATTCTCACCCTGGCAACTTCCTCTCCCCCACACCCCACGTTGGGGCATATGGACAACCCTGGAGCCTCACACAGCAGCTGTTACATCGATTTCCAAGTACAGGGACCTGAGCAACGACTGTAATGACATTTTCCTGGCTGGCTCTGACCTCTGAATCTCACTGATTAGTCTAACACACGCTGTGAACATCAACCAGTTAGAACTCAAAGCCAAGTCTCAAAAAATTGCTTTAAAATGGCAAGAGATGTTTAAGACATAATTTCTGTGACCTGGCCATTAACGTGCTCACTTCCAATCCGTGATTCTTTTTTATATCTTTCCCTCTCAATTATTTTCCCCTGTGTGGCTCAGGTTTCTGTGGTAGTTATCCCTAATCACCGAAACACTTTGGTCGGCAATTTGTGCTCCTGGGCTTAGAGGGCAGTCAATATGGATGGGAGAAATTGGAAAAAAAAAAAAAAAAGATCCTTCTCATTAAATATTTTAATATTTCTTTTGTTTAAATAAAAACAACCATTTTTTTTCCAGAAAATATTGGTTGGATTTGAATATTCAGAGGGGTCATTAAAAATACCTATGTGTAAATGATGATAATTTATGCTTTATTATTCTAAGATGACTCAAAGGCCCAAATACCTAAAGAACATCAATTAATTTTTTCAGATACAAATCCAGATATGAATCTGATTTCCTCTTTCCTCTACTTCTTATTTCCCACAACACATGCTCCTTTTTCATACTCCAAATCCCACCGTCTTCCCTTCTTTTGTCACAACTTCCATAAATACATAGCCTTAGATTCAATATGCCAGGCTCAAGTCTGGCACTCTGTTCTAAAGTCACCCAGCCCCACCTCCAGGGCTTTCTCCAATCCATCAACAAACATATCTTATATCTGACCAGACGCTACGTATGATCCTGAAGCAGAAACAATAGAGTTTATATTTATACTGATCTTATAAACAAAACAAACTGCTTTCATAAACATTAGTGGTGATGCTTTGGATGTGAAGTTCTGTGATTAAAGACCACTTGCTTTATAACAGGCCAGGATTTGCTGACCATTTGCCAGGAGGCCAAGCTTCACATACAATCTTTTGCCCTCCTAAATTCTTTCCCTTTATTTCTTACCTCTGGGGTAAATTTTTTCAACATTTTTTTTTGTTTGTTTGTTTTTGGATACCAGGGATTGAACTCAGAGGCACTCAACTGGTGAGACACATCTCTTGCCCTATTTGGTACTTTGTTTAGAGACAGAGTCTCACTGAGTTGCTTAATGCCTTGCTTTTGCTGAGGCTGGCTTTGAACTCACAATCCTCCTGCCTCTGTCTCCTGAGCCGCTTGGATTACAGGCGTGCGCCACCATGCCTGGCTCAATCATATTTCTTAAGCTTGACTTTTCTCCAGATTCTGCTTATCCACAAAATGTCACTGGCACTTTTCTTTCCTATGAATTTAGCTTTATGGTAGTTGTTTCTTCTTTATCCTTTCTGGCAAATGGCTGCCATTTTGCTCCCATTAAACACACATATCCTTTCCTCATTAAAAATACATAAATAAAATGCCTGGGCCTGGTACCTGCTGCATGCCTTGCATGGTTTGCTGCAGGAACTGCAGCTGCTGGTCCTTGGTGAGGTTTTCTTCTGTTCGAAAAAGCTGCTCTTTTTCTTGTTTCAGCAGCTCCACCTCATTCCTGTAGGCGTCCAGCTGCCAACGGAGACTGTCATTCTCCTCTTTAAGAGCATAGGCCTGAGCAGCCAGGGCTGAAGGACAAACAGAAAGAGTTCAAGTGAGTTTTATTCTTGCTTAGATTGAAGTCTTTAGTGGGAAAGGGAGTCTCTCACCTAAACTCATAATGTTCACACTGTATCGGCTCAGATTTAAGACCCAAATGTCTTGCCTTGGGGCTTTTTATTTTGCAGCTGGTGAGCATCACTTCTGTTGGAAGTTTTTGTGATTTTGTTTTTGTATTGGTTTTTGCTTTTGCAGCACTGGGAAAGGAACCCAGGGCTTTGCACATGCTAGGCAAGCACTCTACAACTGAGTTCCACCCTCAGCCCCTTTATGGACTTTTTATCTCTTCTATTTGCCTTGTCTTATGTATGAATGCTTCTTGTAGGCACAGATCAATTCCTTCCAATTCTTGTCTCTTGATCTTTTCCCCAACCCCAGACACCCACATACAAACTGGCCTGTATTGCTCAGTGATGAGGATTTTCAGAATTTCAGGCAACAATCACATCTACCACATTGTTGTCAGCTCTCATTTTGCAGGATTGCTCTGCTACTTGAAGTGCTGCTTTCTTTCAAATAGTCAGCTGTTCCCTTCCACAGGTTGAGGCATGCAGCAGCCTCCCAGGGGAGAGAGGAATTTATATGCACACCACTCCTTCCTGCTCTATTGCTGGGACAAATTGCACAAATTGTTTTCTCTAACTCCTATCAGAATGGTAACCTAGTTCCATCTGTTTCACCAACAGATTAAAACTCTTTTCCCTGCAAGGCTGAGTGCTTTCTCTCCTCCTCCTCCTCCTCCTCCTCCTTCTCCTCCTCCTCCTCCTCCTCCTCCCTGAAACCTGAAATTCCCAATGTGTAGATTCTGACTTCATTCACATCTCCATCTCACTGAGAAACCAAGACAGTTCACTCAGGGTCTTACACA
The DNA here is from genome assembly GCF_964194105.1 of Spermophilus citellus. Lineage (NCBI taxonomy): Eukaryota > Metazoa > Chordata > Mammalia > Rodentia > Sciuridae > Spermophilus > Spermophilus citellus. The sequence continues at coordinate 45,065,612 of NC_138182.1, read as the reverse complement.
TCTCAAGGCTTCAGAAACAGTTGAAGCCAAATTAAAGGGAAGACAGGGTGGTACAAAACCAAGATAGAGGAGGGGAATCCAGCTCCATAGTTTCTACCCTCTTGCCTCATGGTCTCTCTAATAATATAAGGGCCTGTTGGACACTGAAAGAGCACCGGACCCTGGACCAAGAGGTTCATCTGAACTGACACACTTAACCCTGACTCCCCACTCAAGCCTAGGACGAAGGTGTTCTGATCCCCATTCTTACAGATGAAAGAAATGAGGCCCAGAGAAGGCAGATACTTATTTGATCACACAAAGTAAGCAGCTGGCACAGTCTCCAAACACAGACGGCCAGCACAAGTCCTTGCTGTCCACCTTGTCAGTTCCTGTAGGTTTAGTTTACCAACTGCTCAAAACCAGTCTCCTGTTCTCCCCTCTACTCTCCCACAGGTGTCCCATCACTCCTTCCCCCTCACAGAATTCTACTTTTGTCAGCAAGAGAAAAGTGGATGGAAATCCGAGAAGCTGGTTATGAGAAACTCCCTGGTAGATGTAACTTCTGATATGTAAGAGCGAGCCACTGAGCAACAGGCTCTCAATACATGCTCATTTCAAACCCTGCCCCAATTTCCTGCATTCAAAGGCCACAGGAGGTCAGCCTCCCAGATGCTCCACCTGCACACTGCAGTAAAATGATCATTGGGCTTTACTGAGGTGCTCTGAGACCTCAGTGAATTCTCTCCACAAATATCAAACATCAAATTATGTTAATGATAGTTTTACAGTTAAGTGTTTTATGGTATTCCACTCTGTAAAATGATTATCTATGTGGAGTACACACTGAAATACTAATCAAACAGAACGTGCAATTAACCAGGAAAGTCCCCACCTCGAGCCATTAGGCATCAGTTAGTCAGCAAACATTCACTGTATACTTCCCTATGCCCACATCTGTCTGAGAATATGGGATCACAAGATGTGGGGACAGAACATGTCTCTTCTATCAAATAACTTAAAATCAAATAGAAACTGACACATTTAAAAGGCAACTGACACATTCACAGGAAGAGCAGCATGACCACTGGCATAGAGTGGGATGTGACAAAGGAAAACACTCTATAGGAATTTAGGGAAGAGGAAGAAAAACGCAAACTGGAAGAATAGAAGAGGGCTTTGGAATATGAAAGTTCCAGGACTGGGGACAGATGGCTCAGTTAGAAGCAAGATCATAAGCAAAAGCCCTGAGATGAGACTAGAAGGCAGAATATGCAGAGCAGGAAGGAGAGAGGCTTGACCAAAAAGGCAAATGTCAGTCTGGAAGCTGGGAGAGAATGGTGAGCCACGTGGGGGCTGTCAGGAAGGTCAAGCTCAGTGGGGTGGCCAATTGAGAGCTGAAGGTGCCTGGGAATTGGTGATTTAGGAAGATTCGTTTGGCAATGGTGCGTGGAATGAACTGGAGGCTGAAGAGAATGAATAAAGGAAATTTTATTTGGTGTAGATGGGTGTGCAAAACCAAGGAGCGGCCAATTTTACGGTTTTCAGGGACATAGAAAATCGGAAATGACCCAGGGCATACCCAGGAGCACGAGCTAGTGCTTTTTAACATCCTGCAGGCCAACATCAAGACTCTTCTGCACCCTGAGATACCAACTCCTGACAACTCAGTTCACCCATCCACAAGGAAATGGTTATGAGACATCGTTTGAAAGAAGGATGTTGTAATAGGGCAAAATCACAGAAAATGCAAATGATAAAAAAAGTGTTGGCACTACACAAGCACATTACTACATTTAGTGGCATTCAAAGACACTTAAGTCATTTCCTTAGGAAGCTCTATTTGGCCCCTTTTCAATTCAGAGTGGCATTTTTATTATCATAACTGATAGCAGGTGTTTGTGAAGAAATCGATTAGTATGCAGGGATGGAAATTACATTTTCCAAATGAATTGCATAGTTTGCAAGATATGCTGAAATCTGTGTAGCAAAATGCAGGCAGCTATAAAGCATGTGCCAGCAACATTATTTAAATAAATTATCTGAACATAAATACATATAGGAAAGTGCACCATCCATTATTTTAGGGACTCTCTTATAGGCCTATGGAATGGTACTGCCGAGAGCTCTTATTCTTGGCTAAGCCAAATGACCACTTTGCCTGCCAAGCAGGATACAATGCAGTTTGCATTCCAGGAATAGGAATGTGATATATTTAAAAGAAAAGGAAGGAAAGATTGCTGTAATGCTTTCCCCACCAAAAAAGAAAAAAAAATCAATACCATAGCCAATCCCATCATCATTTTTATAATCGGAGCACTAACTGATTTATATTCCTGATTAAAGGATTTCAAGCTTGATATTTACAAAAAAAAAAAAATCTGGTCATTCATGTGGCAGCAAAGTGGCTATCTTTCAAAGGGTGAGAAATCACATATTGACTCCACTTGACTTCAGGTCACCTGTCGTAAATACTATTTAGGATGGGGCTGCCATCCTGGGTCTACCTCTCAGACAAGGCTACTTGGAAGAGACTACATTATATATTTTTTAAGCCAGCTCTTAAGGAAACAAAGTCCCAATTTCAGACTTCATGTGATTTCTCAGTGTGTTAAAAATTCAGAAATTTGAAGGGTCAACTCTTTCATTTCTCTTTCTCTTTAGTTCTGTTACACTCTACTAAATTAAAGTTTTGATGAATGTGTCATCAAATTTCCATGATAATATTTATCCTTAAGAGAATGCACAAGAAATCCACTATTCAAATAAGTATTAGGATTAAAAATAAACCACACTGTGCATCTTTGGGTAAGAATCTCCAAGGAGTGCACTATGTTCTTATAAATGGAATATTTAGTTAAGAGACATTCCATATGGACTACCAATTTTCAATTTTAAAGGGGATACAATAAGGCACCCTAAATATAAACTACACTGAACGTAAGTAAATCCCTCAGTGATTTTAAAACCACTGTTAAACCTAGTGCCTCTGGTTATTAATGACTTATTTACCAACCATTTATTAAAAAAAAAAAAACATGGCAAGAACTGTAGTATACACAAGAAGGGTAAAGCCAATATGGTCATACTTTTATATTTGCTCAATACTTTAGAAAAATTCTGAATATTAGAATTTTCTAATTGAGTCAAGAGTAAAAACAACTGCAAAACTTTTGCTAGACAAAACTGTTGCACTTCAAAAATTTCCTAGTAAAACTCCCAAAGTGTCACTGGTATATGAAAATTTATCCAATGGCTAAATTGCACTGCTAAAGAAAAGTTGTAAAAGTATTACATCGCTTCCTGTGGCATCCTTTACTAGATTCTCTGTAAACCATTATTCTTTATATTAATTATGGTCAAAGTGACCTCCTCCTCCATCTACTGTATTACGGTGTTTCCATGGGAACAGATAATGGCAGGCTTAACTTCTTTAAGTAAATAATCTGGTGAAAGCCTTGAAATCTCTCTCTTACCAGCCTGAGCCAGTCTCAGAAAAATAATTAGCAATATAAGAAAAATGTGAGTTATTTTGGGTTATGTCCCAGTAAGCTGACAGTATGTTAATATCTTTTTCATGCTCAGGCAAGATGCAACTAAATAATAAAACACTTTAACATATTGTTGCTACCAATATCTGGATTTCTCCAGAACTGTTAATCTTTGCGTCTTTGGGGAACACTGTGTTTTGCATTCTGCCTCTACTTTGCCAGATGTCTTCCTGGAATGCTGGGAGGACACTGCTGAACTGTGAATTTCTTTCCCACATTCAAAGAAAATCTTTTCCGAAGGATCCCACTTGCTGCTTCCCAGATAAGAAACTCTACAGATATGTCTAGAACATAGGAGGACGGGGATGGGTTCAGAGCCTGAAAGATTACTCCACAATATCTGTGTGCTTCCAGGGCTCCCTCCTCTGCTGTGACTGTACCTTCTGGTCCCCTATGAAACAGAGGCTGCATCCATGACCTAGTGACCTAGGGACTCTCTCTGGGCTCATCTCAATTTTCCAGTGGGGTGCCTGGGGTCTCCAGGCACTATTTTAGGGCAGACACATCATGCTGTGTACCCAAACTCTTGTTTCTCTTCGAGTGGTTCTCATTGCTGCTCCTAGGGGGAACTGCCCTGGGGGTTGTAGGTGAGGAGTCCTCGCCAGCAGAGTGTGAGGGAGTGATGTGTGCCTTCCATGCAGTGCTTCGTTTTCTTCCTGCTGCTGGAACAGCTTGGGTCTCGGAGTTAGTCCAAGAAAGGTGCCTTATAGACTGTTCTGGGATCCAGAAATAAAATGCTTTTTTTGGTTAAGCCACTGAAAATTTTGGACTTACTTATAATAGCCACTGGTGTTACTCTAACCCACTGTTCTTCAAGTGCTTTCGGGTAGGCAGATTCCTGGGCCCTACCACCAGGGTTTCCAGTTCCATGTGCCTGGGATGAAGTTCCAGCATCTACGTTCCTCCAACTCCCTAGGTGGTGCTGATGCTACTGGTGCTAAGACCACAATTGACAACCACTGCTCTCTCCATCCCTTGGGTCCTGAACTGGGCCTTGTTTGGACAAATCCTTCTCAAGGAACCACACGTGCCACTTTTGTCATCCTGCTGTGTGCCTGTGAAAGCAATCCTGTCTCACTGCTGTTCTCAGGTCCCATGGCCCTGCTCCAATGCCCTCAGCACCTCCTTCTGGGGTCAGGGGAAGACCTGGGCAAAAGGTACAGTCACCATTTTGTTTTCCTTCCCCTATTTTCCCCAAATAATCAGCGTCTTGGCAGTAGTGGTGGTAACAGCTAGTGAATTCCATGTGCCAGAAGCTATGATAAGCATGGCACTTGTACAATGTCCATCTCCTTTCATCCTCACCAAAATATGACACAGTAAATATGATTATTATTTCTATTTGCAGGTAATGGAGCTACATTTTAGGGAGAGTGAGTTAGCACAGCTTGTTGGAGGTATAGGGTGTGCCCCCCTCCTATGTTCTAGACCTATCCTATCAGTACCGTTTCTTACCTGGGAAGCAGCCAGTGGGATCCTTGACATCAAGTGGCCAAGGTTCACCTGTGTGCTGCAACCTGAGAAAGGGGGAAGCTAGGGACCCTACTGCGGTGACTAGTTTGTTCCTAACAGAAGTGAAACATTCCACTTCTGGCTCTGTTTGGGGAGTGTTCTGCTGGAAAGAGGATCTGTTAGAAAGTGGAGGAGGTGGTCAATCTATTTCAAAATAAGCACATGCTCTTTCTGCAGGACAAATCTGTGGATGATCCATGCAAGTTAAACTTCCCCTTCTAGAAGTCTGCAGGCCTGACTTGAGCCACGTGAGGATCCCTCCTTCTGATCTCTCCTGGGAGAGGGCCGCAGTGATACCCACTAATCCCTAAGCTCCAGAGCCTCGTTTGTTAAATTAAGTCTTCATTAAGAGAGCTGTATCCAAAGACTCATGCTGACCTCAGGATTCCTGAAGAGCCAAGGCAGAGTGCTGCCCATCCCTCTGAACTTGGTTATGTATTACTTTTGTAGGTATATGGGCCTTCAGTTGGAGTAAAGGCATCAGAGACTCCTCTTCCTATTGATTCTGACCTCCTATGGAGCTGTCCCCCGGTTCTACTCTCAGTGGGACAGGGACAAGGACCAGCCCCACCTCAGTAGACTGAATGAAGGATCTGGGTCCTTGGGCTGCTTTTGCCATCCGTGCCTCCCAGTGCCTCCCAGGAGAGCTGGAGGGCACTGTGGGATGTCTGCTAAACAGCCAGTCTTCTGCTTACAGAGCCTCTACTGGTGCCAACAAAGTGCAATTGATCTGTTTTTCAGTAACACCTGTATCACCACTGAAGCAGCAATCTTCCTCAAATTGCTCATGGAAATTCCTTCTGCTACATTTTTGCAGGATTATTATTATTACAACAGCATTGACATAACATTTTATGTTTGCGGTGTGTATTATAGTCTGCGCATTAGCTATTATTAGGGAGAGTTAAACAGACGCATAAGGCAGTGTCTATTTCCATCTTTGTATGAGGCCAGTGGAATAAGGGTAATTTTGAGCGTGCAGGTAAGCTAGAGCCTGTTATTATAATGGCTTCAGTGTGAGTCTGGAGGCACAACCGGCAGCAGGTGACTCAGAGAAAAAAAAATCCTCTGTCCCTCCCCGACATGGCTCTTCCTAATAAAGCAGTGTGCATAGTGGCAGCCCTGTCAGGTGCTGCGGGGCTCCTGACATGATTGAGATTCACATCATGCCTTATCACTTTTCCACTTGGATTGTTATCCTTTGATACCTCCCCCAACCAGCCCCATTTTCCTCAGAGGAAAATAAGCAAAATAAAGAGGCATGCTCACTTCTTCCAGGAGCAGGTGAAGTCTGTCATTTCAAATGTCGAAAGATGCTCCGATGGGTGCGGGGTAGCTTTAGAGTCCTCAGAGAAACCCAGAGGGGGATGGCTCCTGCAAACATGGCCAAGCTCACACTGAGCTAAACTGGGGCAGGGCAGGCTAGGCCAGGGAAGCAGAGTTCTTGACTTCTGCCTGGCCTGACCTTAGGAGCTCCAGCCCAGCTGCAGGGAGAATCACAGGTGCTGTGGAGCCAGGTGAAAGCCATTAGAAAGCACTCTCTCCACACTGGGTGGTGGCAGGAGGGAAAGGGGAAAAGGCTCCTGGCCGTGGGAAGAGCTGGGGAGGGCTCCTTCCTAAAGCAGGTGGGGCTGGACCTCCGCACCAGGCCTCCCACGCTGAGAAGCTGAAGGGAAGAAGAGGGGGATCTCACTACAGCAGAAAGTGCTTAAAGAAGCACCTGACAAGCTCCAGCAGAAGGTGCTGAGGCCAATGAGGCGAGATCAGCCAGGGGCCTGGGAGGCCAGCTCCTCCCAGAGCCCCTCAGGACCTCTGTATGAGGTGCCTCAGGAGGGCTGCTGGTCTCTCCACTCCCACTCTTCTTTTGATCAGATTTCAGCTTTCTTTTTCACTTTCAATCTCTATTTTGACTTCCAAGGCCAAGCACTCCATTTTTTTCTAACCTCTAAAGGATTTAAAGATTCTTTTTTTAGGGCAGTCAGCCTTTGCTAGACCAATATATATCACAAAATGACACTGGTTTCCGGAAGTAGGGACGCCCCCCCTCCCGCCCCAGACATGCCCCTCCCTCACTGCAGGGCTCCACCTTGGGAAGTCACTTGCTTTAGTGACTTCCATAACTAGCGGTTAGTTTTGTCCAACCACTAGTTGTGTAAGACTAGTAAGAGAGAGAAGCTTTACACAGCAATTCTTCCTCCCAGCCCACAGTGACTTCTGAATTTCTCATCAAGCCTGCAACCTAAGGGCAGTCAGTCACCTCTTTCTCCTCCCAGCCTGCTAATTTCCTTCCCTTTTAACAAATGATCACTTCTCATTTCCTTCACGAATCCTTCCCAAGAAGCAGGATTTTCCTTTCCATGCTGCATGTCTCCCTTCACCCCCATCCCACCCCCCCACACTTATAATTTGAAAAATAATAAAGGACCCTTTTCCAAACAAGCACAGCCCTGCCTGTCCAGGTGGTCTGCCAGCCCCTCTGCACCCGTTTCCCTCTCTGTGCGTTGGGAGCCCGACCTCAGGGCCCAGTCCAACCCCACATTCTTCAACAAAGAGCCAGCGCTGCCCGAGCTCCCCTCATAGCCAGAGGCCTCCCACCCTCCTCTCACTGCCACACTGTGGGAAGAGCCCCCCCTTGCATGATGGCCTTTCAGAACCACTGCCTTAGCCTTTAGGGACTGGCATCCATTTCCTAATGCTTTCTTCATAACTTTCTTGCAGTCTTTTATTTTCAATATATCTTTGGCACCTGCTTTCTTTCATTCTTTCCCAATAGGTTCTGTTGGAGAAAGGATCTTGTCTCCAACTGTTACTGTCCAACATAGCCTTCTCGGCTTCTGTGCCTTCTGCCACGTCTCCTCACATTTCATTCATCTACCTGCTCCACTCTGAATGCTACTTACTGCCTCTCCTGTGATGATATTGTGACTGAATGCTTCCATAAATCCTCCAGGCTCCGTCTCCGGAATACATTGTTCTGATCTACTAGACGTTGTCATGTATTACTTTTCTTGCAGCCATATTTCTTGCAGCTATGACAGGTATGTGGCTTGCACCCAAGAGAAGCCAGGCAGAACCTCGAACTGACTGCCCTTGGCCAGGGGTCCTCAGACCAACCTCTTGCTGTGGGAGATGAGGCCCTCCTGTGGCCGTGTTCCCCAGACCTGCCGCTACTTCCCTCTCTATTGACAGGTGAGGAAAAATAATCCTTGGTGGTTCTCCAGGAGTAAGAGAGACATTTGTCTCCAGCTCACATCACATTACCCTATATCAGGCCACCCCAGCTTTCCTACAACACTCCCATTCCAATGAACCAAGGGATACTGCAGGTACTCCTGGCACAGACCTGGTGAGGGGAATTCCTGGCCTGATTCAAGCTAGACTTGAACTACCTCCCTCAAGTTTCTCCTTCCACTGGTCCTTTGTCAGACACTTCCTGTTTGTGGCACACTTTTATCTTCGTTTTTATTCTCAATTCTCACTTTTCATTACCTTACCATGACTGTTTGGTTCCTTCCTTCCTAACAGCCATCATTCCTCACATGAAAGTTCACTTTTCAATACTGTGTGCATCAGAATCACCTGGGGAGGGATGTGTTTTAATAACAGATACTTGCGCATTAACCCCCAGGCATTAGTATTTGTAGACAGTGCTCCAGGTGATTCCCGTGTGCAGCCTGGGCTGTGTGACCCACTCATTTATATCTCTTGTTATTGCTTACCAGTATCAGTTCTCCACATTACCATTGAACTTGGTATTTGCAAAATGCCACCAAGTTCCTTAATTGGTTATTTCTGACAAACTCATCATTGAAATTTTAACATGACCTTTATTTACATTACTGCTAAGAAAGGCTTGGAGAAGGGATATCATTTGCCAAACTATGTGCCAGATACAACACTAAGACATTTCTAGGAGCTTCTGACTTCATCTTGCTATATATTTTTTTAAATCAGACACTAAACTCTCCTGCCAGGGATACCAGTTCTTATGCTCACAGGCTCCTTTCTCAGAGCCATCCTAATGCTTTGACCACCCAAATAACGACCCTCTCCTCAAAAGAGTGTAAGATGAGCTTGACTGTCCTCAGTAGGCTCAGAAAGTGGGAGTGTATAGAAGGATCCAAAGACATATTCAAGAAAGCTTGATATTTCATCCATGCAGACGGCTCCAGATCACATTCCTCCACCAGGCAAGGCAATCTCATTACTTCTTTTCATCCCTGTAGTTTGAGTGTTACAAAAATCCCCGCTTTGGCAAACTCTGTCTTGTCTGAGTCCTTGGGCAGGGGAGTGTGTGAATTGCATAAACTGTCTAAACAGCTAAATTATAGCAATTTTTCCTTGGGAGAGAGCTGTTCAGACATTAAAACTCTCTTTTATAATAAGCAAGATAACCTTTCTCACATCCCCCCCCCCAAAAAAAAAACCCAAACAAACCAGTTTTTGCTTTGCTCATTAAAATGATTTGTTTTGAATTTCTGATGAGTATAATTTTTCAGGTAGCAATGTTTTATTCTTACAGCAACTCCTTACAAAGCCCCTGCAAGTGCTGAAGAACCAGTTAAGCATTATTAATCAGACACTAAATGCTTTTAAATGGCTTTGCCTCTTTTTCTAATTGAGAAATAGAGCTGTTTGGGCAAGTTTATGAGGTGACCTTGATTAAATTAAAGAGGTCAGGGATGGAACCGACTTCAAACCCATATTCAATGATTTTTAAAAAATGACTTCCTTCCAATTAAGCAGGAATTAGCATGAAATATTTTGTTTCTGAAAGGTTAAAGGAATTCCTCTGAGAAGGCAGCTCTCTTGTTACTAGCTTTTTATTGAACATGAGAGAGAAAGTGTTATGGATGGTTTTATAGAAAGTGCTTTGTTAACATGATGCTGATGATTTGGCATCCACTATAATATTCCTTAGGAGCCTAAATGTCACATAGAAGGGGCAAAAAGTCCAATTTAAATGTTAATTTATATTTCAAAAGCCCAAGGACCTAACAACTTTCAATTACAAAAAAAAAAAAAACAAGATATATTTTTCCTCTGCAATAATTTCAATCTATTTCTAATTTTCAAATGTTACCTTACTTATTTTTAAAATCTTCTTTCTCTTAGTTTCATCTTTTAACCTTGCCATACTCTCCTGGGTTTTAAGGACCTGAAAGGCCATCTTATTCTTCCCGCCCTAGAGTCTGATATGTACTTAGGGATGCAGAATTCCACAGAAAAGGTAGACCAGACACATGCAGTAGTCTGGAGTCTACTGGACCTCCCCTGAGGAGTGGCGGTTTTGAGAGAAACACCAGACATGTTACTCTGCACCCCACATTTCTGCTCCTATCAATCTTAGAGTCAAGTAGACATGGATTCTAAATTGCAGGAAGAAAGAGGGTGGTAGAGAGAGAGAAGGGGCTTTGAAGCCATAAACCAGCTTTAGACTGGGAGCAAATCTCCATGAGACCTCAGGGTCCTTATTGCAAAAATGTGGTCAATGCTATAAAGATTAGATAATCAAGGGTTTTCTCTCCCCTTTTGGTCCACAATAAAATACAAAATATTCTCCAAGAGATGAAAAATTAGTTCTTGTTTTGATTTCCTGTTATTCATCTAACAAATGCGTATCCACCTACTATTTCAAAAGCTGTGTACAAGGCAATGGGCTATGTATGGAGAAAGAAGGGTCCTGAGCTTATGTGGGGGAAAATTACCCAATTCAGCACATGTTCACCATTTTTGCTTACACAAAAGCTTCTCTAGGGCTGAGAGTCCAGGTGAACAGATTTACACTTCTCAGATACTCTGAGCTTTCACAGTCCTTCATATCAGCATTTTTCTGTCAGCCTTTGGCTGTGACTTTGAGAGCATAGAAAGCAGAGACTGTGCAGACGCATGATCTGGTGCTATTCCAGGAAAAGGAGAACTGATGACATGCTGCTAGGATTTTTTTAAAGTGGAAAAAATCTCTCAAAATCAAAAACTGAGTCTCAATTAGTATAAGACCTTGTTTGCTAGCTAAATTTCCTCTTAACCTGGCACTGAGAGTCAAAGAATACTGTCCCAAACAACGTTGTAAGAATTCACTGAATATTTGCTTAATTTTATCCCTGCTTTGTATTATGACATCACTTAAGACAATTCATGGAGGTAAAGTGCTAAAGATAGAGAAATGGATAGCTTTAGGATGTTCAGATTATATAAACTCCACTGAAGATTTTGGTTTGCTGCACAGATATTTTAGGAAGTGACTGGTAAATCACTGGAGGATGAAAACTCTCATCCTACCTGCAAAAGATTTGCCAAATGTACCTTATAGATCAAGTTGTGCCTGAAAACCTGGGATCACAAATATCCAATATAAACGTTTTGTATTTAGTCAGCAACTCAACTGATTATTATTAGGGGTGCCAAAACTCATTTTTTTTTCTTATTGCATTGAGAACATTAGGGGAAAGAAGAAGATATATTACTTCCAAAACCTCTTCCAGATCAAACCTTCCCTGAGTCTGTGAAACTCAATAAGATTGATAATATTGTAGATACTCTTCCTCAGACTTCTATTTTTAAGATATATTGAGAGGTACATCTCATAAAGCTAAGTTCTGGGAGTGGAAAACAAGGAGAGGCAGTTCAATAAGTCTTGAAATTAGATGGTGAGTGAATAAACTGATGATCTTTGTAGGCTCTCCCAGACCCTGGGGTGCAGAGAGAACCAGGGATGAGAGAGAAAAATTCAATGACTGACATTGAAGCTCAGATCATTTCAGATCAACTATCAAGTGCATGCCTGTGTTCTGAGAAGCATCTTTGCTTTTCTCTTCATGATTTTAGAGGGTTAGGAAGCAGAGAACGTGGCTAAGATGGTGTGTGGTTCATCGGAGGAGACATGTGACTTGCTGCTGCTCCTTCTGTATCTCCACCTCTTCAAAGCATTTCTTCTCTTGCCGGAAGCCATGCAGAAGGCTCTGCTTTGTGGAAATAAATATCATTCAACTAGAAAAGGGATTGTGCCAATTTACTGAATTTTTTTTTAAAGCTGCCATTTCTGTTGAAATGGACTTAAAAACAATTTGTTGGTTACACTGACTATGCTGAAGAAAATCTCAAGGTAGCAGAAAACATAGAAAATTGAGACTAAGCATAAATCTCATTCAGCTCTGTCTGGATTAGCATTTTAAGGTGATAAAGGTCTCCAGTCACCTTTCCCTCCAAATGGCATCACGGCTTCATGCACAAAGCAGGCATCCAAAACCCTTGGTTGATTTTACTTGATTACTGTCTCTCCTGTGAGCCTACTTAAGATATTTGAGAGAGATTCTGGAGTCTTTTCCCCATAAAATTAAGTGGTACCATTTTAAGGCAATTAGCTTGAAAAGAAGGAAGCTAATATTGATTCTAGACTTTCCACTGACTCTCTTGAGCAAATAACATCACTTCTGGACATGGTATTGCATTTTCCTATTTGTGAGGAAGGGAAGAAGTTCCAGAACATTTCTAAAGTCTCTCCTATATCTCAGGAGTCACATTGTCACCCGTCTCCCAGTGTGTGAGAACACTTTCTACTGGGTTTAGAACTTGAATTGTTTCTTGGATCTTTGATTTAAAAGTTATGCAAATGTGATCATCCCTTGGGATATAAAATTCTAATATTATGTGGTCTAGGATGGTAAGCATATTATTATGGTAAGTTAAATGTGGAAGTTCTCTCATTTAAAGCAAGAGAAGGCAATTCAGTAATATTCTATCACCTGATATTAGCTGTCACTACTTTAGACTTGTTAAAAATGATTGGAAATGGAGAGGAGGGAATCCCCAACTAACAATTAGTTTTACCACAGAGTCTTATAGATAATTTTAAAATTAATATTTATTATAGTATTATTAAAATAACATGTGTACCTATAGTGGACATTCTGGAAATGCAAAAAGAAGAAAAAATAAAATCACCTGTAACCCAAACCTTCTAAAGACAATCACTGAATATTTTAGCCCATATCCTTTCAGATTTTTCCCTAACACATGAAGTATGAAAACAACACATGTTTGGAATTATTTACATATGATGATTTCGAATTGCTTTTATCACTTAGCAATATATTGAGAACATTCTCTCATGTCATTATATAGTCTGGGACATAGGAACTCTAAGAGTCAGGGCAGGCTCATTTGCAAGAACCTGTAGTACCTGCCTGAAGCATTACTATTAGCAGAGTCTGCCTTATGACTTTTCCCCAGAAATGTTTCTCTTTTTTTTTCTCTAGTGATGAGGAATCTAAATAAAATTCTTCTCTAGCAACTTCCCAGAAGCCTTCAACCATTGTGTCCTGAAACTGGGGAGAAGAGTTGGTACTTAGAACCTCCTGGAATCAAGAGCATTCAATCGTTTACAAGAGAAGAGTCTCTAGACATTTCTATGTGGGCGAGCTTACTATAATAATGTTTAATATTGCTATGAGCTTCAATTTCCAGGATGTCTAAGTACAAGATAAGTATCATATAATGGCAAGTGGAATTTCTGAGAAAAGGAAGAAAGTAAGTACTTTTTTCAATATCCTTTTTTCATTAGTTATATGGCTGCTGGGAATTCTACAAGATGTCCTCTGGTGAAGGTCTGATACCTTTATGTCACCAACTGTGTTTAGATGAACAATGCAATATAGAAGCAAAGGCGATTAGGGCAATGATGTTCATCAGCAGCACATTACAAAGTGCTAAGAGACTGGCAACAGAATATGTTTTAACATGGTTGTGTTATTGATTCTTTTGGCTAATGTCCAATTTTACCAGCATTATGGTGACACTTCAAAATTTTAGATGGGGAGGAGAAGAATATCAATAGACACTACCTTCCCTCTACCAACTGGCTTACATATCTAAAATTTCTCAGCCATGTTCATAGCTAAGGGACCTAAAAATGTGCTCTTGGAAGGACTCATCCAGTTATCAGACTTTAATAACCTCAGGCACCTGTAACTACTTCAAAAGATCTTAGTTTCACCTTCTAAACTTATTACATAGGAGGTCTGTCTGAAACCAAAATCATTTAGAATTATTGTTACTGATCTTTAAAAAATACATAGAAAAATATTTGAAGTTCATCTATGCCAAAGAAAAAATAGAAATCAAAACATATAACTGTATTATTTTCTTCCTTCTTAATTCATTAGGTTTTTAAATGATGAAATTTTAATTTATGTGATAGACAATTTTTTAACTTAAAAAAAATTTTCCCTGTTGCCAGAGGGCAATGGATTGACCTATTGAAGGTATTTTCTATAAACATAGTACACTCACTAGTAAGCATTTAACAAAATAAGTCAACATTAAAAAAGGATGATTCCTTTTTTTGTAAGTAGGAATTGCTAATTACTGTTTACAAACTAAAATAAAAAATTTGGAATAAATGCTACTAAGGAATTTGTTCCCATGTTTAGAGGGTGGGGAAGCTTACAAACTTACCCAGATTTTGTCATCTAAACTTCAAAAATATTCTGATTTTTTCCAGAAGTTGTGCAAACCACACTTAAATTCCAACAACACTGTGTTAATTTTGCTCAAATGCAAGCTGAAAACATATTTTAACATCCTGTCAGAATGAGATACTAAGAGTGTCGATAAAATGACACTAAAATAAATGTAAATTTAGATTGCTGTTACAAGCGGCTGCTTGGCTCTGGGAGATGTTAGGTTGCTATAGTATTTTCCATAGCAACTTTGCATCTTATTACATAAATATTCCCTAAGTGTCCTTAAAGCCTACTAAGGAAATGGGATTAAATCTACTCTCCTATGTAATGGTCCTGCGTCAAGCCTTACCAGAATGAAATGCCCGGAAAACACAATCAACTGTAATCTAGATAATGGTGTTCCTGGAGGTTGAGAAGCATTGGGGCATGGCGGGCTGTACACAGCGGCCATGCTGTGACCCCGTGTTGATCGCTGGCCATTTGTCTGAACCCTTCCCAGGTAGAGGTCTCTTTAGCTCTCCCTTTCAGAAGATTGGTTGTTAACTTCCTGACGCTCCTCCTCTGCCTGATAACCGCCCATCAGCCCAAGCCTTCTACAAGGCTCACAGGGCTCATAGCATGAGGCAAGAAGCCGGGGCCTCACAGAGCCGGAATCTGCTCTGCAAATGCAGCTGGGAAAATGGGCCAATTGAAGAACCTACGCAACTCCACAATGGTAGCAACCAGGTGTGTACTGCTTAAGAAACTCAGCTAGGGCTCAGCTGAGTTTTATGGAGGGCATCACAGTAGTGAGAGGGTGGGAATACTGGGGAGACGCAATGGCATGTAGCAACATGGGTCAATTTTATATGAAGTACAGGATTATGGAAAGTTTTGGCAAGTATGACAGATGTCAGGAATGATGGCATGGTTAGGTGCAATATAAAAATAGGATCATGAAGTTGACACTGGAAATGTGAATTTATAAAGCAAAGGAACACAGTATGGTTGGGCAGCAGGAGGGCTTCCAGTAGAAAGGAATCCTGTGCTGCAGGATCGATTTAATAGCATCTATCTCTTTGCGTTTAAAAGGTAAAGCAATTTGCAAGAAGAAATGATTTTCTACATTTTTCAGAAGCATGTTCATTATGAAAAGCAAATTTTAACTACATAAAATCAGATAATTGCAAAACTGACCCCAAATAAACATTTGTTTGAATTCCTTCAGCAAAATTAGCAAGACAGAAAGAAGAAAGCAGCTACTCAATCACCTTAGAAGATTCCTCCCACCATCTTTCAGCTATGTTAGTTCAATTAATCACTTTACTTTTCCTTGTTTGGCACTTAGGTTCCCAAAAGATGTTTGGCTGTGATCGGAAAGAAAGTGCTTGTCTTTAATTTGGTGGTTCCTGCTGGACATGCACCATTCTTCTATTTCTCTTTCAGGAGATAATGTCCCAGGCTGTCAATGAATGGGAAAACATATTATCCTTCCAGGCTTCCACTCAACTATGACGCATGCCCCTGCTTTCCACATCTGCTGGTGCAGAAGCTCGAACCCTGGCCTGTTGTCTCCCACTGAGCCATCCCGCTTTCCATGTGTCAGTGCTCTTGACCCTCTGCCAAATTCTGAGCAGCTCCAAAGTCAGCTGCTTTAGATCACAGTCAATGCTTCCTAAAAGAAAGCCAGTAGCAGCTGCCAGTAACATGGCCTTCTGCAGTCAGCCTCTTCAGTTGGCAACGAGAGCCTGGTCTGGCATTTAAGAACTCTCTTCTTCTGTGGCTGCCTGGTGGAGGAGGCCAGCGAGCTTCTTCCTAAGCTTGTGCCCGAAGATGATATCCCTGGTTAGGTGACCTTTAGTATTTTTCAGAAGCAATACCATGCAGGAAATGAGCTAAATCAGAAAACCAAAGATAGTCCTGGTATTCAAAGAAATCAAAGGGAGGACCAGAGAAAGCCTTATACATAGTAATTGTTTAACCTAATATTTCCAGCTACATATAAAGGTATAAAGACTGAATACTGCTAATTCCAACTGAACTTAACTGAGTCCCTAACTTGACTTAGTTGGCTGAAAGACCTGGAAAATCTTTGTTTGACTTCTTAGTGAAAATTAAAACAAAACAAACAAATAAACAAAACCACCTCTGTTTCTATGTTGTGAATTTCCATGGAAAACTGACAACCCAGAGAACACTCTTCATGATTAAAAGAGTGTTTTCTCCTTTAAAGAGCTTAGAGTTTAAATGAGATGTAGTTAAAATCCAAGAGCATTTGCTTGTGTATTATGGAGTGATTTAAGGGTTTTCTATTAAGCAAAGGCTATTTTAGTTTCACTCTTATAAAAACATTTTGTGTTCAGTGTACATTCATCAAATGTTGGGTGGGGCATGTATACTAGGTAGTGACATTCATTTGGGTTTATACTAAATTTAATTTTCTGACATTAGGATACTTGTTATTGGCCACTGTATCTTTATTAACTTAAAATTTTCTTTTCAAAAGGCATCTCACGCCCTGGAGGGCAGGACTGCCACATCTAACTCCACCTGGGTCCAGTGTGCTTTAGTGTGAGAAGGTGTTCTGTAAATGTCGGAATGTCGTCAAATCAGAATGTTGTCAATAATTAGAAGGATGCCTATACAGCATGTAGCACTGAGTTTCATTCAAATTTTCACACATTTTGAGGAAAGAAATCATGCTTTTATTTAAACATGCTTCTTAACACTTGCCATTGCCATTTAAATTCAATCAGAGTAAATGTTCACATCTTCCTCATGATGTTTGGGCAAAGGCAGCAAAAACACTAAGAACAGACCAAGGGGAATAGGCAAGTGAAGTCAACAACCCTTTCATTCAGCTATTACCTGGGGATTGGTCCAGGGCTAGGTGCTGGAGAAGAGGGAGATAACAAGTGGACTTAACACTCACTGGGCACCTATTTTAGGCTGGGCATTATCTCTAAAACCAGAAGTGCCTGACATGCATTGGCTCATTGCACTCTCTCAACACTAAAACTAATCAGGTTCTGCCGTGGCAGGTTTTTTTTTTTTTTTTTTAAAGAGAGAGTGATAGAGGAGAGAGAGAGAGAGAGAGAGAGAGAGAGAGAGAGAGAGAGAGAGAGAGAGAGAGAAAGAGAGAATTTTTAATATTTATTTTTTAGTTCTCGGCGGACACAACATCTTTGTTTGTATGTGGTGCTGAGGATCGAACCCGGGCCGCACGCATGCCAGGCGAGCGCGCTACCGCTTGAGCCACATCCCCAGCCCCGTGGCAGGTCTTATAGTCTAGGACAGACTTCCTCTGACCCTTCTCCTTTTCCATCCTGGTGCACATCTGCCCCACCCCCACCATCGACCTAAAAGGGGGGGGGGTGGATGGAGGAGGTGAGGGAGAAGGAGGAGAGAGGCAGGAAAAGTCACAGGAGAGAGGGGAAGAAAGAGAGGGAGGAAGTGGGGAAAAAGAGGAAGAAGGATGGACCTGCCAACTAAACTGTCACACATTTGAATTTTTATAAAAATTTATCTTCACAGTCTTCCGAGTGGGACACCAGTCTTCTTGAACAGCTGATTTCATAAATCCATCATGGTTTTCAAACTTGTGAACAAATTCATTTCCAGTTTTATCAGCATCTTAGTTTTGTTCCAACAAACTCCTTTCCCCTCTTAAGATGAGTGGATGAGGAAGGGTGACTTGCCTGCCCAGAATCACGCTGTAGTTTTACTACAGAGCCCAGGAACTCCAGCCAAAGACGTCCTAAATCATTTTATGTAGTAAAAGGTAAGACTAGAATGTAATATTCTTCATAATCAGAAATGGAGAGATATATTGAATATTTTGAATATCACTTTAAATATATTTAATATTTTTTGAATATCATTTTTTGTTTGTCTTTTTTAAGGTGTTGGGGATTGAACCCAGGGCCTTGCACATCCCCAGCCCTTTTAATAATTTTATTTTGAGATAGCGTCTTGATAAGTTCCAGAGGCTGGCTTTAAACTTGCTATCCCCCAACTTTACTCTCCCAGCTGCTGGGATTACAGGTTTGTGTAAGACTCCAATCTTATTTATTGTATTTATTCATTTTTTTGTATTTAAGATTCCAATCATGTCATCCTGCCCAGCTTGATTATTTAAAAAAAAAATTATTAAACCCAAGGTATCATCAAGTCCTTACCAAATAAACTGTGCCTTTTCTGGAAACAAAGGCAATTCTCTCCATCTCTCCCAGAAAGAAACCCCTGCAGGGTGGTCTCTGTTCTAGAGGGGAGATGACAAGCAAAGTGGGGCACTGGGATGCCCAGACCTGAGCACCCTGTAGGACTACGGCCCCCAACAAACAGCCACCAAGGATTTTTTTCCCTAGAGATTCCAAGAATTCCTGGTTTAGCTACTTCCCTAATAGAGCTGAGGTAAAATTCCTGCTGTGTTAGCAGAGAGGACATGAACAAGGGATTCCTTAAATACAGAGAATTTCACACCTTCTTCCACATCTGGCAATTCCAGTGAATCAGACCACTACATGTCGAGGCCAGCTTCTATGCAGGTTAGCGGCAATTGCAAATTTGTACCTAAAATGAGTAGTGTGTCACCTAACAAGATACACTGGGGGGGGGGGTGCTTTCCTCCAGCTTCCATTCCTTGCTTCAATCAGCAGTTAGCAGGGATTTGTCTGTGGTTTAGTGAAAAAGACCAGAAAGGATCCTTGCTGTCAGGCCACGTCCCTGAAAACCCATGGCTGAAAGAAAAAACAACTGCCTGCCTTTGGGCAGCATCTTCAGGGCCCAGTGGAATGAAAAAGGCTAGTTGCTTCCCCTTCTCTTTAATCACTCCTGTGCTTTCTTCAGAAACCACATGCCATGTCCTCGGTCCATTTTGAAAAAAGCACAAAAAAGACTTTGAACTGCTCAGGGCCTGGCATTTGAACTCCAATTCTTTCATCGCTTCCCTCAGTACGTGGTAGAGAACATGTGCTGCATTTGTTCATTAATTCTGCTGACCAAGTAACAGGCCTGGTGAAAGTTTTTAAAAGTTCAAATTAGACTTCCTGCTCTCATCAGATGCCTGGGGAATAAACTAAGAGACATCTGGGAAGAGTGCTCTGCAGGCAAACCTCCAGAGGATCTCTGGCCCCAGGCCAGGGGAGAGGTCTTTGACATCTCCAGAGACACTTAACTGCACAGGTCAGGAGCCAGTCCTGGAGGTGGATATGTGCTGCCAAGGCTAGCTGGGACCTCTCAGTGAGCGGACCGTTCAGAGTCATTCTTATTCTAGTCCTATCCTGAGCAGACTCTGAAATTATACACATTTCCTCTTTGGACAATTGACAGGTTATTTAAAAAGAAATGTCACCACCAAAAAGAAAGAAAAAAAAAAGCCACAAGTTCAAATCAGAATTTCTGATTGACTCAATTCTTTTCTTCTACACCTACCTTGTAAAGAAATTAAGACTCCAAGTTGCATGTCAACTTGCCTCTCATCTACAAACTTCAAAAACAATAAAAGCTGGTGTTTATTTCTTTTTGAGAAAAAAATGTTTTATTTATCTCAAGATCTCATTGAATTTAAGAGAATCAAACCAATGCTCCCTTCTTTTGACATACGGAGGCTTATGGAATAGAAATGCTGTGAAGAAGGTGGTTCCCTCAAAAACAAACCCAAACCTGATAGTGAAACACTCTTGAGAAATGTGAGATCAGCTTAATAAGAGACATACATTGACACTCAGATGCTGGGCTTATTTTTTCAGACAAAGGATATATGGCTTCAGAAAGGGGTGGCATGGTGCCTACTTGTATGCTAAGCTTCTGAAAGATTTATGTGAATGGAATTTGAGGATGAAAGCTCTACTTTGCTAAGGCAGTGGTTCTCAGACTTCCTCTAGCATCAATCAGGATCCCCTAACAGGGTTTAAACCACAGAAGGCTGGATCTTATTTCCCTTCCCCATAGAGTCTCTGATTCAGTAGGTCATGGGTGGGGCCTGAGAACTTACATTTTTAATACATTCCTAAGTAAGGCAGATGTTACTAGACTGGGACCACACTTTTGAGAAGGACTGCTTTAAGGAAATTAAAATCCTTTCCATGTGGCCTGGATGCAGGAGTTTTCTCATGACCATCTTAACCATTTTGCCATCTCAATGACCTGATCTTTTTGCAATCTTGGTTTTCACTTCTGAAGGAGTCCAGGGACAGCCACCCTACAACAGCAGCCCCCCCCTGGTATGCTGATTGTTTTAGCTTAGAGAGCAGCGGGTACAGGGAGAGGCTTGGCTCTAATACCTCCTTGTTGGCTAGGAGTCCAGACCCTCAGAAGAAGAGAAGGATTCCCTCTGGTCCCTTCCCTGAGCTTTCATTGGCTAAACTCATTGCAGGAAGTGAGGCTGAAGTCTGTAAACTCACCTGGACACTTTTTGTCATACACCATTGTCTTCTATTTGGTCCCATTCAGCATTCCAAAGAGAACCATTTAAAATTCATTATCTGGTCCATAGAACTAGGGAATTTATCCCCGGCCACTGTGTTTCTACAAGCCCACTGAGTGCCCCTAGAAACAACTGACTATTCTTCTCAAAACTGTCTATATTCTCCATCCTGCCCCTCTATGTTAAAGGGGTACATAAGCTTCTGAGCTGTGGGGGGTGGTTACACACTGTGATCACCTCTGTGCATCAGAAGTTTGTGTCTCTTTTTCTCATGCTCTTTCTGTTTATTTTCAGTTCATTTTAGTGAACTGTCAGAGGGCGAAGGAAACTCTTTCCTTTTGTTCCTACTCTTCTATCGACAAATTAGCAAAGATCCTTTTTCTAGTCTCCTGCAATCTTTCTGTTAAAAAGCCTTAGACAGGTGTGTGCTTTATTCACTGGTACCTAGGAGGAGACCGAGCAAATCTATACCAGTTCTCTAATTTTCTTCTCTGGTAATGGTGGCAATTGTGGGTCTTCTAGATCCTTTATTTATCACCCTTCCCCTCAGACAAGCTGTCTCCCTTGGTGTCCCAGGTTTGAATGAGCATTTCACTTGCCTGCTCTTATAATATCAAAGAATTTATATACAATTCTAGGAGAGAGTTTTAATCAGCATCTCAGATTAGACAGAACACATAAAGCAAGGCTCTCTCTAAGCTTCTTCTTTTTATAATCTAAGGAGTGGCGCCCCTCGCTTGGTGCCAAATGGGGCCATCCTTTTGATTACAGGTTAGGCGAACTAAAATTTATTGGGGAAAAAGTCTAATAATTTTCCAGCGTGTTGGCTCAGAGGCTAGAGAGAGTCTTTAGGGATTAAATAATTCCCAAATAACAAGTATATGGACTGAAACCAAATTTTATCTGTATTTCAGCTTCAGGTGTGGCTGCCACCCTCTGGAAAAGGATTTTTATGGGAACAGGCAAACATCCCTGGAAAAAAAAAAGTCTAATGGCCCCAGATCTACATATGGAGAAATAACTGGAACAACTTAAATCACTATGTTCCTAAGACTTTAAAGTTCTATTAATAAAGGCAGAGTCAGTCAAACACAAAAGTTCAGTGTAACTCAAAAGTGAGTTATAAGGCTACTTCCCGGGACTTATTCTCCATCTCCAGATTCAGACACTCATTCCGATACCTTGCAGGTATGTGGTAGTTATCAGCATTACCTGACTCATCGACTCTCATTTTTTTAGTAGGGCTGTCACAATTCTCATCATCAGACATTTCCATTTCTTCTTCACGACGGATGCCCATGAGCTGCTCACTTTGAGCGTTTCGGAGCTCCTGAAAGCAGAAGATACATGACTATCAGAGTCACGGACACAGCCATCCTACCTCTTCCCACTGGTCTCTGGGTATATTAAGACTGACACATCAATGTTTAGAATCTGAAGCTTGGACCCAAGCATCATTTCACCTAATCTGTGATGAAGTTCTAAGGGGGCTAGGGTTAAAAAAAAAAAAAAAACAAAAACAAAAACCGGTTAAAAGCTTTGGTGTCACACTTGAGATAAATCCCTAATCACCAAGGCCTCGTGACAGGCCCTTTCACAAATTTTTAAATCTCTCTTCAGTCTCTATTTCCTCATTTGTTAGAAACGGGGGCATTAATAATCTAGCAGGTCTGTGGCAAAGTTTACATAGAAATACCTATTACTTAGCTAGCACAGTGACTGGTAAGGAACCTGAGCAACAGAAGTTTAAAAGAGCCTAGTCTGTCACTGGCCCGTGGGGTAACTTTAGGAACATTTCTTCTTATTATCTTAGCCTCAATTTGTTTCCTGGAATAATTTGATGCTACGAGTTTTGAGGATGAAATGAGAAAATGCACATACGAGTCTTAGCATCACTCTAGACAAATGGTGTGCTAAGCTGATGATACTGAGCTATTTTCACACGAATTTAGTGCCTTGCATGTACGTATGTGCCTGTGTGTGATCACACACGCATGCACACTCACAACATTCAGATATCCAAAGTTTAAAATTCTAAAGATAGTAGGGAACAAAATAAAAACAGATGTTTCTCATTTTGGGTTTCACATTATCATGTTGGGGCTATGGTTTTTGGGGTGATGGCTGATTGTTTCAGCATTGCTTTTAGAGCCTACTTTCTCTACTAATGAGGGGCGTGGCTGCAATCTAGTCATTCAATTTCTTTGAGCCTTTTTCCATTCACCCATAAGCAGGGGATAATAATAATACAAGGCTGTTTGAATACAATAGTATACATGAAACCTCACTGAATAAAGAATTACACGTTAAATTTTTTATTACTATGCCTCAAATCAAGACATTGTAACCATTCCCTTTAAATAATTACATCATTATTTTTTCCCAAGCTGCATGTTATATATTGTGATTCCTCATTCATTCTGTTGTCTTACATGTATTGTCCTCGAAAAGTCTTACAGGGAAAAGTCTCCATTATTCTATTTTCCTTCTTTAAATTGGAGCCTCAGTAAAAGTCAAATTGTTAGAACAATAAATTAAATCACTACACTTAATTTATTAGTGGCATGACTTTAAACATTGTTCCATTGCCCATCATCCCAGATGGTCGGTCCTCTCAATTCTTTGCTCCCCTTAGCTCTTAGAATTTAACTACACATGATGGAAAGGAAATTACTGCTAACAGTATTTGGTCACTTCTGCACTCTGGGAATCACAATTGCAGAGGACAGGAAAGAGGGAAGGCCGAGAGGCAAGGTCCTGGGAGGGGCCATCACAATGCCTGAGAGGCCCAGGGATGACAGAGAACACCTCCTTATGGGACCAGGCCACCTAGAAGAAATAAGTGCCAATTCTGCTTTAAATAACATCATTGGATCTTGGAAGTGATGTCACCCATGATCGGTGGGGAGAAATTTAGGTGGTGGACAGCTAATTTTTCTATTGACAAAGAATCCAACTGCCAGAGGGGTGGCTTGCAAATACTTAAAACAAAGAAAAGTCAGGTGGAAAGAATAACAAGGCTCAAAGGGCCTGTTGTTTAGTCCCTACATTAATGACAAACTGTCACACCACAGCTGTTTTTGTGGGGAAGGGTGGCAGAACAGGAAAACATGGGGTGGGGGCGCTGAGGGTGTTTCCACAGGGTGCCTCTGTATCAGCTGTAAATCACTAGTACACTTTAATAAATCCGTAGAGGTGCGGCAGATAATTAACAGATGCTGTACATGTGAATGTGGGGGAAAAAAAATCAAGCCAATTATCAAGCTTATATGCAACTGAGAAATCATCCACAATGTCAAATTACCAACTGGTATTTAATCAATTAAGCAACATGTAGGAGAGAAACTCAAAGGTAATTTAGAGTTCCATGTCTTAATGTAAACCTAAAGAGGTAGCAGAGTGGCGGGAGGCGTGAAGCCCTTTTACAGGTGGACCTTTTGGACTGCATTCTACCTGTCCCTCTGCAGGGCACATTTCCACTTCCAGGACCAAGCAAAGCAAGCAGGCTTCCTTAGACCAGGGCTAGAAGCCCTGAATGTCCTGCTTTGGACAGCCCCAGTCTGGGGGGAGGCAGGAATAAGGGATGGCGGTGGGTGGAGTCAGACATTATAGGAAGCATGATTTAGATCAACATCTCTATCTGCTGACCTCCCATGCCAATAATGGTCTTTTTCATGCCCATGTTTATTCAGTACCATGCTACCTGCCTTTCTCTTAACATTTCTTTTAATAATTTTTGGCTTTTATGTGAAGGAAAAAAATTATATACTGATCATTCCCAAATCTGGATCATAGTTTATAGATTCCAATCTGTGTTTTCATCTGCATCAAAAATAGAGGACTCTGTCCCTCTTGAAAATAACCCTTGACTTGGGTCTCAATTCCGTTTTCAGGGAGAACATCAGGAAAGTGCCCTAATTTGGGGGGCCCTGAAAAAACTCATGAGAAATCCCATCTCCTCCTCACTCATAATCCTAAATAGAGGAACAGAACTGTATCAGTCACCAACACCTTCTTAGGCACTAGGGAACAAAATTTTTAAAATGCCCTTAACAATAAATTGCACTAGCATTTTAAGTGTCCCATTATTGTGAAGTCAGTCATTCAGTAATAATGGTGATAATAAAGAATCTATTTGGTATTCATGTGGATGTTACATCCCGTGCCACTGGTATTCAACTGTAATTTAGTATTAGTAAATGAGAACTTAAAATGCTACCCAGATGATTGATACCATAGTACTTTGTGGTTCCTCAAACTCTTTGTGAAACACTTATTTTACAAGTGTGACCCAACATCATTAAATAAATAAATCTTACCTTCTATAAGTTTGTGATTTTTGAAAGAGGGGAATATCATTTTGAGAACTTTAATATTAACATGCTAGAGATGAAGAGGCATCCAAATGAAAAACATTCTTTCACTTACAAAAAAAAAAAAAAAAGAAGCAAACAAAGACAGTATACTTACTTTGAAATTACAGGTTCAAAGCGTACACTACACTGTGGAGTTAAAAATAACAGCTGGATGACCAATGCCTAATGTGACATTTTGGTCTGTCTAGGTGGCAAGGTGGGCTCCTTCCCTGAGGATAGATACTCACACTTCACACATGCACTGATGCTGAAGGGCCGACATCACACCCTTGTGACGTTTGCTCTGGGGAGATGTGTATAGAACCTGATGGCTTGCACAGGGAACTGACACTGCTTGTGATGAGAAGACATGGATGGAGAGGCATACCTGCCATTTCTAGCCCAAAGAGCAAACTGTCATCTTGAAGAACACTGGAAAAAAAATTTGTACTTTTGTCCTATGTTAAGTTACACTTTTCTTCAAACTAATTTGTTAGGAAAAATATCTTGGCTTACTTCTGAGATCTGTACTATGAATGGGAAAAATTCCCTTCTCCCTTTGTAGGGGAGAGGAATCTTCTAAGTGTTAAGTCGGCTGCTCTTCTTGGGGAAGGAACACGTCTGAGCTGACAACAAGACAGGACAACAGCAGGAGGACTGCCCACTGTCACAAAAACTGTAGTGGCTGCAGCCACACTATTCTCTGCCAATCCAGCTGTGTGATGGTGGTTAAAAAGTAAAAATAAAATCACCAACCTCAGAATGCTTTCGCCAAATGTCTATGTTCTTGCGCTGAGCTTTCGAGAAATGGTCCCAAGCTTTTTGTCTGGTGGAAGCGTTGAAAACGGCCACAATCTGCTCAACTTTGGTGAACAAGGAAGTCAAACAAGACAAGTAATTTATGTTGTGATCACTATAGGGAAGCAAAGCAAAGACACTAGGAGTCTATGGATGATGTCACAGTAGCTACAACATCATCAATATCCATCCAATTTGTGCCTTTATGTACTTACATTTTTAGCAAGGTTGGGGATGTCTCCCTTCAAGTCTGTCTCCATAACTTAAGGTTAAAACAAATTCCAAATATGACTGGCAAAAGGTCATGGAGATCTACTTCCAAATGTTTTCTGGCTCTTGTTTAAAATGCGATTTAGTAGGTCTATATACCTAGGTCTATAGATATATAGACTCCGGTATTGGCATACGAATAAAGATAAAGTAATGCCTGTTTAAGAGCTTAGAAGGGAAGCCAGGGAGGAGTAGCTGAATGAGAAGAGCCAAGCATATATCATTTCTTCTTTTGGTCCCATCTTAAGGACTCCATTGCAGCCCTCTAAAGACATTACCGTGTCCAGGTTCCAAGGTGGGAAAATGAATAGCTGTGTCACGGCTTCCCTCAACCTCAGGGACTGTTTTCCTCCTTATTCTTGTTTCTCCCCCCACTGCATCCACTGCAGCCAGCCCTCCATCCCTCTGGCTGTCCC
Source organism: Spermophilus citellus (assembly GCF_964194105.1). Classification (NCBI taxonomy): domain Eukaryota; kingdom Metazoa; phylum Chordata; class Mammalia; order Rodentia; family Sciuridae; genus Spermophilus; species Spermophilus citellus. The sequence continues at coordinate 45,038,861 of NC_138182.1, read as the reverse complement.
GGGAGCCATCGCCTCCACATCAAGACAGACCAAGGCTCACCCAACTGGCAGCACTGCCATGCAGGTCTGATTTCAACACCATATGGTGCCTCCATAGTTCTTCATCATGATCACATACTATTCTCTGTTATTCTGTTATCGTGTTAACAAGGATCCCCACAATCTGGCTCTCAAATCTCTTAAAGTTCTAACTCTATTACCTTGTCTTCGTCTGGCACTTGTGTTGCTTCCAGACATGGTACTATTGGAATGATATGGGTGGAGGGGTTGTGATGAGAATTATATAGAGGAAGGGATAGAACTTAGTAGTAGGTGTTGTGGGGGGGCAACCAAATATGGACTCAATATTGCTTAAATAGGTATTGATCCAGTAAGCAGGGGATTAAGGAAACTAGAGTACTGGTTTAATCACATGATTAAATCAGAACTTCTAAATATTTACTTAGAAGGGCACAGCTCAGACTAGGTTGTCATGGGTGTTAACACCCTATCGACATAAATCTTTTACAAGTGATTCCCAAGGCTCTATTATTTAAAAAAGGGCATCAAAGCTCTTCCAGATCTTCTAGTGTCTAAAGAATGTCAGAGAGTAAATAATAACCTTCACAGAAGCACAATACTCAATGTCTTAGTTTAAAAAATTAGCACATGAAATAAATAAACAGAGAAGGAAATAAACACCACTGGCACTGTGAATATCTTTACAATGCTAATAATTACTTCTAAATGTATGGGGACATTTATGTTTACTGTTTTCTACTTCAGGGGAACCTCAGCAGTAGACCTTTTTATTTAATAAACTGTCATCATTTCACACGATGAATTTGTTTTACTCAATTTTAATGTGAGGATTTGCCACCAACTGGCTCACACAAGTCCCTGAGCTCACGTGGCTTCTTTCTCGAACCTCACCTGGAGGAACTGGCACTGCTAGTTGAGCTGCTGTAAGTCCCGGCCTTTGCCTGACCACCACCCCCAGTGTGTAGCATGGGCTGGTGGAGAAGATAATCTGTTTAAGCTAGACTATCTGGACTTTATTTGCTTTGTCCGCCTGCAGGCTGGGGACCTAGGGATTTCAGTTGCCTTTTGCAGGGGCAACGGTTGCAACAGTCAACTGGGATGAGAACATCTGGCAGGGGGTGATCATGAGATTACTAAATAAAGAGTAATGGGGAAGATTTAATAGCAGAACTCTTTGGCATCATTTAGAAGAGGAAGAAAAATGGTATCCTGAGAGAAGAGCTGGAGAGGAAGGAGCAACAAAGGTTGAGGTTGATCATTGGGTGGTGATAGTCAAAATTCTGCTGTTAGTCAGGGAAGGCTCTTAATAAACAAGACACAGCTCGGTGCAGTGGCACACGCCTATAATGCCAGCAGCTCAGGAGGCTGAGGCAGGAGGATTGTGAGTTCAAAGCCAGCCAATAATGCATACAGAGGAGTAGATAAGACAAAGCACTTATTAGAAAGACCCAGTGAGCTCAAGATGCACAGGTTTAAGGGTAAAAACAGATCAACTCAAGCATGTAAGTGTATAGTGATATCTCAGTTAAAACACATAACTACTCATTTATGTATACTATACATCTTGTATACATAATCTGGAAGTAATTTTATGCAATGTTTTAAATATTTATGTGCATGAAATAAAGTTCATTGTGTGGAATTTTGCTTGTGGTGTCATGTTGTTATTCAAAATTTTTAGAATCAAGAGTATTTGGACTCCAAATTTTCAGATTAGAGATGATTAACCTGTGCTATATTTCTCTGGCTTTCTGAAAGCTGACCAACATAGTATTTTGCAATCATCAACTGATAACTGGCAGACTTATAAAGGAATCTTGGAAAAACAAAGGTGGTGAGGATAGTGGGAAATTCCCTGGATCCCCAAAGGTATAGGATTTGGTTTTCAGGTGTGTCAGTTAAGTAATTCACTGCATATAAAAGTTCTCATTTTAAAATTGTGTCACTATTGTTATTATTTCTATATTAAAATAAAATGGTACGATAAAAGAAAGGGATTCATGTTGAACCTAATAGTAGTAATCATCATATTTTAATTTACATAGGGCTAAATAATATATTTTTACATAATGATATTATTAACAACAAATACTAGATTTCAAAATAATATGTCAAGAAGGATCATGTTCTGTAAAAACTATAAATAAAATTGTGATATAATTTCAAAGAAAACATGATTACTATATTCTAGGGCATAAGTTCTATCCATCCATCCAACCATCCATTCATTCATTCAACAAACATCTGAGATTTTAACTGTTAGAAATATATGATTAAGACATAGTTCTTACCCTTGATGAGATCTTAGTCTTTGGGCAGAAAGAAAGGGAAGCAGATAATTACCCTCTATAAGAGAGGTCTGCATGAGTGCTTTGGGGACACAGACAGAGGAGAGAGTAACTAAGTAGGTAGGTGGAATCAGGGATCACTCCATAAGAAGGCAGCATTTTTGATAGGCTTTAAATAGTGACTCAATGACTACTCAGCAGAAAAATAAAAGTGGCCCCTCTAAGGCTGGAGTTATAAAAGGACTTCATATGAAAGCCCTTAGTAGGGATGGGGCTGATGCTGGGAGAGAACTAATTAGGAAGAACCATGAATGCTGATCGAGACTCTGAACTTTATACTATATTCATGGGAGACACATGCCAGGAGGATTTGTTTAGGAGAAATAATGAAGGCTTACATTAAGGCAGAGGCTCTGAATGGAGGGCAGAGCGAATAGTCATTGGACAGGGAGCAGTGACAGAACAAGGGGCTCACTGGCTCTGGAGGAGGAAGGGAGAAGAGAGATCAAATGACTCCAGCTTAGGAAGAACATCAGAGACCAAAAGAACAAGCACAGAACAAGGGCTGAGAAAGATGTGAAATTTGCTTTCCAACCTGTTTGCTCACATATTCACAAATCCAAAAGACAGAAAAATAAAAATAGTGCAACCCAGCATAGGTTTGAAAATGCTCTTACTGTACTCCTATGGCCCAGTTTTCTTCTCTCATTTCTGCAGACTGACCCTAAACCAGCCATTTGTCTTGCAAATGAAAGTTCATGGGCACACAGAAAGACTCTGGAAGAGTACTTGGATCAGCATGAATTCATCATCATTAAGGGAAAACCACCCCCAAACAGAATGCCCTAATGAATGCGATTCAAAGGCATGTTTTTAAAGCCATAAATCAGATGACCACTACTGTTGATGTCACAGGAAAAGACCATACACTGTTCATTGTCTCCAGCAGGGAACACCAAAGCGGAAGTCCATGAATTAAACTACGATTTACTACTTCTCTCATATAACTCATATTGCTTGCTCTATGCACAATAAAGTCACAAGTAGTTACTGTTACCTTCAAAACTCTACTTCTCAGAAAAGAGATAAATGGCAAACCAGATGACATTGGCATTTGTTCAAAAAAGCAGCTTTCAGAAAATTGTGCTATAGGCATAACAAATTCAGATCACCCCCTGCCCAGTTCCTTCACTACGCCAGTGGCTGGAGGGCCCCATATGATCCTGTATCAGATAAAAAGCATGAATCCTGTTTTGATTGCTACTTATTTATTCAAGAAAGTATAGTCCAAAGCTTTGAAATATATCAACAGAAAGAGCTCTCAGTCAGAAAATTTAAATTTACTCATCATACCTTGCAAATCTTTCCTCCCAAATTCTGTAAGTGTTTTGCCTAAATTAGGTTGTTTGAGGAGCATGAGAAAAGTGATCAATTCTTCAGAGTGTCAGCCTTAGCTGCCATACTAGGGTCCCCAGTACACCCAGCAGGTTAAAATGGGAAGGATAAAGAAAGCCTCCATGAAACTGGTAAAGCACTGTGTATAGCTGTAAATCCCTTCTGGAGTGTTCATTAACGCATGCATGTGTCTGTGTGGAGACACAGCTACCCACACACCACATACACATATACATCATATGTACACATTACTGCACACCTCTTGCTTGATAGAGGAATGTGACTAACTCCCTTGAAAAGCACTTGCTTTTAGTCTTCTTAAGGAAGGGAAGATCAGAACAGGACATCTACTTGTGCAGAAACAGACCACAGTTAAACAGGCTCCTGGGAAAGAGCAGGGCACTCAGGCAAATCTCAGATTTGGGGGCTTTACAGAGCCCCTGAATTTTCAGCTGTATGCACAGAAGCATTGGAAGTGTTCAAAGAGAAATGTTAGCTCCTCCTCAGAACATAAACACAGCCCTTGCTCCTTTGCCACCCTCTTCCTCATGGTCCCTGAGCCTCCCGCATCCTTGTTCCAGCTAAATAGCTGTGAAAGAGCCTTAAATCCATTCAGTGTCCCAAATATCTGGAGCAACTGATTACATTCTTCTAGGCAGTAGGCTTGCTTTTATAAAGCACCTCAAACAAATCTTCCACGCCTAATTTTTTTGTTTTGAATGCTATCTGGGCTCATGATAGAGCCTCCGCTCTGTATGGTTCAGAGGAACTTTTTTTTTTAATTTATTTAAAGGATGACATTTTTCCAAATCCTCCATGAACAATTCAGAAGAGATTTTCTAAGGCATTTAACAAATGAAACAGTTGGCCTCCACCACCCAAGCTTGGTATTGTATTTAAATATGAAAGCTGGGGTGTAATTCTTTTTCAGGGAGAAGGAACGAAAGACTGAGACTTTAGATATAATGCTGTGACAGATGTGCCAGACTCGGAAATTTTGTCCCTAGATTGGAAAAATGCCCTAAAGGGTTTCTGGCTCTTGGGACACCCAGAGAGGCAGGACAGAGGCCAGGGAGGAAGAGCATGAGGAGGTCACTTTGAAAGTGACCTCCAGATGGACTCCTGCACTTCATGTCGGAGGCTGGGCTTAAGCACAGTTGCCTGGCCGGAAGCCCAGGAAATGGGAGACCTGGACTAGAATTTCAAGCTAAGGAGGAAAAAGAGCATTGGGGTTCTTCTGTCTTGTGATGGGTAAAAAGAGCATCTGTGACATTGTGAATCCATTACAGCCTTTAAGCCAGAGTCTAAGACACCAACTTCAAACGCAGTATTTCTAAACTTCCTGGCTAGATAAGGCCAGAAGTTTGGTTCTTTTAGGGAACAGGTACCTACGGCAGGAAGAGAAACATGCTGTTCAAATTATAAAAATGGAAAGATGATGTTTTTAGCAAATTTCCAGCAAGCAGGAAATGATCAGATTGCTCAAATAGATGAAAAGATATTAAACAGAGATTGACTTTTAAAGATGTGTATAAGTCTCAAGACATTTCAGAAAACTATGGGACCCCTTATTAATGCACAGGTTAAAATATTTTGGAAAGCAATGAAGCAAAGGGATTCTAATTCCAGTGGTTCCTTATGATGATATAGCATTTTCAAAGCTTTTAAAATACGACACAGTCCCTGTCTAGTCTACACCTATTAACTCAATGAAAGTAATATGTGTATGCAAGAAAAAAAGGAACAAAAGAAAAAGTAAAAGTCTTCCTTCACATCCTGATTCCCCTTACCAGTTTAAGGAAAACTGGTGTTAAATGTTTCTGGCAGATCTATCCAGAGAAGCATCTCTGCGGATCATGTATATTCTGTACATTTTTCATTTGCACAATGGTGCTAATATTATACATACTGCTTTGTACCTTGTTTTTATTTACTTAACATATCTTGGAAATTATTCATACATAAAGTTGCAATGCGTATCCTCAGTCATATATTCTAATATTTTTACGTAAATGTCTTTATGAAAAGTTCTCAGGAGAAGATAGATAAAATAATATCTGAATTTTTAATTTTGAGACCTATTGCCAAATTGTACTCTGATGTATGTCCACGAAATGTTTTTCTTAATGTTTCCCTTTCCTTGGCCAATAGTGGGTACTCAGGATTAATTTTTGCCATTTGTGATAGATGAGAGAAGGCAAGAATTAAATGGCAACCAAATTTCTGCTCCAGCAATATCCATATTTGTAGTTTCTATTATAACTGATAGACACAAGTCCAGGCTTATCAAATCTGCCCTTTTTTAGTAGCTGATTCATTGTTAAGAGTGGTCAACCAGTAGGAGGAGGAAATATTGGTTTCCAGATCTTTTATTCCTCAAAACAGTGACTCTTCTTTCCCATGATTAACTCTAGTAATGGTACTATGAAAATTATCCAGTGGTATTAGGCTATTTCCAATTACTGGGCACAATGCTTAATGATTTCAAATGGTAGATCCCAAAACATGTTTCCTGAACCAACATCATCAGCATCACTTGGGAACTCACTAGAAATGCAAATACTAGAGCCTCAGACCCACTGAATCAGGAACTGAGGGTGGGCTTCAAGGGTCTGCTATTTAAAAGCTCTCCAGGTGGTTCCAATGCATGCTGCTGTTTGAGGACCTCTGATTTAAAACATTATCTCATTTCAATTTCCCAACAATCCTCTGAAGTAGCTGCCATTATCAGCCCATTCCACTGATGAAGAAATTGAGATTCAAGGAGATAAGTAATTTCTCATCCAAGGTCATATATTTAGCAAGTGGCAAAGTTAGAAATGGAAATCACATTTGCCAAACTTCAGTTCATGAATTTATGTCCACATCATCCAGTCTTATGAGCTCTGTGGCATACAATATATCTAGACATTGCACTAGATACTAGGGATGAAAAAAGCAAAGATGTGGCCCGTCCTTGAGGTGCTCAAAGCTGGGAAAAAGAGCTACATACTTGATGAGCTTGCCACATGGGAACTACTGTAAGGGAGTCCAAGGGAGAGCGCCAGTCGAGGCTGGACAGGTTTAAAAACCTGTGGGCTGACACTTGTAGGTCAGTAGAATTTTCCAAGGCAAAGAAGCCAAACATTTGAGGTTGTGATGAGGCAGGAAGCCATGTTTATCTCTCTTCAAAAGTTTATTGAGGAATCTGAACCACAGTGCAGAAGAATCAAAACGTCTGGAAAAAGGGTTCCTGCGTCTTTTGTGTCTACCAGCTACCACTGTCTTCTCTCAGTCTGTGCCTTCAGCTTTCTCCCCTTTGTCTAATATGCATTTTCTCTTTTGGTTGAAATATACCTTGTTGAGTAATACATTTCAGTGGGGGAAACTTAAGGAGGTGGGGCTGGGGACTGCTGTTGTATGAGAGGGATGTGGAGCTGGGAAACCAATTAAGTCAGGTCTGAGCCCACGACCATATGGCTATGTGACCTGAGAACAGCCTCTGTCCTGGATCCCAAGACAAAGGGGGTTTCACTAGACAGTCCTGGAGTCCTGGAGTCTCTGAGACAGGGGTTGGCCATTTTTTCTGCATAGGAACAGATAGTAATCATTTTGGACTTTGTGGGTCATACACCTGCCCTGCCACAGAAGGTGTCTGCACACCTCAGTGGCTTGTCTCCTTCAACAGAAACCCACTCTCTTTCTGGATACAGTTTTCTTCTCATGGAGATCTAGCACACTAAGCTCAACTGGAATTTTTCAGATGTATGGACTGAAGAAAAGTTCATTTCTGCCTCATAGTAACTTCGTCACATCTCACTTTTCCTCTAAATATCTGGCTTTCAATCAATTTCATGAAAAAAAAATATATTTTTTTTTGTGGATTCATTCCACCAAAGGACTAAGTTTTTCCATGATCCCCCACCCTAACCACATACACATGCCTCCCACCTCCCCTGAGGCTTGGCAGTGGTGGCTTCTTTTCCAGTCCCTAGAACGAGGCTCATATCAAGATAGTGGGGTTTTCATAGCAAAGTTTTATCTTTCCTAAGTTGCTGTGATTTTGTGAATGACCACGTACTGTGTTAAATCTTGAGATCTAGCCTTCTGTAATTCTTCACTGTTTCAGAGTGTAAGACTTCATTTCTCTTTCACATTTTGGTTATCATTAAAAAACATTTTTTAATGACAACATCATCATTCCACTTGGTTGTGTTTTTTGTTGTTGTTTTGGTGATACTGAAAGCAAGGATACTAAAAATGGCTGTGCTCAGTGTGGCAGGCTTCTAGCGTCCTCTACTATTGACTTTGGTATCCTGTGGAATAGAACATTCTGTGCTCATCCTTGATTTGGAAGCTTTTGTAAAATCATTTCCTCTGGACATTTATTCCCTTAGAACAAAGAAATATTTTTTAAATGGAAACAGTGTTTCCAGCATTTAATACATTGGCAAATATAGCCATCAGCATGATTTTGAGAGAAATTTAAACAACCTATTGAGTTGCTAAAGCAGTTATGGTGATTTTTCCTTCCCATGGATGAACTATAGCAATGACTTCTACAGACATGGAAGAACATTTTAGCACTTCATAAAATTCTTTTTCGACAGCAGGGGACATAGGCACCAAATTTCCCTTGGCAGAAATAAAAAATGTTTAGCTGAGATGTTTCTGAGAAGTAAATGATTTCAGAGAGAGGTTTTTAGGCAGAAGAAATGTGGACAAGGACACCAATCTGCTTAAAAGGGGGATTGTGGTACACAGAGGTCAGAAACCCACACATTTCACTACGGCACTTACCTGGCACTTAACCAGGCCCCAATAAATATTTGTGGAATGAATTTAATCATTCATTCGAACAGCTGAGGCTTTTACGATTTTGGTCAAGAAGACAGATGAGGACAGGTCTGGGGGGGTGGGTGTCAGTGTGTTGCACGGCCTTCTCTGATAATAACTCTGACCAGCCTTCAGCTTCTGCAAGGGTGTCGGGCACACATGCTCAGGGTCAAAATGTGGCTTCAAATTCACTGTGCAGCCCAGCAGGGGTAACTCCACAGCAGAGTACAGATGGGACATGTGCTCTGGGGACTTCCTGTCCTCTGTTGTGTGGTCACCTCAGGAGCTTTGGACATCATGGCAGGGCCGCGGCAGCCATGTTGCACTTAGACATCGAGACTCATTCAAGGATCCAAGCTGTTGACAGAGTAGGGACCGTGGGACTTTGAGTACCTTGGGTGTACTCCGAGCAAACCCTTTCACACAGAGATGAAGAAACAGAATTCAAAGAGCTGAGAAGACTGTCCTAAAGTGAAATGACTAAGTAATGCTTGAGCTGGAATTAGAACCAGGATCTCTTTAGACTTAGCCAAAAGTACTGTTACCATTTGCTCTTTTCAAGACCAAAGAGAAGTCTAAGGCTATTTCATACCATAAATGTATAAAGCAAAGTTGCCTGTTAGTTCTAATCTTTCCAATCTATAAGCTGAAATAATTAATAACAGTACTATAGTGCTACTACAGCAAAATTCACCACTGAAGTATATTCTCTGTGTTCCATTAAAAGACAATGAATATTCAAGCCAAGTTAGCTCAGACCATCATGGCTTATGCTGGGGGGAAAAAAGCCACCTTTGAGTATTGTCTGCAGTTTTTTAGTTCTAGCCCAATTTCCAGCACCTTTTTCATTCCATCTGTGATTGCTCAATAACCATTACTTGCACTGAGGTCTTCTATGTGTTTATATGGTCACGCCCATGAGTGGTGCAATGAGGTAAGGAAAGAGAACAGTATATGGCTGTCTCCAGCCTAAGATCTCGCTAGAAGAAAACAGACAAATCTGATGCACATAAAATTAGAAAACATTGAATTAAATACTTGAGTATATAGTATGGAGTGCTGTAGAGGGAAGATGAGAGATGGCTATGTGACAGGGTTCATGAATGAAGCATGACAGCAGGGGGTTTCAGTGCTGGCTCTGGGAGGAAGGGGTATTTCAGATAAGACAAGTGGCACAAGCCAATGTGTGGAGGTGGTAAAGAAGGGAGTGCTAGAAATAAATACTCCATTTTCAAACCAGATAGCAGCATGTATGGTCAGTGTGATACCAGCATACCTCTTTAAAGCTACCTAAACTATAAATTTACATTTATAATACCCTTTTCTGATCATTCTCATTTTTGCATTTAAAAAAATACATGGTGTTTGAAAGCAAACTGTACAGGCCAAAATGTCTTGGTCCTAATTTTCCCATAAATTGATAAATGACCAAGATATTTCAAGTCTGTGCCCCAAGCCTCAGTTTCCTCCTTTGCAAAATGAGAGAAAGGTTGGCCCAACAGGTCTCTAAGGTACCTTCTAGCTCTGTCATTCATGCTCATTATATTTATGGCACAGAATCTGAATAGAATAGACATTATGATTGCTGTATGTATATAGGTGACTGTATAACCAGTGTGATTCTGCAATCTGTATAATCAGAAAAATGAGAAATTATACCCCAAATGATTCAAATGTATGAATTTCCAAGATCATTGTAATGTCATGTGTAGCTAATAAAAATAAAAAAAAAAATGTGAAAAAAAATAGACCCTTCTCCACTGAGGTCTGCTTTCCCGTTTGCGTTGTCTCCACTTTGCGTCCTTCTCTCTCTTTCACCAGGAAGCTTGCTGGGAAAGTACCAAGTGGGACTATCATGGAATGCTGCACTTTTTGTTCAAGTGTATGTGTCATAACAAGGCATGCACAACTGATCACATCGGCATGCATATTAATAAGTGAATGCAGTGGTCCATGCTTCCTGGACTTATAAAACAGCTCCTGTCGGAGCTTTGAAATGACAAGCTTTGCTCAGAACTGGAAAACTCAAAGTGGGAAGGCCAATGGGGAGTTGCTATGAAGTATAAATGTTTAAAAAGCAAAGAAGACCAAAACCCAAAAGCAAAGGAGAGTAAATCCCAAGAGTCTCTGAGGATGGAAAAGCCGGGGAAGTTTCTGCCAAATGAACCGATTAAGAAATGACAAAGGTGAGACAAGGATGATATAAGGATAAAATGACATGAAAATGAGATGACTCACTGTTCTGCAGCTTTTTTTTTTCTTTCTTCTATATCTAACAAATGAGACCTATCTATGTGGCCCAAAAGGGAAGAGAAAGCCCCACGTGTCACACTAGGATGGACCATGTCTTTGTTTAATATCTTGGATAACTGCACATCCATGGTCATAAGTGAAAAGTTACCCCAAACACAAGAGAATGGATGCTGTACTCCCCACGCCCCTGGTTGGGTTCAGCTGCTGCCTTTCAGACAAACCAAGGCTTATATGAAAACAGTGCCTATTTGTCATGATCATGGATAAGTGATGGTCCTGGGGTGAAGACTACAGATATGAAAAGGGTTAGAATTTATGCAAATATTGTTCAGGATCAACACTATCAAAGCTAGAAGATAACTGCTGGATTTTGATGTAGACCTTGACATCATACTTCTTTCTTCTTGTTGTTGCTATTGATAGTTCTTGGTCTTTTTTGAGAAAATTTTGTTTAGCACTAAAATTCAGGCATAGCATCTCTGCTTTCTTTTTCCTAAATGGCTGGAGAGCCATCTAGGCTGATTCTTTTGGCATTTACTTTTCAAAATAAGCAAAGACAAATAAGACAAGTGAAACAAGGAAGAAGAGGTGCATCTTGTCCAGCACCATGGACAACTTCGCACCCAAAGCTGCCTTTGTTTGCTCTGCCAACTGGCTACTTTTAGCAAAACTTACAAAGGAGCCCACCATGCTTTGAGCTTTGCAGTATATCTGGACTTTTTTGGAAGGTGGTAAATGAGCCCTCCTTCAGCTGAGTCCACTTGCTATAATAAGCTACTTTGTTAATACCCCTCCTTCCAGGATGCATCAGAACAATTTTCCAGAAGTGTTGGCTGTTTGACGGACAGGCTGCCAAAAGATGCTGTGCAGAATAGCACTGGGTGGGCACCTCAGGGATACTGCCCAGTTGGAAGTTTTCCTGCATCTAGGAGAAAGTGAACCAAGAGGCCATTTCTTGAGTATCAGTGCTATATAGTCTTAATCTCATTCTAGGTGAGAAATGAATATCAATGCAGACAAAGAGGGATATGATGGGTTCTGCTTTTGGAAAATGCAGCAGGTTGTCCATCACTGTGAACTCGACCAGTTCTTGTTTTCAAAGCAGCTCCACAGTGCTGGCACCAAACTCCTCTTACTACACTGACATGAGCTTTGGGAAAGCAGAAAATTCTGAGAAGACACACAAACAATTACACCAGAAGGACACTCATCCAGAAAATGAGACATTCAAAATTCACAGGGTGATGAAATACGTGTGTACCTATCATGTTAGTCAGGCTACTGCTGGTATTTTCATGGTAAAGATTTGGTTGGGGGTGTGGTGGTGGGGTTGTGGCTCAGTGGTAGAGCTCCAGCCTAGCACTGGTGAGGCATTGGGTTTGATCCTCAGCACCACTTATTTATAAGGATAAATAAATAAAGGTATTGTGTCCATCCTCAACTTAAAAAAAAAAAAAAAAGATTTGGTTCCCTTCACATCCAGAAAGTAGTCATCTTTGTTTTTTTGTTTTTTCTTCCTGTTCTACTTCATTGCAACTCAGACTACATTTAAGGTATCTCTTCAAGTCATCCTTAAAAAGCTGGGCTATCAAAGATGCAAGGGACGGTCCCTGGGACACTTCACAGCTGGGACGCACCCCTAGGTCAGCCGCTGTTGAAGGTCAGGATCAGCTGTGGTTTCCACAATCTTCCTTGGTATCTGTTGACTATTGAAGTATTTTCCAGGATCAAATTACAGGGCCAAGAGGAATTTGTGAATAGTAATGGGTGAAAGTAAAGACTGGAGGAAGGCCACAAGTGGGGACACTCCAGCTTGAATGTCTCTGGTTTTCTACCACAACTGTCCTCAGATCCCCTAGTCTATTACCAGTGGTCTGGTAAATTACAATGATTTCTAAGAACAGCACAGCTACTGAGCTCTGTCTTTGATTTGATTAATTATACATGCAAGCCCAAATCTTCTTACATGTGGATAATGCTAATACCAACTCCAAACTGCCCAGCGAGGTCACCAGGAAGTTTGAGCTCACTTTTCAGGCTTCCCTCTTGTCTGCCTTCAGATTTACTCATCGCCCATTCATTACTCACTGCATCATCCACCAAGGACTTTCTGCATATTTCTATGTTCTAGGCACTTGTGTGTGTATGTACACACACACACTCTCAATGACTAAGACTTGTCTTTTCTCTTCCTGGCACAATGATTAAAAGCAGACAAGGCATGAAATCATCATCTCCAAGGGCTTCATGGACCTGGTGATAAGGTGTGGTAATGGTGCATTGACTAGAAGAAGGTGGACCAGAAAGAGCTCTCTAAAGGGGGCAGCCCTTCAGCTGAGACCTACAGGGTAAGAAAGACTCAAGCATGCAAAGAGTGGAGGGAAGAGCCCTTCACACACAGCATGTGTGAAGTCTTGGAGGTGGAAGGTAGCTCTGAGGGGCTCAGGAGGAAGGCTGCCAGTGGATGTTACACAGTAAACACCCAACTCGGAAGAGGAAGGCTCAGAAAGTTTTGTGGGCTAGAGTGTGAGCAGTATCTCTAGTGCAATGGAAAGCTACCCAAGGGATCTACATGGAGAAGACAGGCTGATTTATTATCAGATGATGAGTGAAAAACAAACTGAAGCAGAGTAAAGGTGTAAAGGGAGTTATAATGTATGGTAGCACCACAAAGGCTTTTCAATAGGCCTAAATAAAAGACCTGAGTTTTTTTCTGGAAAGCAGTAGACCTAGTTAAAGCTTATATTTCTCACTTTCCTTGGAGTTAGGAGTGGCTATGAGTAATTATTCTGCCTAATAAGACATATGTGGAAGGCTATGAGGAACCTTAGGGTAAGTTTTGCTTTCTTACTCTAATGATGCAACTCCTTCAGCTTTCTTTTTTCTTCTCCTTTTTCTTATGTTAAAAAGGAAGGGAAAACAAAGACGTAATGGCAGGAGCACCAGCAGTCATCCTAGATAATAATCTAGGAAAAACCAATAGCATCATAGAAACCTGAGCCCATGCAGACTTGAACCACTGAACCAGTACCACCAAGACTTGTATCTGAATTTTACTTTGAGTGACAAAAAAGGGGGGGGGGAGAAGAAAGAACATCAATCCTATTGTTTAAGATACAGTTTGGTGGAGAGTTGGGAGCTGTAGTTCAGTGGTAGAGTGCCTGTCTAGTATAAACAAGACCCTTAGCCTAGCATGGCAAAATAAAAAAAAAAAAAAAAAAAAAAGAAAAGAAAAGAAAAAAGAAAGAAGCAGTTTGGTGGAGATTTCCATTACCCACAGTGGATACTGATTCTAAATGACCCACTAGGCAGTTAGAGTTGCCCAGGCTTCATGGACTTAAGCAGTGACCATCACAATGAAGAAAAGTAGGCCAAACAGAGGTACATTTTTCAAGGTAGAAATAACAGGACTTACTGATGGCTAGGATATGGGGCCTTATAGTGGGAGATGGAGGGTGTAAAAAAAAATTTACAAGATTTTGGCCTGAGAATTTATTAAAATGGGAAGAGGAATGATTTGAAGAAGTCAAGGAAGAATTTAGTTTTTGTTATTTTATGTTGAGGTAAGAGGTATCTGTGATGGTGATCTCCACTCCTACGATTTCCTACCCTGTTCCAGCCTCTCCCTTACCCCCTCTTAATAGTGAATGCTCCTCCTGGTCAGCTCTTCTACTGCTCAGGTGTCCAGGCAGATGCCCCAGGGGATGAGGCCTGTGGTCTCCAGTGCTGTCTGCTCAGCCCTGAGACTCGCCATCGGGAAGCCCAGCACTGCTGCACATCCAATCTCCTTCCCCAATTGGTCTTTATTGGTAATAAAAAAGCTGACATTTGGGGCCCCACATGTTACATTTTCTTGCCTGTCTCTCTGCTGTTTCAAAGACGGGCTGACTTAACGCCTCCATGTTGACAGGTAGGCATTTTGCATTCATTCAGCCACATAATAGGGGCCTCATTTTTACTGGTGCCTCTTTCAATAGCTATTGCCCCAAACACCAAATTTCTCCTCTATTCTACTCCACAGCTGCCCTCATATTTTCACTGTGAGACCCAAGGGCTGAGTCTTCCCTGTCAGATGAGACATAAACGGCATGAATGGCAAGCTATTTAAAAGTGATACAATAAATTGGTGCAGCCAATATGGAAAGAAGTATGGAAATTCCTTAGAAAACTGGGAATGGAACCACCATTTGACCCAGCTATCCTTCACTTCAGTCTATACCCAAAGTACTTAAAACATCATAATACAGGGACACTGCCACATCAATGTTTATAGCAGCACAATCACAATAGCTAAACTGTGAAACCAACTTAGATGCCCTTCAGTAGATGAATAGATTAAAAATGTGGCATATATACACAATGGAATATTACTCAGCAATAAAAGAGAATAAAATCATGCCTGTAAATGGATGGAGTTAATGATAATGCTAAGTGAAGTTAGCCAATCCCAAAAAAACAAATGCTGAATGTTTTCTCTGATATAAGGTGACTGACTCATAGTGGGGTAGGGAGGGGGCGCATGGGAGGAATAGATGAATTCTAGATAGGGCAGAGGGGTGGGAGGGGAAGGACAGGGCAGGGGGTTAGCAATTATGGTGGAATGTGATGGACATCATTATGCAAAGTACACATATAAAGACATGAATTGGTGTACAACCAGAGATATGAAAAATTGTGCTCTATATGTGTAATAAGAATTGTAATACATTCCGTTCTCATTTATTTAAAAAAATCAATTTAAAAAATTGATGTGAGTGACCAAAAGGTAACAACACAGTAATCACTGCTCAGGTATGTGGTTTCCTGCCCTGACTCTGTAGGAATTGTGTATTGGAATCGTTTTGCTTTGTCCTCTCTTCATTTCTTTCCTACTAGGCCATCTTTACTTTCCCTCTGGTCACTAATTCATTCTTTTTTTTTTCCTCCTTTAAAAGCAGAAGACAATACCAGTTTTCTTTATTCTCTCTCTAGTATCCCTAACTTCAAAACTGCTGGACATACACCTTTGGATAAAGGGTCAATCTTCAGGGCTGGCGAGTGTAGGTAAAGTGGTATTATATCAGTCTGAGACAGGGCAGTTCCATTTTTCTTATTTCTTTTTTTTTTTTTTTTTAAACACAGGTAATTCTCATATTGAATATTTGGTCACTTACTAGAGTTTATGTTTCAGACTTCATGACATTACATCCTATGCTGCTGCAAAAACTGTCTTTTGACAACAGAGTCTACTTTTACATTTAAGATCCTGGTTTTTCCTACCCCTCTTATTACCCATCCTAACAGACACATTATCTCTTGGGTTTATACTGATGGAAGAGGTGATAGACATTTTGGCACATTATATCACTGCAAATAATACTTATCCTCAGAATAAATAATGTAAATCGCTGTTGCATGGGGGCCCCTGCACCTGGTGTGGAATGGAGCACTGCATTGTTACAGTGTCATTCAATGGCTTTTTACCAAGCGAGAGCACATGGGCAGCTGTGATGCATTATGCTGCTGTGAAGTTAACTACAGACACAGAGTGCCCACAGAAAAAGTAGACACCCTTTTTTTTGAATAGAGCCCTGGGTAATTACCTTGACTATTGTTCTAGGAGAAAGCCCCATTTATACCCCTTCATCAATTTAGCATCTAGACATGAAAAATCACCGACATTAAGTAGTTAAGGCAATTTGCTTTCCAAATGAAGAAAGGACAAAAAAAAAAAAAATCTCCACTCCTGAGTTACCCATGCAGACAGCCAAAGCTCACCTCAAATAAAGGATCCTGAGGAGTTTATCTGCTGGGACTGTCTTTCTAAACAGAGCCCCAAGACAATGTGTTCAGGGTCTGCTTTCTACTGACAGCCCTAGGAGGACACATGAATGTGTGGACAGCCTGCAGGTAGAGGGTGGCACCCTCAGGGGTGGTGTGACCTGTGGTGGGTCCAACAAACACAGGTATGTGTGGCAGCCCTGCCCTGGGGTCCAGGCCTGGTGCTCCGAGGAAAAGCTACAGAAACTTTGCTCACCTTGATAAGTAAGCTCTCAGGGCAGGGTCCTTGTTCCTCCAAGTTGCCACAGAACATGAAATAGGTTATGAGGTTTGTCATTCAATATGGAGTAAAATGGGAGATTATTGAACTACTTACCCCCAAATGAGAACATAAAATGAATACAAAAGAAAAAGCAAAATCACAATGAAAGAGATGGCCCCCAAAATTTTACTTACATTGAGTGAGGATCCCAGTTAAGGCATTTTTAAAATTCTCCTTGGCCTCCTCCATCTCTTGCTCATGGGTGGCTTTTTCATTCATTAGCCTGCGGACGTGGCTGTTGGCCGACTGCACCATGGAATAGAACTGGTTTGCAGAACGCCGATTCACTTCCCCCCTTTCAATCCAGGAAAGCAGTACTGTGATAGCCTCGGAGAACTTGCTATCATCTGGAAATGGAAAACCACCAAGTACAAATCATGCCAAGGTGAGGAAAAAACGCTTTATTCTGGTTCCACTCAAAAAGCAATTTGTGAGGGATGCGATGGGCACACCTGTAATCCCAGTAACTCAGGAGGCTGAGGCAGGATGATCCTAAATTTGAGGCCAACCTGGGCAATGTAGTAAGGCCCTGTCTCAAAATTTAAAAAAAGGGCTTGACATATGGCTTAATGATAGAGGGTCCCTGGACTCTGTCCCCAGTACTGAAAGAACAAAACTGAACAACACACACAGTCCATTCTGATGGATAAATTCTCAGAACTGGACAAAGTGAGCCTTCCTGTGACTGACTGCTTTTCTTAACTCCTCTTTTTCATCAACTCATGGCACCACGAAACCATCCCTGAGACTCCCACTCTCACCTACCAACTCCAAGGACTCAATCATAGGACATTTACTCTGGGCATTGTAAGCAATATGTTGTACTCCATTCTTAACACCAAATCTTGATTACTCTTTCTTAAAACTGACTTGAAAAACTGTTATTAACCTATTTGTCCTCAGCTTCACTTCTTTATTCTCTTATCAGAAATATTTCCTGAAGATACCAGTTTTCTGACTTATGAAATCAGCCGAGTTAGCATCAAAATACAGATGGCACATTATTTTAAAACTAGTCGTAAAGCAAGATATTGTTTCCAAGGCAGTAGTGGGAATAAGTCATTTCTGTTCTGCAGTTCAAAACTAATTTCATTTTAAGGTTAGTATAAAAATATTTAAATACTCTGAAAAATAGAGTATTTCCTTTTTTTTTTTTTTTTTTTTTTTGTAGAGAACATGCTCCCCGAGGTGGTTGGTGTTTTCTTGGATGGCTACTACAAAGTCTCTTTGAACCTGGTGTGAGGCCAGGGCAGGAGGATAGAAAGTGGGAAATGAGGTTCTGCTGTAAATAAGTGATAAAGTTTATTTCAAAGAAAACAAGAGACTTGCCTGTTTAGGAGTGTTGCTGGAACAGACCGGTGTTGTATGGCTCGGAGGTGGAGAAAAAGCAAGTGTGAAGGTGATTAAGTTAATGAGAACTGCAAGTTGGATGTTGGTTATTACATTAATCGATCTGATGACTGCTGAAGGCTCACTGCATATTTTTAGGCAGACTTGAGGGCAGAAGCCTTTCCGCCCCTTACAAAACATGACTTAGGAAAACTACCCTACATGTATTCAAGTGAAGACAGACCCTGAATTCTAAAAATCAGGACCAACTAGACTGCAAGACTCAGATTCTTATTCATTCATTTGACAAACACTGAGTGCTACTCCACGCCAGGTACTGCCTGCTCCCCGGTGGACTAGGAGAATCCTCCTGTGCTGTGCACACCTATGGACAGAGGTGATTCATGTTTGATGAAGGGATTCAGTTTTTACTTAACAGATTTTTAAAAATCAACTATTATATTGTTATGTGTATTCCATTTGTTACAGCACTTTGCCAATTTTGTGGGATGCTGTACAAATACCTTACTAAAGTCCTAAAGACATTTGCCCAAACTAGGGTATATAGCCCAGTGTGCCCACGCACTGTGTGAAGGCAGGACTCAGCCCAACTCAAGGCTATGCACGGTGAGCTCTGCCTTCTCCAGATGCAGCGGCACTTCTGCTGCTGACCAGACACAATTCCAGGCCCTCTCTTGTTCCCCAGCTGCCCTCTGGGCCTGGGGATCAAAGCCTTTTTCTCTTTTCTTTTCTTTTTTTTTTTTTTTTTGAGCAAATGGACTCCTCAGCCCTCACACTTGAATCAGAGGAGATAACTGCCTGGGGATGTTCACAGAATATCCTGCAAGTGAAAGACTCAAGTTTCCTTGAAAATCTCAACCCACAGGCACACAGCACACTCAGTAGTACTGCTGGCTCATGCAATTGTGTTAACTCTGGAATTCCAGTCTAAGTTCAACCCTCAGTGAACTCTGGCTGCAGTGGTTTCTTATCTCATTTCATGGACTGAAGCGGCTTGTGTAAGATAAAATCCATCATACACAACTTAGCATTACGCTCAGCCCACAGAGAGGCCCATAATTTAGCATTATGTTTGTGAGAGGCCCACTGCGACCGTTACAGTCAGAATAAATTCTGCCTCCCTCCACACTCTCAACCGCTCCCCCTGCCAATATATGTTTGGAGAATGGATCTTGGAACAGACAGCAGAAATAAACTTAAAGCTTATAAGAAGGCTTTTTTTTTCCTTCTTAAAAAATAACAACAAAAAAGAACACTGAGTTCATGTACTATTTTTCACCTTTGCTGAGAATTAGCCTCTACACAGCACAGAGAAAGAAAAACCCTGGGACTTGTGGTGGGGGGGAGAGAGAGGGAGAGGGAGAAAGAGAGGGCGGGGAGGGGGAGAGAGAGAGAGGAAGAAAGATGGAGAGAGAAAGAGAGAGAGAGAGAGAGAGAGAGAGAGAGAGAGAGAGAGAGAGAGAGAGAAAGTGCGCCCACACGCACAAGCGAGAAAGCAAGCCATGTGCCTCATCTTTCTTTCTCTTGCACATAGTAGTGGGTAGTTTTTCCTTTTCTTGCTCTTGGTAGTTCAGTTCATAAATATACTAAGTTACTGTCAGGAAGAACACACTTAAATTTTAAAAATGTATGTTTGCTCAAGTGGTCCAAAAAACACATTTTATTGCTTTTCACTCCTAGATCTAAGCTAAGCACAAGTTACAGGCAGCAGATTATAGTTAACTGATAGCTTCTAGAAAGGAAACAACACCCTTGGGATTAAGCAACTAAAAATACACTATTTAAAAGTGAGTAGCCAAGAGGTTTTCTAACATTTTAACTCATACTAGTAGGCAAATCCCATTAGCCTAAGAGAGTGTAGAGTTGTGAAAACTCTCAACTTCGTCTTCATTTTTGAACTTTCTGTATGATTGATGTACTGCCATTCAAATTAAATTTAAAACACATCAGTTAAGGCATGCTTGGTAACTTCGGTCAATATTTGTTGCCATGTAAGAAGTGTCTTTAATTTATATTAATTAAGACGAAGCCAGTAACTCCCTCTGGATGGCTACACGAGCTTATTGGGAGCAGTCATTTTCAATGCCCATCTGTAAATTCAATTTTGTATTCAGTGGAAAGATCACTGAGAAAGCAGAAAACAATATAAACTAATTTAAACAGGATTTTAGATTGCAGCATTATTAAAGCTATTCATGCGGAAAGAAATTAACGCCGCTCATAAAAATCACATCAAAGATGCACTTATAAAAATTCTAAGCACTTTCCATGAACATGTTTAGGCATAACTCTGAACATGGGTGTGCAGTTTAGAAATTAAAATCTGCAGATGTGCTTTTTTCCACAGTAAGAATTGGGGAAATTGCCATATTATGGCATGAATATGGACCATTTGCTCAGTAAAACTTGCCCAGCGTCTTCTAAGCAGGGTCCTCACCATGTCACACTTGGGTGACTAGAAATGTTTGCTCACGGGTCTTCCTTCCTGCTTGGCAGGAATGGGACCCCATTTTTTTTTTTTTTTTCACAGCCCTGGCTAAGCACCATGGCCCTGGCCCTGCTTTTGTACTTGCTGTGCTCTTCCTCAGAGAGATCCTTAAACACTCTGTCCCCCTGGCCAGGGTCATTTTTCCCTTAAGATTCAGCTGCCCTTTCACACAGAAAACTTCAGCAACCTGGCTTGCACTCTTTGCTATGTTCCCACCCTTCTCCATGTGTCCCACTGATACAGTCACCCTGCACAGTACTGTTGGCTCATACCTCTGTCTCCTGTTCTGAGGGTCTAATATGAGAATAAAACCTGCCAAACATATTTCAATGTTTTTGGTTGCTTTGGCTTTTTTTTCTTTGTAATTTATATTTTATTGTGCTCTATTTCTCATGGACTTGTAGTGATTACTACTAGAAAGCTACAAATTCAACAAATAAGAGTCAGAAAGCTTCACAGTTGATAATAAAAAAAAAATTAATCTCATGTTAAGGAGTATTTTCCCACATTTCATTGTCTACCACAGATAAATGTTCTCAGGACCTTCAAGCTGACTGCTCCTTTTATCCTTCAAGTCTCTGAGGTCATTATCACTGGCTATGAAAGTTAGAAGTGATGTCAGATAATGGCATAGAAGCAAAGCCTTTGGCAGTAAGACACTTACCAGATTATCAATTGATTCAAAAAATTTTGAAAGCATTTTTAATCCTGGAATGGAGGAAAGCACTGCTTAGCCTTTTGAGGAACAAGTAATATGAGAATGATTATCTATCATCCCCCAATGTTCCCACCTGTATCCATGCCCATCTCATTTCAGACTTTGTGGTTCTCCTTCCTTCTCCCTGTCTTCCATGTTTATGAGTAACTGCCATACAGTAGGCATTTAAAAATTGTATGTAGGATAATTTCTGCTAAAAGACCACATGCATCAGCATCCTTTGGGAGCGTGTTTAAAACGCAGGTTCAGCCTTTCTCAGACCTCCCAACTGTGAATCTGCATTTTACCCCAAGTGACTGACAGGTACAATGAAGTTTGAGAAGCACTGGAAGAAATAACTCAATGAA
The DNA here is from genome assembly GCF_964194105.1 of Spermophilus citellus. NCBI lineage: Eukaryota > Metazoa > Chordata > Mammalia > Rodentia > Sciuridae > Spermophilus > Spermophilus citellus. Next base: position 45,017,104 of record NC_138182.1, on the reverse strand, counting down.
GGCCAGATAAACTAGTTAGGCACTAATCTAAGTTAAGACATAACGAAAACCTGAAATTTAAAGCAGCAGCTAAGATAGTAGGGAATACTGAAGAATCTGATGTGATTTTGAGAAACTTTGGGGATCCCTGTCCCTAAATCCCCATTCCCAATCAAAGAGAAGCTGATACTTCCATCCAAGAAAGAAATAAGTATCCAAGACTTGGAAATGCACATAGCCATCCCTGCAAATCCTTTCAATGGAATGCTTGGCATGGACTAGGACCCCCCACAACACACACAAATATTATCTGGTTGTTGGGGTGTGAACCTTCACTTGTCTTTGACTAGGCCATTTTACAACTCTGTGGGAATAGAATATAAATTGTGGAAAACACTTCCTCTCTGTAACATTACAAATGTAGAAACATTTTAATCTTTATAATGAACACATTTTCCTTTAAACCCATTTTAACATCTTATTGCTTTCTCATTAATTAACGAGTTAAATAAAATCTCTGGCAACTGCTCATTTTATATTTGTAAGATAGTCATGACTTCACCACCATAGGTCCTTTAACACCTTCTTCAAAAGCAGGGCTCCTGCTATAGTCATGTCTGAAACCTCAAGGCAAGGCAGAAAGGGGTAGATATTTGGTGAATTTTAATATAATTGATATGTAGAAAATGATGGGGGAAGGAACCAAAGTGGTAAGTAGTTTTTTCCTACCTTTTTGTGTGCTCAGGGAGATCCAGCCTTGAATTTCACAACAGTGATAGGCTCTAAGCCAGGCCATAAACATGGAATATGAAATTTAAGTGGGCCACAGTGCTTTTACTTATTGTTGTACACAGGAACAACAGGAGGGTGTTCCATGTTTGAACAGAAAGAAAGTGAAAAAAAATAAAAATAAAAAGACATTATATGAAACTTTTCTTCCCAAAGAAATGAGGACGTGGACATACAATGAATGGCATGTCTATACAACTCTCAGAGATTTCTGGCCTTGATGACAGCTGGAAATTGGTTACAGAGTACGGTCATGTGTGGATCTAAGTAGATTTGGAATTCCAGCATGGTCAACCCATTGCTGCTATCACATTCCGAAAATTCCACTGGGTGTATCTGTTATGGTTTGAATATCCCTTCCAAAACTTGTGGAGAAATTTAATTGCCTTGTGATAGTATTAAGAGATGGGACCCTCATGAATGTATCATGCCACTATCATGGTAGCGTGCTCCTGGTGAAAGGACAAGTAAGTCCTCATCCTCTATCTTGTGCGCTCGCTTGTCCTTCCTCCTTTGACCATGGGGGGTACTGTGGCATAAATGCCCTCCCCAGAAGCAGGTGCTATGCTCTTTAATTCCATCCTCCAGAACCATGAACCAAACAAACTTTTATTGTTTATAAATGATCCAGATATAAGTATTTTATTATAGTACTGGAAAACTAAGACAATTCTCAAATGAGTCTCCATTTCTGGCTGCTCAATGAACTACACATCAATTAACCAATCAGATGGCATAAAAGGATATTTATAAGTGGCTAATGCTTCTCTATGTCCCCAACACACACACACACACACACACACACACAATCTCCCCTATTATTATTGTCTGTAAAAATGAGAGAATTAAGGGGGCAATATGAAAATGTACTGGTTATTTCTGCTTCAGGGCCAAGCAAAATGTTTCTAAATGAAATGGCCTATCTTGCCTCTATGAAGGTCAATAACAATGAAACAAGTGATTCTCAAACAGGCTCCTGTGCTTCATATTCCTCTTGCTTGAAGAAGGAGTTCTAGCTTTTAGCTAATGGAACGCCCATTTGGCTCATAGCATTATTGATTTTTATTTTCATGGAACCATAAATATTGACAACCATCTCAGTTAAATGCCAGTACCTCCCTCCCTACCTATCTCCTGCTGGCAGGCTGATCCTTGGGCCACTCTGTGTGCAAATCTCAGTCCTCTGGAGATGATGAGTAGGATCCCAGGAGGACTAGATTCTGGATGACACACAGGGAATCCTAAGGGCACTGTGTGCAGAGTCTTCCTACAATTTCACCTGACACAGACAGAAACTCTTCATTTCAACACATAATGAAAGATTATGTGCAGCTTTCCAAAGGGGAAAAAGTACACAAAAACTTTTTAATGTTCTTGCCCAGAGAAATCTCCCGTGAATTAGGATATAATCCTTCCGCACGGTCTAATCAATCTTTTCCTTGCACAGCCCAAACACAGGGCTCCTCCAGGGCTGGATGGTCTGGGCTAGACACACAGAAATTCATTATCTCATCTGCCTGGTGCCACTGTTTCCAATAAAGTGTAATTATGGTGTATCGAGCTCCTTCTCACTTTCTCAAAGCCACGCCATAAACTTTGGGTCCGTGTGCGGTTACTTCCCAGTCAGTCTTCATTAGGTTGAATTGTCTCCGAACAATGTCTATTTAATCAGCAGGGTGCCTGCTGATTTTCTTTTTTAGAATTTATATGACTGTAATAGACGCTGGGTGACTTCGTGCCTTAGACTCTGTACAATTACAACCCAGTGTTTCTCCTGGCTTCGAAGGCCCAGCAGCCAGTAAATGGGGGTGACCTGGTCCCAGAAGATGCTCCCTTTCTGAGCCCTGCACTGCCCCACTGAGTAAGCTATCTACCTGGGGAGAATACCCTGCATTTGCCAACTTATAAAAGTATACTATTATCATAACATAACAATCCCACTACGGTAAGTGGAAAGTTCAGAGTGATTTGTTATCGACTCACCTCTATAAGGCAGGGGCTTGTGTAGTAGAATGCTCAGCAAATACTTCCTGAGTGACAGGAGAGAGAGCCGAGTAGACACACATCCTTCCCTACGTTTTCTGACACACTGAGCAGCACTAGTGGCCAGAAAAGCAGTATACCGATGCATCAAAGAGATGGAAAAGAGAGAAAGGAATTCATTTCTGAACACCTACTGTGTGTAGTTCTGGCACCATCAGGGCATGGAGAGCCTTGTGAGCCATAAGAAAGAATTGGCTTATACAGGTTTTGCTGAATGAAGCTGATCTTCAAAAAAAGAAAGTTGTAAGAATAAATAAGTATGATGTAAAATGGGAGAAAATGTCTGTAATAAACCTAAGATAGCAAGATTTCTCAGGGGAGGAAAAAAATCAAATCCAATTAGGTATATTCAGATTGCTTTTTCACTGCTTTTCTGACACAGGTTTCCGTACCTTACATCTTGACTGCATTTTATAGCCCCACATCAGTGAAATCATCTTCAGGGAAACAGTTTCCTTGGCTCCTCTTGTCTGGCTTTGCAGTGTTATAAGGAGCATGGAGTGGATTTCCTCTCCGAGGCAGCCAATTTCCTAAGCAATTAAATGCTGTTTATATTCCAAACTCTGTGCTTGGGTTGAAATTGTCAAGCCTGATATTACCTGACTCTTGCCTAAGATGTATTCTCAGCTAGTTCATTCTACTGTAACAGCCATCTATTAAAATTTCCAATCTGTTCTCTCCTCAAGGGATCATACAGTACTTGGCAAAGGTACAGCTTCTGAATTTTGCAAATTATATTCATCTATATAAATATATATTTTTTAAATGGCAAGGCTTGCAAATTACTCTACCAAATTGACATCCCAATCTGCTATCCTCTAAAAGGAGAGGCAAATGCCATGTACCTCATACATGCATAGATGTCTCTGGGCTGGTTTCTTAAAAATAACATAATGTAGATGCCAAACTTTCATGAAATTCCTCCAGGAGGTTGCAGAACCAAGGTACTAGTATTTGTCACTTCTAGGGATGGATGTGAATAAATATAATTTAGTCCATGTAGATCAGGAGTTGAGACCACATAAAGCACTGAATATTAAAGAAGAAATTATTTGTTCCAATGAACATTCCTGGCTGAGAATACTGCTCTTTCTCATTTTGGATACTCCTTGTGGTTTCTAAGCTGACTGGAGAAGTGAGAGAGAGGTCTGTATTTACACCATGTGTGACTTTTATTGAAGGGGCAGCCACTGCCTATGTATTTATGCCCATCTGATAAGTCTCCAGAGAGCAACAAAATATGCACCTAAAGTGTCAGTAAGAAGTGCTCCATGGTTACACAGGGGCACTGCAGTAGCAACTGAGGCTGATTAGGAATTCCCTAGCCGGACAGGGGGTTGCGGGCTAGATGCACAGGCCTTTTATTTTAAAGCATAGAATGTCATTTTTTCTCTTTCTAAAATAGGTGTCAGGCAGCTTTTCATATATTTTCTTCGGTGAAAACATACCATCCACTTAAGCCACTGCCAGAAACACATCAGCTAGGCTCTGAAACAGTTAGGACTGGCCACACCCCTCCTCTCACCTGGAATTTTTTCCTCTCACTCTGCTCTTTATGAAATAAAACCCAAATCCAGCAATAGCCTTTCAGGCTCCAGACTGCTTTTCTAGCTTCACCTTTTTCTATAAATGTAGCACCTGGGCCACATTCCTCCCTGCTTCCCAAGTGTCTTTATTTCTAGGCTCCAAACTCTGGATAGAATGCCTTTATGTGCCCCCGACTTCCCTTATAATCTTGGAAGAAAATCTTGTTTATTCTGCCAAGGTCCAATTCTACCTGCTCTGTGAAGACCTTCTCGACACCTTCATCAACTTTGTTGCACTTGCCTGATTTCCCAGAGCATATTGCACAGCCTTGGGCTGGTGGCTATCCATGTGCTTCATTCCACAGTTTTTCATTTCCCTGTGGACACTTGCCTATGGCAACTGTGACCTATGCTAGTCCTGACAGCACCCAATGACCCAAAGATGGTCTGTCCATTGTTTGCCTATAAAATATCCTGATGTTGCTCAGCTCTCACAACTTTGGTCAAAAATAGAACTGAGTTCACACACGCATCATCCTAATGTCAAACTCTAGCCTCTTTCCAATCACTACGATGTTCAGTAGGGTAGTGTCCTTAAACCCAGAGGAAGCCTCAGCAAACACTGGAGGAAATGAAATAGCTCTCTTCTGCTGCTGCTCATCTGTAGGCGTTCAGAGTGTTCCTTCACCTCCAACTCTGAAGACGGGCCTCCATGAAATACAGAGATCCTCCTCTATCCTGCAATGGATCCTACCTAGCACAGTGTCTGACATGGCTCAAGAAGTTACGAGTAGAGTCTTGTGGATGCAAACTCCACAAAGCTCTGGGAATACTAGGAACTGCCAAACCATAGGTGAAGTTACTTCCCAGGCTCATTCAACACCAGGCCAGAGGACAAGAACCTGCTCTTGGGTTTGCCGCTGTCCACTGTTCTGCCCCGTCATTCAGTGAGTTTGGTCATATGGCAGTACACACGCACTGATGGTGAGAAGGATAGGGCTCACTCCCGAGCAGGACGACAAAGCCTAGGTGTCAACACTTTGGCTCACTTGAAACCAGCAGGAGAGGGGCAACAGGAACACACAGGGCTCCGGCATTTGAGGATCACTGCTTTCTCTTTCAGTAGTGACTGTGGTGCAGGAAGAAAAACCAGCACACGTGGCTTCCTACCTTTCAGCTTCTCTGCCAGCAGCGCTGCTTCATGCTCCGAGTAGTGCATTATGGCTGGTGGTGAGGGCGGCCGGAGCCGGTCCTCCTCCAGCTTGCGACGATGCCGCTCCTCACGGGCTCTCATCCTCTGCTTGCATTCCCACTCATAGAAGTCGTCTCTGGCCTGGGCGAAGTCTACGTGAAGTCGGCCTGAATCCTTTTTGTCTGTGCTAGACCCTAATCGCATCCGGTAACCTGAAACCAGTGGAAAGTCTGGTCATATCAGGGTCACCATGGACTCACTTCTGCTCCAGGCCCTCACTGGGGCTAGGCAAACCACTTAACTCCGTTGCCCTCAGGACAGGACATCTCCCCCAAAGAGGTAGGAAAGCACTTCTCCTCCCCAGAGACCCTGAAGCCCTACTAAATTAATTAAGCCTGTTAGGGTATGAGAATAAAGATAACTCTGGGAGGTTTTTCAGAGGATGTCTTAACCATGTTCTAACCCAGTGTCACCAACAGAGGATGATCTTAAGAACCAGCGGTCAAATTGTGGTAATTCCTTCTTCCCTCTGGCTTCCAGGAAGCTCAGAAACAAATTTGGTATGTAGTATATTTTTTATTCCTGCCCTTTTATGGCCTTGATGTTTTTATTTTCAATTTACTATAATTTTATTGCATAAGCACTCAAATTTTTCACAGAAGAGGGATGGGAGGTATGAGTAAATAAAGAGCATCTATAATATTTAAAAAGATCTCCAAAGTAAATTCCAGAACACCTCGCTTAGGCTGTTGCTTCATTCCCCTAGAAAATACGGCTGCTCAGTTTTCTCTCGCAGCTGCAAAAGCCACAATTACCAAGGCAATTTTGCAATGCTGTTTTATTTCCACTTATCCTCTGGGGCATGCAGGGGAATATTTTACCTTCAATCAAGAGGCCTCAATGCTGCCTCCCTTGCAGCCCCGCAGCACCCTCATCTTGCATGCAGCATCATACAAATTGTCCATACAGTCTTTAAAGGCCACGGGAGCCCTATGCAAGAGCCCAGAGGTAGGCCAGAAAAAAAAATGGGCCTGGAAATCTTTGGGGGATTTACTGAGAGCTACCAAACTTATAAAGATTATGAGCAAAAACTAGATCTGAGAAATCAACACAGGACTGAAACCAGCCAGCCAGCCCAACTTCAAATGAAGAAGAGTTGACTTTGAGGTTGTTCTTCAGTTTGGGCTACTCAGATTTTCAGAACATAAATTCAGGTCCCAGCAGGAACACGACTGCCAGGGGCTGCCAGAGGAGAGACCAAAATAAGCACTTTTGCTGTGCAGGGGCTTTGCAAATAAGATACGACTACAGAATGCTAGGCTGTGCTATGCTGGTATTCAAGATCTCATGGTAGGTTTCAATGGATTACTGTAGCATTTTGGGTTAAGATACAGCTGAAAATCCCTGTAGAGGTTGGCTTCCCCCTAGGTAGAGCATTTCATATCTTTCAAAAGTTATAAATAAGATACAGATCTCACATCTGATGCCTGCATGCCACTGAACTTTTCTCCCTCCTAGGTTTCCAAAGTGTTATTTAAAAATGGGAAGATATCACAATACCCATCAAAAATGCAAACAGCCCTCTGTTCCCAGATGAGCAGAGTTAATGCTAGAGTAAAATGTGTCTTGGTTGTGGGCCATGTAAAGTTAACAAGTCAGCAGGCCATGGTGATACATACATAACAGCTGAGCTGACTAGACTGCTTGGGACTGGCCAGCTGCCCCAACTGGCCCAGCAACTTTCCCTCGCTTATGTACAGAGAAATGACTTGTCTCATGCTTCTGGTTCCAACATCCTCTCTTTCACCAAAACATCGTCTCTTTCTCCAAAACATCATCATTAAGGCCTTAAAAGAGACCCTGATGAGGATGAGACTAAAATTAGCCTGGCCCTCAAATGCAAACATGGGTCTAAAATTAGATAGGCCTTCCAGCTGGGCTGGGCTTGCAGGAGCTCAGATGCAGGGTTTGGGGTATAGCCTGCCTGCCTTCCTACCCCTTCAATTAGCCAGCCTTTCAGATCATCCTGACTCTGATGTCGCAGCCTCCACAGGGCAGCAGGCTGGAGACCTCTACACCCAGGCAGGGAGGCTGCAGCTGAGACCTGTGCTGGTGGTTCATCCTGCGGCAAAGGGGTGGACCAAGGAGCCATGAGGGGCTTGCTGAGATAGGAAAAGCAAGGACCAAAGACTAAGTAAAGGAATACCTTTTGGATGCCTAAATCTGAGACTGTTCATCCTTGTTAGTGTCCTTATGAGGCTCTGATTAGGTCTAAGTACTGGGTTGGGTCTAAACTAGTGTTGTAAAAGACCTATGATCTACTCTAACCCTTTCATTGAATCAGGAGGGATCAAGTAGTACTATAACTGATAGAGCCGTGATTAGAACCCAAGTCCCTAGGGCAGAGTTTGCTGAGAAATAAGAAGCAGTTCTTTATCCTGATCAGGATACTTCTGCTTAAAATAGCCATGTACTGAATGGTTCCTATCACAGGTACCTGCTAAACGCTTAACATCATTTGAGTTAGTCTTTGCAGTCTTGGTTGGTAAACCGTAAGGATCTCTATTGTGCAGATGAGGAAGTGGAAGCTGGAAGAGAGGTCATCTAGATCAGGGTATGTGAAACCCAGTGCCCTACCCTCTCCAGAATCCCTGGTGGCCTAGTAGCTGTGAGTGAGTTGCCAAATGTCTTTCTTCCAGGTTTGTCTTCCATCTCCATTGTGGAATGCCTTCAGACTTCATTTTTCACTTTCTAAGGATTCATTGGAATAAAGGTTAAAATTTCCCTGTGTCATTATCTGGTTCAGGAAAATCTCTGGGGTACTGAGAAAACCTCAAGGCGTCTGGGATTTGTACAGAACGTCCTGGCAATGAAGGCTGATTGCAGAAATTAAGTAAAATCTCCCCATAATATCACATGGTTTCCCCCTCCTGTTGTTTTCCCACCTTCCCCCATTAGCTTTGCATTAGGAATAGAGAGGTGGTATGCAGCGTGGCCGACTGGAAAACGGCATTGGAGGGTTCGAGGGAAAGGTGATCAAGTTGAAAATAAGTCCTCTGAAAGCCACATATTAATAATAGTCCCATTGTTCTTAGATTTGGCAAAAGCCTGTTGACAGACTCCATAACACTTACTTTAATACCCACACAGTGGAAGGTAACATTAGGCTTCATTTCAACGTCTGTAAAAATCTCTTATAAAAACTGCCACCAAAGACTAAGGATAGTTAGTCTTTTATATGTATATTTTTAGTTGTTGATGGATTTTTTTAATACTTTTTAAAATTTTATTTATTTATATGCAGTGCTGAGAATGGAACCCAGTGTCTCACACATGCCAGGCTAGGCCAGCGTTCTATCACTGATCTACAACCCCAGTCCCAGGAGGTTAGTCTTAAGGAACCATCAAGTGGGCATGATATTGAGCTTTATTATCATGCCCCTAAAACACTTTCCTGAAAGGAACTGATCTTGCTTTGGTGCCCTGGTGTCAAAAAAGTGAATTCACTTCTAAAAAAACTAAAATTATTCTGAGAGTACTTTACTCCCCCAGTGGATTTACATCCAATAATAATAATGGTCCTCCGTACTCATAATATTGCTTTTCATCTAATAAGTGCTTGAGAGCATTAATTAGAAACTCGATGGAATTCCTTAAGACTGGAGGGTAGGAAATCATTCCTGCAGTGAGGTACATTCACAGGCTTAACAGAGAGCTTCTGGGAGCCAAGGAAAAAGGCAGAATTCCTCCTTTGGTAGCCCCAAAGTATTTGGGCTTTATTGTGCATTAAGGCAAAAGGGAATAAGCTCATATTAACATCACAAAACATGACAAAATGCCTAGAAAACCCCTTATGTAATGCAAAGTACCAGAAAGGTAAATGGCTTTATCAACCATGAATTCCTCTGCAAAGCGAATGTGACAAAAATTCTTCTTGCTTTTTCGGATGGCTGTAATATCACCGCACTGCTCAAAGACTTCTTGAATAATTTCCTCAGTAGCATTTTCTGGTAATCCTCCGACAAACACAGTCTTACACCCCGGAGGTCGTTCTCTTGTGGAAGGAGGTGGGAGATCTAATATCACAACAAAATAGAAAGTTTTGTCTTATTGATTGGCTCTCTTTTCCTGGCTTCCCTGGCAAAGAAAGGTAAAGCTTGCCCCAGTTATTCTGCCCAGGCTGAGTAAAGGTCAACTTCTGTCCCAAGTTACATTTTTCCTGGGCTGTCTTGTTTTAGGTTCCTCTCCCCTCCTCCTACCAATCTTTACTTGCTGTGTTCATTTCTACATAGAGTGACTGTGCTTGTCCATGAACAAAGATAACGCACATGTTAGCATAATTTCATTTCTTCTTTATAACACAGAGGCCCAGAAAGGGGCGGGGGAACATTCACAAAGTACAAAACATGATGAAATAACAACATGATGAGAAACCTCAGCTTGTTATCTGCTTTGTCTCGTTGCTAGGTAAAGGAGAGAAAAGGCTGAACACAGGAAGCACAACCCAGGGAAGCACACACAATACTTACTTGGCTGTGAAACATCATGCCTGAAAAAAAATACTTTGTTATTATTCACATTTAAATGAGCAAACTATTAAATTTGGGGGAGGCTGTATAAAAAGATAAAATGTACACTGTCACACATTTTACCTAGTTTATATGTAGATTACTAAAGCAATCTCCTGAAAAGTCCACTTAAAAAAGGAAACACTGATTAATATGAATAAAAAAAATCCTAGCTATTTAAGTCCATAAACTTAGTATCTGAGGCTAAATTAAAAAAAAAAAAATTCCCAGCCTATTTACTCCATCAAATGTATGGATTCCTTTGAGCAAATGCAATCTGGTCCAGAAATTCTGAGATGCAGGCTACCCCTGCCCCCAAATTGCTAACTGCCAAATTAATTCAAATTTCCATCTAACAAAACACATTTTGGAGTTTTTCTCCTACATTTGTGAAGATAGATGGAAGTGCTTATATATTTCACATTATGTTTTCCAGGAAATGCTAGGCTTCACTGCATGCAAAAAGATTCTTAATGCTACAGATAAATCCCCAAATCCCGGGTACTGGCTCTGTAGTGTCATGTCAGCCCCTAGACAGACACACAGACATGTCCTTGTATATCTGTTCCAATCTAGAGACAAAAGTCTTCTTATAAAGGCTCCTGGTTTTATATATGCATGTGTGAGTCATATATGAAAATTAATGCAATAATATTCCAGATTTTAAAAAAAGAAATTTAAAATGATGAACAAATATTTCTCATAGGTGTTACTTACTTGGATTTTGAGGGAAAAGAGTACAACTTTTGCAGTGGATTATTTCTTTGACAACTGCCACTTCTGTTGGTGGTGGGGGTGGTACTAGACCCAGGCCTGGTATCATTGGGTTAATGGGGGTTATTCCAGTCATCATGTTGAGGCTTGGATCAAAGCCTGGGACACAGATTGAATCTGTAAAGCACACAAGATAACATTTTGGTGGCAGAATCTTAAATCCATTTTCAAGACTGTTTTTGTTAGTTTCCTGCAAAGATTATTTGACTTTATACTTTTTGTTTTTCAGGAATTTCTCATGGCATAGATGCAGCACTATAGAAAGCTATTTCAAAAGGTAAACAGAGAAAGAAAAAAAGATGAACCCGAAACTACACGAAAAGGAAATTATATTACTTAAAATATTAACATGGCAGAACAGAACACAGCCTATTAAAGTGTAAAACCATGCACCATGAAGCTTCACTATTACTGTGAATCTGTTTTCTGTTTCTTAACATCAGTGTACTGTTTATACAGCCTTATGACCCAGAATGTGGGAAGAATATCATTTAACATTGAAGTGCCCTGTGAATCTAATTGTCAGCTAGTTTTATCAAAAGAGTCTTCCTGCCCAACTGACCTAGATTTGGGAAAGTTCGATTTATATGTGCAGACTTTATAATGATCACTCAGCTCCCACCTAACCCAGCTCTCCTGAGGGAAGGTGCAGGGGTAGAGGTTGGGCAAAGAATGATTATAACTACTATGGCTGGGTTACAGACATACAGGAAAAAAATTAGCTATATACATTGCAGAATTCTATTGGGTAATCACATTTTCTTCAATCAGCAGAAATCTTTATACCAGTACAAAAGTAAAACAAACCAAAAAAAAAAAAAAAACCAAAACATCCAAAAGTATAAAAATTGTTTTAGTGGGATAATAAAGCAATTAATTTTCAAGGTAATATCAGGAACTTTTTTTTAATGTATGACCTCTATTATTAAAAAGACAAAAGATAACAAGTGTTGGCAGGCATTTGGAAAAAAAAGGGAACCCTTATATATTGTTGGTGGGAATGTAAATTAATACAGTCATTATGGGAAATGGTAAAAATAGAACTACCATATGATCTAGCAATCCCACTACCAGGTGCACATCCAAAGGAAATGAAATCAGTGTGTCAAAGAGACATCTGCACTCCCATGATTCCCACAGTTCTATTCAGAATAGATAATGTATGAAATCAACCTAAACATCCATCAACAGATGAATGGATAAAGAAACTGTGGTATATGTGTACACAATGGAATACTATTAATCCATAAAAGAAAAAAATATTTTCTTTGGTGACAATATGAATGAACCTGAAGAGAGTATGTTAAGTGAATAAAGCCAGGCTGAGTGACAAACAGTGCCACATCTGCAAATGTAATAAGTTGAATTTGTGAAGTAAAAAGTAGAATGGTAGTTATCAGGGGTTGGGGTGGTTGAAGAGGTAGGTTGGGAAGATGTTAGTCAAAGGATATAGCATTATAGTTACATACGGGGAATAAGTTCATGTTGTACAGGATGGCGACTATTCTTAATGATGATATCTTATATTCTTGAAAAATGCAGAGTGGATATTAAGTGGTTTCACCCTAAAAGTGGTAACCATGTGAGGCGATGCCTTTGTTAATTAGCTAGATTTCACTGTCTTATGCTGTATATATATGCTTCAAAATATTTTTTTACCATAAATATACACAATTTTATCTGCCAATTTTACACAGAAAAAAGGAAGCCTTTTCTAAGAGCAGGAGCTATTAAAATACTGCACTGCTTTTGTAAGACTTATCTGCAAGGGGATCCCTCTTCTGAGGGTTTTTCTGTTTGCAGAAAACAATGCTATCTCTGATGTTCCCAGGTACACAGATGGTAGCATAGATGCCACTGAGAGAGGGCATGGTGACTCTACTCCATTCTGCATGGATGACATTTCTTCTCATCTCCTACTCTCCTGGCTCCTTCTCTCCCCTCATCTTAGATCATTCCCATTCTTTCTTTCTGCCCCCCCCCCCCCCGCCATCTCTTTTTATGCTCTCATGTCCAGCCTGTCCCCTAGCCCTATGCATGGCCCTACTCTTAGCTTACCTGTGCTGAAAGGCTGGATGAGCCCAGAGGCAGACGTGATGACAACTGTACCCTCTGTTTACTAAGATGCTCCAGAGGATATGGAAGGCTAGGCAAAAAGCTTTTTCTTTCTGGGAAAAGGCAGCTAGTATTCCTCCTGCTTCTCTGAATAGGCCCATTCCTCCTCTGGGTAGACCATTATAAAGAGTGTGACCCTGATCTGTAATCTCAGGAGAAAACATGTCTCATTTATTAGAAACTCCATTTAATTTCATAGCTTACCAGAGTCACTTCCGTAAAATGAGGGCTTTGTGTGTGTGTGTGTGGCGGGGGGAGGGGGGTGGTTAAGTTCTAAATTTAAATTCGAAAGAAGCATTTTCTTTTAGAAGTCACCTTGACATTCCAGGTGCTTTCTTTGTACTCATGGTTCTGTTTTCTCACCTGTAACATGGGACCCTTTGACTGAATTTATTATCCCTTAGAGCACTAGCACTCCCAGGACTCCAGGACTGCATGCAGATGGTGTTTAGGAAGAAGAGCTATACAAGCAACATAAAGTTTGGAAGTGACAAAAACAAGATTCAAACTCCAACTATTCATTTAATCCTCACAAAGTTCCACAAGCATCATTCCCATTTTATAGATACAGAAATCGAGCTTAAAGCCGTTTAGTAAAATTTTGGACCTCCCAAAGCAAACAAATGATAGTCAGAACTATGGTCTAAGTCTCTGCTCTATATTTAAACATGTTTAAATATCACTATTTCAAAATTTCCACGTAGAATGACCCAACTTGATTAGTCAGCTTATACATGCCACTACTTTTAAAAATATACTTTATCCTTAAAGAAAAAATCAAGATTTTCCCTGCTGATCCAGATGCTAACTCTAAAGAAGGTCCAGAATAGAATGCTTTTCCACATTTTGATCACTGAAATAATATATTGGCTTCTAAGGTGCATATATTGGACATAGAAGTACTGGCCATGGGAATATGGGCATGGTTGTGCTTTTAATTTAATCTCATTCCATACATAGGCTTCATCTGTTTCTTTCCTGGCCTGGTCCTCACTATTGTTTGCCAATGCAGGATGATTTAAGGCTGAAACCACTCAGGACTGCAAACCCTGAAATGTTAGTCCTGTGAATTATAATAAGCAGATGTTTTCCACAAATGAGATGAGAAGCCAGAGCTTACATTCTCTTTTAGTTCTAACAGACTTCTGTTTTCTTTCCAGAGGCCAAATAAATAAATATTCAGAAATAGGGATAAAAGGCACTACTCCTGAGCAAATGTTTTAATATACAGCAGGAGTTACTTTGCCTTTTCTGAGACATCAATATGAAGAGACTATGAGGTTTTATAAAATCTGCATGGTGAGTGCAGTAGCTTGAAAAGAGCTTAGAAAGGAATTAACACTTAAATTATGTTGGACCTCAAAGGATCTGAGATTCAGTCTTTGAGTGGAGGGAGGAAATAGGGAGGGATTAGATTTAAAAAAAAAAAGAAACAAACCATTACTTTTTAACAATATATGAACAGATGGAAATTGTTTTCTCAAATGGCACAAAAGCACATTACATACTAACTCACTACATTCAATGCACAAACTTTAAAAATGAAAGACATGTACACAGGAAGACAAAGGCGAAGGCAACACAAGTTTCAAGAGTCAGTCCTGGGCTTGTTTGAAAAATTGCCCATGAACCTCAGAGATGATGAGCTACGCATAAGCCATTCGATGAAAAGACTCAAAGTATGTAGCAGGACTTTCCTTTAGAGACTGTTCTTACCCAAGGGAGGGCTTTCCACTTTAGACTGTAGCCCTATCTGGCTCCTCCCTGTACTGCTGGCTCCAAGCACAGAGCCGGGAGGCCACAGCTCAGCAACATTTCTTTTTGGCTGTTTATTCTCAATTGGTGAAGACAAAAACTATAACAAAAGTTTGGTTTACTGATTCATAGTCCAGTGTTTTACAAACAAGATGAACATTTTTCCACGTGTGGTTGGAGAGGTTTGTGTTTGGGATTGTAGAGGGACAGCAGCTGAATTAATTATTAGCTCATTCATTCAGAATTTCTTGGTCATTTGCTATTGCCAGGATCTGGAGTTGTCAGGGTAACAGTAATCAACTCGCCCCTGGGAAATCACAGAGTTCAAGAAGAGAATAAAGGACAGGCCTCAGACCCAACAAAATGGTGGGGTACCTGAGATGAGACTCAATGCGTGGTCCAGGAAGGGAACTGCTGGTGGAGAGTCCCCTAGGCTGGGGATCCCAAATACTTTCCATGGCTCTGTAATGGTGTGTGCGTGACAGGGTGACCATGACATGCTGAGAGGCTGTATGGGTCTTGCAGACCAGAAAGGACCTTGCCCTTCAACCTGGTGAGTTTCTACTTTCTTCTCACTGGCAGCCCCTGAAGGTCAGAAGTGCAGTCGGCCAGCCAGACCCTGCACGGCCAGCAGGGCTGGGCAGCCCTCATCCTTCTTTTCTCTGTCTGCTATGCTCTAGCAGTGGCTTGATCTTTTCTGCTGTTTCTGGTGGACATTCCTAGTGAAGAGTTTCCCATTTGAGGTGAGAACTGGATTCCAATGAAAAGAAAGGCGTAGGGCCTCTTGCCAGTCAGGGCTGGACGTAATTAGGTTAGGTGTGAGCTGGGAAACCAGGCGGAGGCTGGGGATGAGGGGACAGAAACAAGATGTCAGTGCCAGGAAAAACTGTGGCCCAGAGGCAGAACAGAGTGTTCTAAGAGAATAAGAGGAAAGAGATTAATCAGAGTAAATGGGAGCAATGCAGGCCTCATCCTGGACCGAGGGTACCCAACAGAGTGGCTGAGCACATGGACGTTAGAACAGGTAAAACAATGTCCAGGCAGGGCTGCTGCACAGGGTACTCTGTGCAAGTCACAGGCCTGCAACATCCTGGGCCAGGGTTCTACCTCAGTATCAGCACCACTGGGTCTTAGGTCAAGAAATTCTATGCCATCTGGCAGGTTACCTATGCTGGGTCTCAAGCAGAAGTAAGACAGAATCTGGACACCAGAACTGAAGCACAGGATTTTGGCAGGCACCTCAGTTATCACACATGGGGCCCAGGTTAGAGGATGAAGCCTGCATGGGTGCTGAGTCCCAGAAGGCAGGGCTCTAGGGTCCTTCCTCCTGAGGCCCGTGGATCCATGGGTCAGACAGACATGCAGCAGTACCTCTCCTTTCTCCAGAAGAATCATTGACTTAAAAACACAATCAAGCTGGGTGCTGTAATCCCAGCTACTTGGAAGGCTGAGGCAGGAGGATAAAAGCCAGCTTTAGCAAAAGCAAGGTGCTACAGTGATAACCTGTCTCTAAATAAAATATAAATAGGGCTGGGGATGTGGCTCAGTGCTCGAGTGCCCCCGAGTTCAATCCCTGGTAAAACCCCTCCCCTAAAATACAAGCAATTATCACCTTACAGAGAAGCCACATGACACATGAGGGCACTACTTCCTGGAAGTTTAGGATGAAGAGACTTTTTCAGAGTAGTCTCAAGCTACAATTGATCAATGCTGTGCTCTTTTATAATGTGAGCTAGCACATAAACTGTTAAAGTAACACTTTCAAAAATTCTGTTTCATGTTCTCCTTTGTTCTTTAAAAACCATTTTGTGAACAGCAGAGGAAAAGGCTTTTTTTTTTTTTTTGGTACTATGGATTAAACTCAGGGGTGCTCGACCACAGCCCTATTTTGCATTTTATTTAGAGACAGGGTCTCATTGAGTTGCTTAGCGCCTCACAGTTGCTGAGGCTGGCTTTGAACTCATGATCCTCCTGCTTCAGCCTCCCCAGCCGCTGGGAGGAAAAGTTGTTTTTAAAAAGGTGATCCTGAAGTCATGGATCAGACTGGGCGACCTAAGGCTGATAGGCTTCCGAACCTCTCTGGGTTTCAGTGTGAATATGAACATGTATAGCAGACATAGTATGGCCACAAAACAGGAGGATCCAAGACCACCTGGGTGAAAGCATATCAAAGTGCAAAGAGTCCATATCTACAAACAGACCTGAGACCAAGTCCTGGGTCTGCCATGGACTGGCGGGGTTTAACCTTAGGAAACTTAACTAATCTTTCTAAACCTCCCTTATAATATCTGTAAAATAGAGTAATTTATCTTTTTTTATGTTCTTGTGAGAACTAATGGTATTTAAAAGGACAATGTTTGGTATGTCCAGAACAAGGTAAGTACTCAATAAATGGTATTAATTACATAAAGCATTAACAAATATATCTATAAGTGTAATAAGTATTTATATAACCTTATATGGATGTCATATGGTTAATACAGAATATACATAAATGCTCATGATATGTGAAGATAACAAAATATTTCATTTGACAAACATGTGAGCACCTGCTAGCTGTTGGATGTTTTGCTAGGTATTGTGCAAGCACAGACATTGTGGGGTACGAGTCCTGTCTTCACAGATGTGACACGTCCAAGTGATAAAGAGCAACCTGATAGAAAGTGACAATACAGTATAACTGTGTGGAATATTAACATAACAGAGGCTTATGGAAACAGGAACATCTAAACCAGTCTGCAAGAGGGAGTGTTATAAGGGTTACATTATGGAGATTTTATAGTTCTAAGCCCTCATACCAGTGAATATGATGTCATTTGGAAACACGGTATTTGCAGATGTAATCAAGCTAAATTGAGGTCATACTGAATCAGAGTCAGTTCTATCTAAAAATAGGACTAGTGTCCTTATAAGATAAGAAGAGACAGAGACACACAGGGAGCATGTCCTGTGCTGACAATGGTAGTGATTTGGAGATATGTAGCTGCAAGTCCAGGATCACTAAGGACCGTCAGCAGACACCAGAAACATAGAAAGGCATGAGACAAAATCTTCCCTAGGTCCTACAGAAAGAACACAGCCCTGCAGACATCTTAATTTCAAACCTCTGGCCTCCAGAACTGTGGGAGAATATGTTTCTGTTATTTCAAGCCACCAGGTTTGTTACAGCAGCCCTAGGAAACCAATACAGGGGACAGTGTTAGGAAAGGGATCCTGGAAGTGTGAGAGACAACCTCATCCTTTGAAAAGATGACTTATGTGCGGTGGACATGTAGAAAAGAAGGAGTCCCTGAGATATACTTATTGGGATCATAAATACAAAAATGTCTAAACGTTCTCTTAGAGGAAATGTTCCAACCTCATCCCCGGAGGCAGAATTGCTCTTAGGTTTTCCTGTTGTGGAAAAAACAAACCCTGAAGATTTCTATGTATTGTTAAGAACAAATCAACAGCACAGATTATACATGAGCATAATAGTGTACTTTATAAGTGAATGCCCACAAGCAGGATCTTGAAGGAAGTGAAATTAAAAATGCACTCATGATCTTTCCAAAGGGATCCAAAGGCAGAAAGTCACATTTTTTCCACTTAAATCCAAGGTGTATATCCAGCGTGAGCTTCTGGAGCCTCACTGTGCACGCTTTATAAACAAAGACCTCATTCTATCAATAAAACCCTCTGTCTCCTTGACCAGGGGGGCTACGCTAGCAGCATGGTGCAATGCAGTTGTCAACAGCTATTTTAAGTACTGTTGACTTGGGTGAGAAGATTTGTGTCCATGTTTGAAAATATGCAATGACACGAAGTAAAGAACATTTCAAAACTTCTGGCCACAACAGAAACACAGAAGTGACTGCTCAAGGATGTCTGTCAGATCTTGCCAGCAAGGCTGCATTTGCAAAACCAAAAGTGTTTTGAGTGAACCTGAGGTAAGGGCCCATCAAAGATGCTGAAGCATGCTGGTCAGGTGCTGGTCAGGTGCAGAGGGGTCCCTTAGACAAGAAGCCAGGTACACTGGACCTAACTAAAGATAAATTTCCAAGGTGAAAGAGACATGGATGGGCATGACCTAGTTCTATTCTCTGGATTTAGAGATGAGAAAACAATGCCCAGAGAGAGTAAAGTGACTTTCCCAAAGTTTGAGCTAGTCACAGCATGCTAAGGGTGGGGATAGAATGAGAACAGACAGTCATAGTGCCACTTCATTGTGCAATTGGATTGTTTGGTGACTTTCCAGCCTGCCTGCCTTTGGAGACTTCTAGAGATGGCTTATTCACAGCCTATTCTATTTCCTAATGGGCTTCATTGTGAGAAATATATCCTCACATGTTGACTCAGGACCCAGAAAACTGTAGTCAAAGTCATTTTTTTTTCTCCTTTTTTGGCACTCTACCACTAAGCTACATCCTCAGTCCCCCACCCTCTTTTTCTGAGACAGGGTCTCCAAATTGCAGAGGCTGGCCTCAAACTCACAATCTCCTGCCTCAGCCTCCTGAGCCTCTGGGATTACAGGTTGTGTACCACTGCACCCAGCCTAAATCCATACTTCTTATTCTGAGTTCCTGGTCTGAGTCTCTTTCCCACCATTACTGGTCACATGCCTGAAGGAAGCTCACTCCAGCCTCAGTACCCTGCTTCCCTCAGTCCCTCTATATGTGATGGCCCTTTCCTAACGGTCCACCTTTTCTGAGCTCTAGCCACAAAGAAGCTGAATGATTAGCAGTCATGTCTCCCTTTCTGCATTCTGATCTATCTATCTATTTATTTATTTTAACCACTTGGAAAGCATTGGTCATGTTTGATGCTTACCTTGTGCCAGGCCTATACTGAGTGCTTTGTGACTTATTATATGATCCTTTGGTAGTCCCCATTTCACGGAGCTGACACCATGAATGACCTCATTCAATGGAAAGATACACATCTTGTCTCTGCAGGATGATGTCCCAGTGCAACTTGGCAGTTGACATTTTGAAACGAAATGAAGGATTTTGCATTTTCCATCTAATTTTCCAAATGTGTCTCCTTAGGTTTTCCTCCTGTCTTGAATTTTCCCAACCTGGACCTCAAGCTCTATAAAATGGCAGAACAACTCTCTAGCAGAGTTCCTTCCATTTCTCATTTACGGGTGAACTTCTCCTTCCCTGTCCCACTCGGCCACAGAGGTGGGAGATCCGCCTATTACCAGATTTGGGAGGGTAAATGTTATCTTCTTTTCCTGCTGGGTGCCTGCAGCTTGTCCTCATTCACTACCACCCTCTGCCCTTTGCCCCCAACAAGTGTTTCTACTCTTCCCTGTCTTTACCTTTATCCTGATTGTTCTCTACTGTCCCTGCACCCTCAGGTCTGTGAATTCTAGCACGTGTTTATGGAAACATTTCCTTAGTCAAATCCATTAGGAATCCTTTCACATAACATTTGTTTCTGCTGAACCCTCTGTTGTTATTTCCAGTTTTGAGGGCCATTGCCAAATCTCAGGGATGGACAGAGGGTTGCTCAATTCCTTGTGTTGACATCTCATGAGTACCAAGCTATTTCTTTGCTCTGTAGCCTATAGGTGTCCTCTCCCTTGTCTGTATGTGTTGTCTGACGTGGTCCACAGCAGACTGTTCATGGAACCCTGGGCATCTGTCCTATCCATCCCTACTACTCGGTCTTGTCTATTTCTTTTAAGGTCACCACCTTTTCTCTCAGTTCTTAGTTTAAAGCCTCTGTGGGTAACCATATTCAGTAATGTGTTAAACCCTCTTGGAAAGATCTGCCTTTGAAAGTATGTCTGTATCATCATCTGGTCTGTTCCTATTGATAATTGAGATTCTCATTAGCTGTCATCCAGAATAATGCAAAGGCCTCATTTTGTCCCAGAGATATGGCTTCTGTATCTTGCTCTCTGTCTTTCTTACTTTCCTCTCCCCTCTCCCCTCTCCTGTCCTTCCTTCCTCTACTCCTTTCCCATGCCCTCCTCACACCCTGAACCTGTTATCAGTCAACAATGCCCATGGGAGACCCATGAGAATATGCCTTAATTCGACCCTCTGAATTATTTCTTTCAAACTTCTTTCCACATCCCTATCTCATTAGCTGATGATTAATTTTCTCTCTGTATGATATTATGTGACTTTGTACAGTATGACTTTATATAATGATGTGGCGGGGCGAGGCAAAAAAGGACTGACTAGATCCTTGGGTGTTCTCTGCTTTATCTAAACTGACAAGACAATGGTGTTGGAGCAGACAGCAGAGGTAAAATTTTGTTTGAATACACAAACACAAGAAGTGCTTTTTACTTTTTATATATTGATTCATTGATTACCCTCCCAAGGACTGTGGATGCTCCAGAAGTATGTTGAAAGACTAAACAATTTTTGCCAACATGTTTCTTTCTGGTGTCCAATATTTCCCTGCTTCACAGAACTTTTCTCTTTCTTTAAGTCGGGAACAGCCTGGCGACATCCTAGTGATAAAATGCCCACCACAGTCACCTGGTCAAAACAGCAGAGATGGTATTTCACAGCAAGTAAGTGTCTCTGCAGGGATCTTCCCTATAAAACTTGATTCTTTTCAATGGAAGGTACAGGAGCTAACCTTTGGATCTTATTTATCAACCTCAGTTTCAGTTTACAAAAGCATCTGACACATTAACATCTCATAAATTTAAAAAAGAACAAAGGAAAACTTATTCAATATTTAACATCAAAGAAAATACTCACATTGTATTATTTTAAACAATTTATATAGAGTTCAATTTAAATTTACTGTTAGAGATGGTTGAAACAACACAGAATTTGTCTCTTTAAATAAAATCAGCATACAGCTGTGGACTTGGGAGAGAAAAGAAAGCCTGTTTTATAGGTAAACACATCAAGGGTGTTCCTAAAGGGAACTGCAAAACATGTATGGATTTCAAATCTTAAATGAATGTTAATTTAATTTCACTGCTAGACTAAGTGGGTTAGGAGAGCTGGGTAGCTTAAATACCACCTTATCTTGGGGTCCAACACTGTCTTGGCACATAGCATCGCTTTTAAAGATCACTGGTTAAGTGAATCTAAGAAACTATAAGACATACTGAATTCAGGGTTCACACTAAAGGGATAAGAGAAAGTAATAAATGGTTGTTCAATCCATAATGTCATTGCATCAGCTCATATGTGATTCTAAGCAACTGATCTCCGGCATGTTTTACCTTAACTGAACAATGAGAGCTATGAGGGTTTCTGGCAGTTATTCCTCTTAATGCTATTGGGAAATGATGATGGTTGGTGCTACTTTACAGATAATATAACTGAGGCACAAGGAGAGAGAGATGTGCTCAGCGTCAAGAACCCCTAGGCAGAACTGCTCTGCAGCATGACATCCCTAAAAGTCAGACCTCCTCCTCCCCCTCCTGCCTGCTCAGGGCTACATGGAAACAGGCCTGCCCTTAATGGTGGGAGGCAGAGGAAAGGGGTGTACGATGTGACATCTGTGCGACAAAACTCCTTTCATGTCCTTTCTTTTAAAAAATTCTCTATTGCTTTTTAAGTTCATATTTTATTTTGTCTCCTAATTCTGAGAAATAATTGGCTGGGAATTAGAGGGTCTTCTAGGAAAACAATAGAAGAGGCAGGTGCCACACAGCTTTCCTAAGTGAGAAATTTCTCTAAGGGTGTAATATCAGAAAAATTCTCCCTCAGGACTGAGAACACAGAACTAAGAGATATTTCCTCCCTGCTTCTTCTACCAGAAAAATAAATAGATATTACACACAAACACTCCAGCTGTGCTCATTCCTATGTTTGGTGTGTCTGCTTTTCCCTTAAACTTACTTTTTCCTTTGGTAATTCCATTTTATTTGTCTAAATGAATGTGTCTATCTAATGCATATGTACGTGCACACACATCTTTTTAATACATTAAAACTGAGGAGCACCAGACTTGAACGTACTTCATTGCATCTGGGGATTGGACAGATTTAATATTTACATGATGTGCATATGTTGGTTTAGAAAGCACCAGTAGCCAGCCATGTCTCCCACAGCCCATTATTTCTGGCAACATCATAGCAGCTAATTTTTCAGAGAAGTAAAGAAAGGTGGAATAATTTAACAAATTGCCATTTGAAACTAACTTAGCCCTAACTGGTTTGATTGTGCATCCATCCCTCAGCTTTAGAAACACAGAGAACTCTTTCCTGCATGAAAAACAAACCCTGAACGTCTTTTCCCTGGGAATTTCCAAGAAAAGGCACAGATTATCACCCAGACTTTCATTTTAAATTAATTATTTTCTGCCTCTGTTGTAATTTCAATTTGTGTGTGGTGTTGTGGATTGAACCCAGGGCCTCAAACATTCTGGGCAAATGCTCTGCCATTTCGCTATGCCCCCAGACCTCAAATAAATTTTTGTTCTTTACTTATAGGTCTTCATCTTAATCTCATTCCCAGAAGCATCTAGTTGTCAATTATTCCTAAGCCTTATGCAATGCTACATTTACCACTTTTCAGTTATTTATCCTGCTGGTCCTCAATACATCCGCCCTACAGATGGACAAGGAAATCAAAGTTTGGAAGACTTTACTTACTTCAGCATCCTGAAACCACAAAAGCAGAAGAATGTGGTCCACACTGTCCTGACCACAATGGGCATCTATTTGCTCTAGGGAAGCAGGAGGCAGAGCACAGAGGGGAGGTAGGATGCACAGTACTAGGATTCAGTCCCGAATCCACCTTAGGTTCCCTCTCTGAGATGTAAGGGTAAAAGCTGCCTTGCCTGCTTCAGTGTTTTTCTGAGTGCCAAACAGTGTGATGGACATTTATGTGACAGCAATTTACAAATAAGTGATCAATACACAAATGTAAATTATAGTTAGCATTTTTTTTTCTGTTTCAATGGCCCCTGGGGATCCACAGTGGTACTAAGTGACTGTCTCGAGCAGAAAGAAAATTCAATATATTATTCAATATATTACTCTGCTTTAAAGAATATATAGAAGCTTGACAAGTGACATGGAGAGAAGGGAGGAGGCAAAAGGGAGAGAGTGTATGTGAGCCTGAGAGTGTGTGAGCATGTGTGTGCGTGTGAGTATGCGAGAGTGTGAGTATTTGTGAGATGCGTTCTCTCTTCTCACTACAATACATGCTTCTCTGCAGAACTGTGCCTTCTCCACAGCGGGGTTGGCTGGAATGTTTTATAGCTGGAAAAACTGACGAGCAGTTTTCTTTTATTGCCCATAGGTTCCTCTGAGATATTTATCCATTAAACGTTTATTAATCACCTACAAAGTCGTTAGGCAATGTGCTAGCTGCTGGAGGTGCAGAGGCAAGTCAGGATCCTTGGCCTAAGGTGCTCCCTGTTGATGTTTTGCAGATATAGGGCCACAAGCCAACTGGAAAGCAGCAGTATAAATAGGGTCACAAACATAGTGCTACCACCCTGAGAAGAGCCTCACCCTGCTTTAGCTACAGGTGGCCTTCCTCAGTGAAAGGATCTATCTAGTTGAGCCACTGTGTCCCAAAGCCAAGCAAGCAGCTCTTTGTGAATACATACCCAAGTCAAAGAGTCCCTTTGGCTCCAGCCATATTTTCAAATGCAGCCGTTTTCACTGAATTTATCAAGTGACTTTATGGGCAGGAGACTATTGAATGATTTGTTATTTATCCTTCTTTATCTATATTATTACTTACCTTTCTCCTCATCTTAAACAGGGGCATTCTGGATCAGCGGGCTCCTTGAGGCTGAGCTTACATCAAACGTGCCCATGATGAGAAGGACTGAGGTTGTAAAGGGTGGATTTGTTGCAGAGACAGAGAACAAGGGCCAGCTAATCTATATCTGTTTTTTTTTTTTTTTTTTTTTTTGCAACTGAACGGGGATTTCCATTTGCCAGAAAGCCGGAATAGAAATGTTAGCTTGGGCATTCATGCCCTTATTCAATTATGTTTTCTTGACTGTAACAAAAACAGATCTTCACATTTTTTTTTAAGATGCATTTGGTCAGTCAGTCAAAAGAATTTGAAAACTATATCACAAGTATTTAACTTCCTTCCATCACAGAATGATTGGGCAGAGACCAAGGGAAGTGAATCGTTTCAGCATCAACTTTTTGTTAAACAGAGATAAGTTAAACTAAAATAAAAATAAAACAGAGAACTCAGGAGGATGAATCAAGTGAGTGTTAAAGAATTTACTCTGGGCCTTCACTGCTCGGTATCTTTTCCTGATGTCTGAACAAGGAACCCTGTGACACGCTCATTATTCACTGTCACCAACAGGCACTTGTGTCCAAGGCACTTGGGTGCTAGGAACCAAAGGGAGAGACAAGTGTTTGGGCTTCAGGCTTCAGGAAGGACAGAGACTTTCAGAGCAGATAAAAGTAATAAATAAAAAAGTATCTGAATTTATTGAAAACATTCTGAAATTAAATGAAAGAGCTGCCACTACACCCAGAGTTACATGTCTGACCCAGTCACAATGGATTAAGAAAAGAAAGTCCTATGTGTAAGGGGTAAATCAGAATCCCAGAGGGCAGTATCAGAGAGGTCAGGTCCTGAAAGGTCTCACTGCCACCCCAGAACCCTCTGCCACTGTCTGTAAAGTGGTAGGGCCAGGCCAGCTCTGAATTGCTACCTACCCTATGAAGCAGAGAGGTCTGAGCTGGGAGGATCCAGGCCAGACACACTCCTGTTGAGCCCTCCTGAGTTCTGGGCACTCTGCCCTGGCCTCCCCTCCACACCTGCTGGGCTGGCCTGTGGGCTCCAGCCTCTTCTGTGGCTGTGGATACCACCCCAACCTGATGCAGCCTGACTAGAAAGATAGCTCCTGGCTATCAGGTTCTCTGCCCTGGTTTTTGCCTCCCTCCCCACCTCACACTTGTGATTCTTTTGGATATTTCTCCCCATAAACAGTACTCCTGAGCATGGTCTCAGAGACTGAATTGCCCTCTGAGTAAAAATCTGCCATTTGCAGAACAGTGTGGTTGACCTTGGTGACTCCAGATGGTCCACAGAGGAAGGCATTCTAGGTGCTAGGCAAGCTGCAAGGCACTTTCACAGCCCATCTAGTTTTCATGACCACAGTTCAGGGAAAGTTTAAATTAGAGTGGAGAAAATCCAAGTCAAGTGTCCAAAGTAGCAGACTCAAGACTCAAATCCAGGTCAGTCCTATTGCAAAGCTCCTTTGTCTCACCAGGGCTGTCAATGACAAAACCCTAAACTGGATGGATTATGGGGTTTGGCCACAACACAGGACAGAATTGATCTTTAACTTGTAAACAACAGGATGGCCATATCATTGCTTTAGGCCAGCATCTGTTCTGCTTGGTCAGTGCCTAAGACAGATCAGTTGTTAAATATTTGGGTATCATTGTTGCCCTTATCAAAATGAAATATGTGGCAAATAACAAATGTTTGACTTCTACTTCTGGCAAAGAGAGAGTAACTGTGATTGGATATGCTTTCCACCTGAAATAACTAAAAAGCCAGATAAAAATACATAGGAAGGGAGTTTCAGGTGTCAGACACAGGCTGTGCAAGATAATGAGTCCTGAGAGGAGGTGAGCAAGAGAAGCCACATGACTGCCCCAGCCTGCTCCCTGGAGTTTCCTGGCTATAGCCAAGGGAGAAGGAGTCTGGCAGTTTTTCTGAGTACAGACATTGTAGGTAGTTTGGAGAAACCGAAGCAACCAGAGTCCATGGGGCAGGATGTCAGAGAGAACTAAACACATGTGTTTATATATGTGCACACACATGCAAGCACGTGTACACACCTCAGAGATCTAAAGAGGGCCCACCCCAAATCCTGAGTTGAGAACTGATCAGTGTGTGTGTGAGGAAACTATACAAGATTTGGGAGAGAACTGCACAAAAGGATTGGAGGGAATAATCCATGGAGAGAATAAAAGGCTGGGAGGAGTTTGCCCTCAATGGCTAGCGTAGGAAAGCCTCGTGATTCATGTAGTAGAATATTCTGAATGGTGTTGCCTAAGTAGTACGGTAAAAATAACTGTGGACTGAAGGCTGCTCTGATCTCTCATAGCAAAGCTTCAAAAGCAAGACTCAAAAGGTTCAGATTGTTTCCTGGTAACTTACATGTGTCCCGTAGTAGACTTCAAGGACATTGAGAGGAATACAAAAATATCCAGCACCTAACAAGGCAAAATTTAAGTCTGGCAACCAGTGAAAAATTACCAGGTGGGGCAGGCTAATCCCAGAACCTTTGAATATTTTATTTATACCTCAGATTGGTGATCATCTTGCCTTGCGAAAGATTATTCTAAATTATTTCAGGGGACCCCATATCATTACAAGGGTCCTTAAAATAGGAAGACAGAAGAGAAGGCTTGAATGATTTGATGGGTGAAGGAGTCAGGCTACCATTGCTGGCTTTAAAAATGACAGGGCTACCTGGCCCAGTGGTATACAACTGTAATCCCAGCAACTCAGGAAGCTCAAACAGGAGGATTGCAAGTTTGAAGCCATCCTCAGCAATTTAGCAAGACCCTTTCTCAAAATGAAGAATAAGAAGAGTTTGAGACTTAGCTCAGGGGTACAGAGTCCCCGAATTCAACCCCCAATACTGCCAAAGGAAAAGACAGGGGGAAAAAATGGCAGGGCTGTGAGCCAGTGATGGCAGCCTTCAGAAGTTGGAAAAGACAAAGAAACAGATTTCCTTCCAGGAGCCTCCAGAATGGGATCAGCCCTGATGATGCCTTGACTTTACTGCAGTATAGTCAGCAGAGACTTCTAACCCACAGCACTGTAAGATAATAAATCTGTATTGTTTTAAGCCAGCAAGTTTGTGCTTACTTGTTGGAGCAACAGTTAAGAAAAAAAAAAAAAAAGAAAGTGACACAAAAAAATGAAGAAAAATATGACCCATAATAAAGAGAAAAATAAATCAATAAAAACAAAAATATAAATAACACAGATGACAGAAACAGTACGCAAGGATATTAAATGGTCATAACTGTGTTCCATATGTTTAAGAAGGCAGAAGATTGAACATGTTAAAGAGAGAAATGGAAGATTTAAAAAAGACTCAAAGTGAACTTATAGAGAAGTACAATCAATGATATGAAAACATACTGCATGAAATTAAATACAGACTGATTTTTTATGAAAAAGCTAGTGAACTTAAAGAATAGCAATAAACTATTCAAAATGAAATATAAGAAGAAAACCAACAACAACAAAGTGAACAGAACATGCAAAGAGCTGGGGGATAACTTCAAGAAGTTGAATATGTTTGTAATTATATCACCTGAAGGGAATAGGGTGGGCCAAAATTACTCCAAGAAATAATAGAAGATTATTCACAAAAAACAATAACTCAGAGATCTAAGAAGTTCAAGAACAGAAGGCAAAATAGACATAAATAAATAGATTAATGTGCATCTCACATATAGAGGAATAAAGATGGAAATGAAAGTATATTTCTTGTTGGAAACAATGCAAAAGGCTTCAGAAGACACTGGCATAGCAACTTTGAAGAACTGAAAGAAAATAAATTCTGGCAATATGAATTCTATACCCAGTGAAAATATCTTCTAAAAATGAAAACAACAGAAAGACTTTTTCAGGGATAATAAGCTGAAAGAATCTATCACCAGCACAACTACATGATGGAAAATATCAGAAAGAAATTCCCTTAGGCAGAGACAAAATATGAGATGTAAATCTTGATCCACATGAAGGAATGAAGAATATTAGATATAGCAAATATGTGGTTAAGCATAAACTATTTTAGGGCTAGGGATGTGGCTCTGTGGTACAGTGCCTGCCTAGCATGTGTGAGGCACTGGATTTGATTCTCAGAACCACATAGAAATAAATAAATAAAATGAAGGTATTGTGTCCATCTATAACTAAAAATTTTTAAAAAAAGTTTTAAAAGATAATTTACTTAAAAAGAAAAACAAAAAAAGCCCTAATGATTTATTTTGGGCTTATAACATCCACAGAAGTAAAATGTATAACAGCAAATAGCATACAGGACAGGAGAGTATGGTTTATATATTACATATAAGGTAGTAAACCTACAAAGGAGTAAAATTGTAATCCTCAAGCTGAAGAAAGGCAGAAAAACAAAAAAAAATTAGAATATAGACAGAATAGGCAAAGCCAATTAGAAAGATTGATTTTTAACCATTTATACTAATAATTACGTTAAAAGGAAATAGTCTAAATATTCCAAGTAAAAGCAGAGATTATCAGATTGGATTAAAAAAATAAGACCCAACTGTATGTTTCCTATAAGAAACCCACTTTAAATATGAAGTCAGGTTAAAAAATAAAAGGACTAAAAAAATACATCATGCTAACACTAATTGAAAGAAGGCTAGATAACAACAAATACCACCATTATGTACAACTGTGATGCACCAATTAAAAAAGCAGAAAAACCTGTATATATTTAAGACATACAAATATGATATATGTGGTGAAATAAATACCACTATTAAAATTCTCCACTAAATTTCCAGTTCTATCACAGTATTCTTCACTTTTGGAATTTATTTTGTTCTTTGATTATTTTATTTCTTTATTTAACTTCCATTTTGTTCATGGGGGGCGGGGAAGAAGGCTAGAGAGTGGAGCTAATTTATATCTGTTAAAGTAGGTTTTTAACCAAAAATATTACTGGGGGAAAAGATCATTTTACGGTAATAAAGAGGTAAATTCATCAAGTAAACATAATAATCCCAAATGTGTACTGAATAACACAGCTTCAAAACATATGCAGTCACAACAAACAGAAGGGAAAGTAAGGTAGACAACTCCACAATAATAGAAATTTCAACAATCCTCACTCAATAATTGCTAGAACAGATAAAGAGAATCAGTAAGGATATAGAAAATTTAAATAACACTATCAACCAAATCAAACTAATTACATTCATAAAAATTGATCAAATAAAAACAGAAAACACTTCTTCAAGTATATATGGTGCATTTTTTAATTTTATTTCATTTATGCCATATTCTGGGCATAAATGAAACCCTGATAAAATTACAAAGACACAAATCATACAAAACATGTTCTTGGACCACAAAGGAATTATAGAAATTAATGACAGAAAGAGATCTGGAGAATCCTAGAATAATTGGAAACTAAATAACACATTTCTAAATAACCTATAGGTCAAAAAGGAAACCAAAAGGGAAATTAAAAAGCATTTTGAATTAAGTGAAAATACAACATACAAAAACTCATGAGATGCAACTAAAGTGGTACTTACAGAGAAATATATGGCACTAAGTGCTTACATAGAAAAGAAAAGAGGTCTCAAATCACTGACCATGGCTCCTACCTTAAAAATAGAAAGAGCAAATTAAACCTCATATGGGGGAGAGGTGGATAATAAAGATGAGAACAGAAATCAGTGAAATATAAAACAGGAAAACTAAAGAGAATAATCAATGAAAGTAAATTCAGTTCTTTGTGAAGACCAGTGAAATTATTAAGCTTCCAGCCAGTATTGGGAAGGAAAGAGAAGATACAAACTACTAATATTAGGTCTGAGAAAGTAACATACCTACAAATCCTATACATGAAAAGTATAAAGGAATACTATGAAAAATTTACATCAATAAAATTGAGATAAAACAGATTCCTTGAAATATAAAATTTACCAAATCTCACTAAAGAGAAACAAATATTCTATATAGTTCTAGATTGAATTTGTAGTTTCAATTTTTCCTGAAAGGGAATTCTAAGCCTAGATGATGTCACTAGAATATTCTCTCTTGTAGAAATTAAACACTAAAGTAAAGGTAAGTACTAATTCTATACAAACTTTTCCTGGAATTTGAAGGAAAGCGAATACTTCCCAATTCACTGTAGGATTCTAGCCATACCCTGATGCCAGACAAAAACAAAAGAAAATCATAGACAACATCCATCATGAACTTGGATGCAAAATTTTAAACCTCAGTTTAAAGCAAATTGAATCTAGTGATATATACAAAGGATACTACATCACAACCACATAAGGAATGTGATATTGGTCAAACATTTAAAAAAAATCAATATAACTTACCAATGTAGTAGAGTAAATAAGAAAAAAAATCATGTCAAAAGATGCAGAAAAAGCATCTGCCAAAACCCAATGTCCATTCTCTTGACAAATTAAAAGCTTGAAGAAAGCTAAACATGATAAAGACAAATGTACTTAAAGATATGCACAAATCTGATGGTGTTTCCTCATAAGAGAAGAAATAAGGCAAGAATATCCTCTCTCATAGTCTGTTTAACCATCAACCTATATGACAACATGGATGACTTTCAGAATACCTATACTGAATTTAGAAAGCCAGACATTGACTCTATTCTGTGTTGTTTCATTTAGATAAAATGCTGGAAAATGCCAAATAATTTATAGAGATGGACATAAGATCAGTGGTTTCCTGGGTGTGGTGGTGGATGGGAAAGGGGATCTGAGTAGGTAGAAGATTATGGAGGGAACAGGAAGCTTGCTGGTGTGATTTATACATTCACTATCTTTTTTTTTTAAAGCATTTTTTTAATTGGTTGTTCACAACATTACAAAGCTCTTGACATATCATATTTCATACATTAGTTTGAAGTGGGTTATGAACTCCCAATTTTTACCCCAAATGCAGATTACAGAATCACGTCGGTTACACATCCACAATTTTACATAATGCCCTATTAGTAACTGTTGTGTTACATTCACTATCTTGACTGATGATAATTTCACAAGTATATGTCAAAACTTATGAACTGCACAATTCAAATAGGTATAACTTATTATGTGCCATTATACTTCATTAGTACTATAAACTATAACAGATACTTTAGGTCATCCACAAAAATGAAAACACTGCTACAGTGACCCAAGTAAAATCCACCCAGCAGGGAATGCAGGGGCAGCAGGCATGGCTAGCCTCCTGAAATCAACTTAAAAGCACTGGATGTGTACACATAAAGCTTTTCAGTTTCCCAGCGAGATATACTTAATAGATCTCAAGTTAAACAGTCAACTATATGCCAATTCCACAATCTTAAGAGAAGTCAACAAGAAACATATTGGGGATTATAGATGAAATGAACAAAATCTGGCATGAAACATGGCCCGACCTCAAAAGGTTTTGAAAAACTGCAGCTGATTTGGTAGGGTGAGATTAATTCTCACTTTCAACTCAATCCAAGAAAGAAAATGTCTCCAAAGTAACATAAAAACTTGCAGGGTTTTAGATGTCACTGTATATCTGAATTTACTCTGCAGAAATTTTTCTCCCAACTTGTTAAATTTCAAGACTTTTCCTGGGAGCCATGAGCAGAATGAGAAAAACACAGATGGCTAAACCTCACAGTAATAATGATTCAAGGCAAGAAAACCTTAAACTGTTTGTATTTCAGATTAAAATAGAGTTGAGGAAAGAAACATCATCATCCTGGGTGCTAAAATGAATAATAAGATAAAGCTAGTTTTAGATATTATTAATATTGCAAGATTATTATTTTTGGTTTGCAACCCATGGGAAACTCATGCCTCCTTCAATTGCTTCCCTTAGAATTGGTATTTTAAATAAATTCTACATGCCTAATAAATAGGGTCTATTTATTTATTCCAAGGCGACAGACCCCATGTACTATCCACAAGGGCTTCCCTCGTGGTCTCCTGCTGCTGCTGTTTATAGGGTTGCAATTACAGAAAGGGTTCTGGGCAAAACAAGAAATGACACCATTACCATCGACAAGAATTCTCCTAGCACTGTGGAGATTCTTTATTTAAAGAAATACAAACCCAGTTTATTGTTAGCAGTACATGGATTTTTTTTTTTTTTTTTGGCAATGGCTTTGCTCCTTCTGGACACACCACTGCAGGTTAATGACACTCAATTCTGAGCATCCTCCTTCTCTCCTTCCAGTAGGTGTTTTCACACCTTTCTAAATTAAGTGTCCCAGGATTTAAAGGCTGCCACTACAGGGAAGCAATGGAACAAAATACATGAGACTGTTGTGCTGTGGAGACAGTCTGCCTGTGTTCACATCCTGGTGGGCCACTCACTAGCAGTGTGACTCCCAACAGATTACTCAGCCTCTCTGTGCCTTCGTGCACTTACTTGCAAAAGAGAGGTCATTATAGCTTATATTTCGTTGGGTGAAGATTAGATCCTTAGAAAAACACCCAGCACATAGGCAATACATGTAAGCAACACTTATTATTAACACAGCTCTGTGGGTACAATAGCATTGGTGGAGCATGGGTGACAGCAGCCCTTGTAAGCTGCCTCCTTACAACAAGCACAGTAGGAATAAAAAGTGGAAGAGCATCATCTAATGATGCAGTGAAATCTGTAAAAGAGAACCAGACAAGACCATTCTCTCAAGTAACAATAATAGACTAATGCCAACAGTTACTGAGTAGCTTCTGCACACCCTGCAGTGTATAAAGGATACCATACATGTTGTCTTATTAACTCCTGCAACAACACCATGATGTAGATGATAGAATTCTGATTTTTCTAGACAAGGAAACAGAAACCCAGAGAAGACAGACAACTTTCCTCAGACCTTTTGTCTCATAAGATGAAACTGCTGGCTCTCAGCCCATAGGTTTTCCACTATACCACCTAGCTTTTCAATCTAAAAGGTAGTGCTATGTTCTGAGCATAGGCAGTCAGGAGGAAGACAAATCTGTTAAGAGGTGGGGTTTCCAACAGTGCACAGCCTTTGTAACCATGACAAGAGGGGCAGTCTGGGTGAAACAGAGTTTCTTTGTCACACCTGAACACAGAACAGTGTTGCTGTTAGGTCATCTATGTGTGGCAAGGTAACACATATGGATGAAAATCACTTGTCTCTTATTTTCTGCTGGCCTATACTTGGTCTGGGAATTCAAGAGAGGATGTTCAGCGCTCACTTCCTCAAGGAGCAGAAAGCTCAGAGAAGAGACTGTGTGACCTGCTGGCAGTGGGGCCATCTTTGGAAACTCTGGGGCATCAAGATCAGACGGAAATTCCCTGCTTCCCAGTCAGAGGCAGGGGGTCTCAGGTCTCTGATGGATAGTAAAATGAGCCCATTTGGAATATTACAAAATTACATATGAAAAAGTATTGATAACTAGGAGAAAGTTTTATTTTACAATGTCAATAAACTCATAACTACCAGAAAAATTTTAAGACTTATTTATAATGATTAATTTTTATATTTATTTATATAAGTTCTATGAAAACATTATAGCCTAAATAAATTCAAACCTCTAATTACTAAGATATTTGCAATGTACATGACATGCTGTAAAGGGGTAAAATCCCCAACTTACAAAGAACCCTAGCAAGCTAACAAGCAAAAGGGGAAATTTTAACAGAAAGTTAAAAAAAAAACTGGGGAATTTACAAGAGAAGAAATATAGTCAATTAAGATTTGAAAAGTTTCAAATAAAAGCAAGAGGCTTTTCATCCATCTTATTTGCAAATATTTAACAAATAATATTAACAGATTTTAACACACTTTAGTTTATTCTTTGCAATAGCAGTTTTACCAAGGATTTGAGGAATGGATTAACAATATATGTGGCTAATTCATTTGTACACACCCAAACAATATTTACTGACATGAGAAAATTGTGCCTCCTTCCTTCCACTAGTAAGAAAAAGAGATAACTGTATGTTTGAAATAATATCAAAAATTTTAATTAATTTATTTTAATTAGGTATATAGGACAGCCGAATGCATTTTGATTATTTATACACAACTGCAGCACAATTTTTCATTTCTCTGGTTGTACACGATGTAGCATTGCACCAAATGTGCAGTCATACATTTACCTAGGGTAATGATGTCCATCTCATTACAACATCTTTCCTGTGGGCTCTCCCTCCCCTCACCAAACCCCTAACCCGCATTCTTATGGATCAGTGTCCACTCATCAGAGAGAACATTCAGCCTTTGGTTTCTGGAGATTGGCTATTTCACTTAGCATATTCTCCAACTCCATCCATTTACCTGAAAAATGCCATAATTTTATTCTCTTTTAATGCTGAGTAATATCCCATTGTGTATATATACCATGGTTTCTTTATCCATTCATCTACTGAAGAGCATCTAGGTTGCTTCCACAGTTCAGCTATAGTGAATTTGGCTGCTATGAACATTGATGTAGCTGCATTCCTATAATATGGTAATTTTAAGTCCTTTGGGTATAGACCGAGGAATGGACAGCTGGGTCAAATGGTGGTTCCATTCCAAGTTTTCTAAGGAATCTCCATACTGCTTTCCAGATTGGTTGCACCCATTTGCAGTGCCACCAGCAATGTATATGAGTGTGTCTTTTCCCCCACATCCTCGCCAACATTTTTTGTTGTCTGTATTCTTCATAACTGCCATTCTGACTGGTGTGAGACAAAATCTTAGCTTTGATTTGCATTTCTCTAAATTGCTAGAAATGTTGAACATTTTTCCATATATTTGTCGATAGAATGTATATCTTCTTCTGAGAAGTGTCTGTTCAGCTCCTTAGCCCATTTATTGATCAGGTTGTTTGTTTTTTTGGTATTAAGTTTTTTGATTTCTTTATATAACCTGAAGATTAGTGATCTATCTGATGTGCGTGTGGCAAAAATTTGCTCCCAAAATGTAGGCTCTCTGTTCACCTCAGTGATTATTTCTTTGGCTGAGGAAAAAGCTTTTTAGTTTGAGTCCATTCCACTTATTAATTCTCATTGAGAACTCCAATACAACTTATCAAAATCTCTGGGACACTATGAAGACAATGCTAAGAGGAAAGTTCACTGCATGGAGTTCATTCATTAAAAGAAGTAACAGTCAATAAATAAACGACCTTACATTACAGGTCAAAGCCCTAGGGAATAAAAGGACAAACCAACACCAAAAGTAGAAAAAGACAGGAAATAATTAAAATGAGGGCAAAAATCAACGAAATTGAAACTAAAGAAACAATACCAAATTTTAAAGAATTAAGCATGTTTGCTTACACATTTGTAGACAAAGAAACTGGAAGAAAATATATCAAGATACACACAATGGTTATTTCTGAGTCCCTAAATTATGATTTTTTCCTGCTTTTTTCCATTCATTCAAAATATTTATAATAAAATTATGTTATCAAAACTTTCCTGTACATTCCAAGTTCCTTTTTTAAAGCAAGACAAAACAAAACACTCTATCTTTGATGAATATAGATGAGACAGGATTCTTGTCACTCCTCTGATATGAAAAACACAGACTTATGTATGAAATTTCTTTGCAACAATGTGTTGTTTCCCCATGAAGATTATTTAAGATTAGATGGGTACGTCTACTGGAAAATTTATTTTTGTTTAAAATAATTTTTAGAACTAGAAGTCAAATTCTACATGGGCAACTCTTCCATGATAAAGGGAAGAAAAGAACCTAAATTACAACAGCATATTAAGGTTATTTTTACAAGTAAATTATGTGATTAATAGTTGCTTCCCCTTCAATGTGTCTGTAAATGGGGAAAAAGTGGGTTGAAACTCATGTTTATTAAGGACTGTTTTTTTTTTACCACCCTTTGTTGATTTGAATGTAAAAATGGTTTGCTTTACGTTTAAACAATTAAACAATTAGAAATAAAATTACTTTTTAGCATTAGAAGTCATAGACACAAGCTCATGGTATCTTGAGGATCCCTTTTTGGAAATTAACTTTGAAATGATACTTGCTTTATAAACAGAAATTGCTCCTTAGCTGTTCTTTTAAAATGTGGAGAACTGATTTTAACACATTTTAGTTTATTCTTTATAGTAGCCTTTGACACAAGCTTTCAAATTCCTGCTATGAATTGAGTTCAACTACCAAAACTTAGAACCTAACACCCACAGAAGAAAGCTTGTGAAACCACTTTTAAAAACTGAATGTTAAAAAATAAACACTTTTAAAAACTGGATGTTAAAAAGCAAACATGACGTTAAAAAAATGGGAAAAGAAAATCATACAAAAAGATTTACAGTCTTCATTCTCCCAGCAAGTATTAATCAGTGCCTACTATATGCCAGGCATTGTTTTAGGAACTGGAGACACAACTTTGGACAGGACAGATTTGTTCCTTGATCTTTGGGAGCCTACCTCCTAATGGGGACTGATGGAACAGAAATAAAAAGAAGTTACTTTTATGTGCTGAGGAGTGCCAGTTACAGAGATGGAACAGAGTTTCCTGGGGGTGGAAGAAGAGGGAGAAGCCATTCCCTTAGTTAAGGATAGTTTGTCTGGTGACATATGACTTTTGGGTTGAATTCCTAATAACAAGGAACCAGCCTCTAGTGGGCAGATACAGATGAGGAGATTGCAAACAGGAAGGTAGTCAAAGCAAAGGCCTGAGGGCAAGAACAACCTTAGCATGTTCTGGAACTAAAAGGAGGCCAGTGTGGATAAACCTGGTGGGCCAGGGGTGCAAGTGAAGAGACATGAGATTCAATAGAGTACACTAAGGGGGGCCTCATTCCCACTGTTGAATTGGAGAATCACCATCTTCTGTGCCTATTGTCTTTCTGCTGGGACAGACAAAGTACACTAAAGTCAAAAAGAAATATTTGAAAATCTCTGTAAGTAGTTTTAACTTTATTCCAGTTGCTGCAGGATACACACACACACACACAATATATATATATATATATATATATATACACACACACACACACACACACACACACACATACACACATATATATATAAACATGCTACAAAATGTAAATTCACAAACATATGCATATATAAGCATGTAAACATGTACAGTGTGTGGCTACCACTGTGCTAGGACAGTCTGTGCTCACACAGAGTAAAACTTACTCAAGAGAAAAGGCAGACACACACATACAGGTGCTTTTGAACACTGGACAAGGATCCACAGGACACAATCAGTGACTTACAAATCTTGGTAAAGGAGGTAAAACTGAGCACTACGATTTGGAAATACTTCAGCTGCGGAGGCCAAGTTAGCCATCTGTGGGTGGAGCTCAAGAAACCAAAGGTTACTAATAAAAGACACACAAATGACATGGACAGGCATATTCTGAAAATAGCAGAGCTGGAAAATGCTAACATTAGAGACAGAGTCAATAACAACAATGAAGGCTGCCAGAATTAAGTGGATTGGTGCCACATACAAGACATGATCTAAATAGAAAGAAACTCAATCCTCTGTGTGAGAAGGTGCAAGTTGTTTTGTTTGAAGAAATATAATCTTGCACACTGGAATAAGCTGGAAGACCAAATGGGGGCAAAAAATATTAGGGAGAAAGCAAATCAGAACAATATGAAAACAATAATACCTGAGAGCCAAGTATAATAAAAAATTTACTTTGTTTTGCTCAGAGTTATAGGAATGACCTGACAGGGGAGACTGCACTACTTCTTGTACTCCATTACCCTTTGGGGTAAAATCCGTTTGATAAAGAGATTCGGTTTGATGTCACTGACAGTATTAATTATGCATCTGTGTGTGGCTACCACTGTGCTAGGATGGTCCGTGCTCATACAGAGTAAAACCTACTCAAGAGAAAAGGCAGGATGGGAACAGTGCCTGGCATGTGGAGTGCATCCTTTCACAGAAGCCTCTCAACAGAGCAGATAATGGGAACAACTTGACTACAGCCCAGGGTCACACCCTATGGCAACAGCAACAGTTGCCTGAGGGTGGGCAGGAAAGGGCATCACTGAAATTGGCCAGAGCTACCAGGGAAGGCTGCTGGAATCACGTGGGACTTGAGGCTGTCCTCCCAGTGCCTGTGGAATTTAGATAATGTGGTGGAGAGGCAGGGGAAGGTGTTTCTGAATCATTAACAGCTCAATGAGAGCAGTTCAATCTGCTCCAACTGTGAGTCTGGAAATACTGCCTAATTATTAGCTAGCAGGTGAACCAAGGGGAAACAAACCACTGGCGTCACCGCCAGCTTCCACCTGGCAGCAACACCATCAGGAGAGCCTTTACATCCTACTACCTGGGCAATACCAAGAGGGAGGAATCTTGTGCTTATTAAACCAGCAAAATTAATTTAAATAATTCCCAGATTCATCAAGGATGCTACAAAGAAAATATCCAGGCATCCCTGATGAGACTATGAATAGAAAACTCTTTTGGAAATAATTTCAGGGTGTTTCAAGATTAACCAAAATGACCGTATCATCTGTTGACCTGGAAAATGATCTTAAAGAAACAGTCCAAATGGGAAATAAAAATCCAAAGATACTAATTGCAGAATGATTCATACTATCTGCAAATGGGGAGCATCTTAAGGACTATCAACAGGGTTGTTGAAGTAATGGAAATAGATGAAGGTGATCATTAAGCCGTGGAACGGTGAAAGGCTAAAATGATTTTTAATACTCACTGCAGGTGGGAGTGCAGAGTGGGTTGAATTTTTTTTAGAAGGCAACTTGGGCAATATCAGAATTTAAAATGTACAGTCCTGTGGGTCAGTTCCAGAAACGCAGAGTACCAGATAGTTAAAGCACTTAAAGTGTATAAGAGATACACTCATTTCAAGACATCTTCTAATTTTATGTTTTTTAAAAATCAGATCACCCATAATACACTTTATCTTTGAAAAAAAGGATAGTGATATAGATATTATTGATAGACCCATTTTTTTTCCCCATGGGAAACTTGAAGATCAAAGTAGTAAAGGGATTTATCCTTACTAGCCCTAAATTAATATTCCTAACAAGAAAAAGCCAAATCTTTCACTCATGTTCCATGATATAGCAGGTGGAAATTTCATAAGGCTAAAGGCAGACATCTTATTTAGGTCACAGTACGTCTTTGTTTAGGAATAGAACCCCATGGGGTGGCAGGGGGCAGCGCAGCAGCACACATGGGAGCAAACAATGGCTTGCCTATTCTAGCTAGCCTGGGAATTACAACACTGTTTCCACTATTCTTGGGAGAGAGGTAGGAGAGGGGGAGGAGGATGATTTGTTGGTCCTCTGACCTAGCTTGTGTGAAAGAACAAATAAAAATAACTTGTATGCAAATATAAGATGCAGTGTGAATACTTAAAGGAAGGTGCAGTTGTAGGAGCTCTCCCTCCCAGGGCTGTGCAGGCTTAGCAGCAGATTCAAAAGCCAGGTGAGGCATTATTATTTCACAGCAGGAAATGTGATAAGTCTTACTGTTTTTAAAAGCCATGTGAGTTTCACAATAATCAATTAATTAATGAAGAAAATATTTAACACTAGTTACAGCACAGAGATATAAAATCAGGGCACAGAAATGAGCATCAGACATGAAAACCGACTCTTCAGAAGGCAAGGTTGCTTAAGGAGGAGAAGGTGGCATGGCACCAGGTGTCTGTGTCCAATAGTAACTTCAGAGGATGCATATCATATTCATTCAATTATTTATCAAGGACAATGCCTGCGGACATTCAGTGAGTAGATGATATTTTTGGCGAGTACAACAAGACTGTGTCAGCTAATAATGTATTTCATTTTGGGTTTTAAAATATCCCCTTTTCAGGGCCTTGTTACTTGATTCCAGACCATTTTTCTGTGTCTCAATTTCACCATCTGCATTCTGAAGAGGAAAATCTCTGCCCCAAATCAGAAGTTTGAGACTCCTTCCATTCAAGGACTTTACTTTTTACCTTACCCTCTCTGTCCTAAATTAAATATTTTTTCCTATCATTTCCAAAAAGACATCATCTTAATCTTAGTTTATCTTGATTCTCTCTCAGTTCCACCACCTCTGCACTCTAGAAAGTGAACCTAGAGGTACTCTACTACTTATCTACCCCCCTGACCTTTTTATTTTTTTATTTTGAGACAAGGACTTGCAGTTGCTGAGGCTGGCTTTCAACTGGTGATCCTCCTGCTTCAGCCTCCCATGTCACTGGGATTACAGGAGTGCAACTACTGTGCCTGGCTGTCTTAATTTTTTCTTGATATCACATTTCCCTCAAGTTACCCCTCAATACATCTGCCTGACTTATAGACAAGTATCATCACAGAGTTGATCATACAAGGTATTTCTAGTTTACAAATTTCTCATCATTCTTTTTTCCTCTGGTTGTCATTTTTGAAAAGGATTTAATAGTTAGTCCAAATTTAAATATGAAAAAAAATTAAAAACCATGAAACCATTAATATCATGAGGGCATGCTGATGCTAATCGTGTGTGTGTGTGTGTGTGTGTGTGTGTGTGTGTGTGTGTGTGTAGCCCCTTTTGACTTTTCATAGGGTCTCCTCTGGTACCATCTCACTCAATCCTTCATTCAATCTTGAGCCCACCAAACTGGCTTCTACCCCAACAACTCTGCCAAAATGGCTCCTGTTAAGGATTTCAATGCTCCCATCACCCACTGCCATCTTTTAACTTACTTTTCAGAAAACAGTCAATCCTGCTAGCAGCTATGTGGCTGAGAGATGTGATGTGGCTCCCATAACGTCGTACACTTCTGTTTCCCTTACAGTTTTCTGGCCACCTGCTTCTTCTCAACCCCGTTTGCCGGCTTATCATCTTCTTCTGAACCTGTAACTGCTGGAAGTTTCCAAAGCCAACTCCCACACCTCTCCTTCCTCTGTTCTCCTCATGCCCTCTCCCCCATGTCCACAGGCCAATTACAGTCTGTATGCTGATGAACACAGATATCTCTACACATGACTATCTCTGGCTCCCTCGGTCCTTACTCCAGACACACATATCCCTCTGCCTACTCATTCACATCAAGACTTCTCACAGGAGCCCAAACCTGGGGAACAAATCTGAATGCCCGATTTCCACCAAATTTGTTCCTTATTTCATGAAATGCCAGCACCGTGCAGTTGCTCAAGCTAGAAAGATGGGACCCATTTTGATTTCTCCTCTCCCAAAATTCACCCTAAATCACAAGTCCTCTACCCCAAGGATGTATCTCAAATCTGCCTCATGTCTCCAACTCACTTCCATCCCTTAAGTGAGAGCCATGCTCACCTCTCCTGGATACCTGCAGGTCCTGACTGACTTCATTGCTCCGTCTCCCCACCCCCAATCCCTCATCTTATGACATTTAAATTTGATCACAGAGTCAGTATGTTAAGGGAGTTAATAAATCACTTCCACTTAATTTTAAAATTAAGTCCAAGCTCTTTCTCAGGACCTACAAGGCCTCTGACTATTCATTTTAAACTCTTCTCCTAATGGCATCCACTTCATCTGCCAAAAGGACCCTCCAGGATTCCTTTGAGCAAGTCCAGCTCTTTCCTCCGATTTCCCCAGACTTGGCTCCTTCCATCCTTCTGGATCCCAGTTTACATTGATCTTCAGAGAGAAGCTTTTCCTGGTTGCTTGAAGATCCAGGCTAGGGATTCTTCCTTTTATACTCTGT
Organism: Spermophilus citellus; assembly: GCF_964194105.1. Lineage (NCBI taxonomy): Eukaryota > Metazoa > Chordata > Mammalia > Rodentia > Sciuridae > Spermophilus > Spermophilus citellus. The sequence continues at coordinate 44,975,076 of NC_138182.1, read as the reverse complement.
GATTGCAATGTTACATTATTTTCTCCATAATTACTATTACTATTTGTTCGCTTGTTAACTGTCTCCACCATCATTTTTCACAGTGGTAAATTGATGGGTAAATGTGGGATGGAGCGAAGGAAGGACACTGTCAAGCTATGAAATTAAAAATTGTATGAATCACTAAAATCGGGGTGGGAGAATGTTAATATTAATTCAAAAAATCTATTTGTGTTTAATAAAAATTGTTTCAATATTATTTTTATATACTTTGGATTTATTTTTATATATACATTAAAATCATATCTTCTTCTCAAAACTACTAATTTCTTTGAAAAAAAATTTCAAAGTATAAAATTAATGTGTTTATTTAAAAATAGTTTAAGGAAATCCTTTTTGTTTCTTCATCTGCCCTCAGCCAAAGGCAATGGGTATGAGGCTGCTGGGGTGGGATGGGTCCCTCTGTCCTGACAATTCTAAGTTAATGCCAAAAAGTCTGAGGCAAAATCAGGCATGGCTCTGCAGGCATTTCTGCTATTTTACACTAGTCATTATAAATAATTCACATAAAAAAGATGAACCACAAATAAGAGAAAATAATGTGAAGCATTATATGTTTTTGAATTACTGCTGGAAGGAAATTCATTTTCAGCCAAAACACAATAGTACTTCACCCCTTTGACATGTAGTTGGCTACAAGTACCGGTAACTGGCTCCAGGAAGATCATATATAAATTTTTGGAGCTACCTGCTGTGGGAACTTAGGCCTAAAAACCTCATAAAAGACAATCATGAGCCTTGAAGGAAGGTACTTTCTAATTTCTTCTCTTTGTATTGGAAAGGGGAAAAATGGCTCGTGATCATCCTAATAAAAAAAGAATGGGTGAAAGGGGCCAGAAATCATAGGCAAAATATTATTTTCTTTAATACACATTCATTGAGTACCAATTCATGGGCAATAACTATGTCAGGAGGTGTAAGGGGCACAAAGAATAAGTAAAACAGTTCTCTACTTCAATAAGATTTTCATCAAGCAGAAGAGGTGGTTGGATGGACAGATAGATGAACGAACAGACATAAAGATGGATAAATAAATACTGCATAAAGGGAGGGAAGTGACTGATCATGGTCTCCTTGCAATAAAAAGAATGTAAAATGAAATAAGGAGGAGCTGGGGAGACTTTGGTTATGAGTGTGAAGAAATGGGCAGTTTATTATTTGGTCCATTTCTCAGTTGCCTTGTGAAATCTCAATACGCTTTTCTTTTGTTTTAATATACAAAATCCTTATAGTGAATGAATAAAAAATACCTCCTCTTGGTCAAGTCTTGCTTAAGCAGTCAAGGTGAGGATTTAGTGGTTCTTTTCTGACTAGTCAGTTTCATTCATAGTAGCACTCCCAAACCCAGCACATCCCTCATCAGGCACAAAAAGAGGCACTAGTACTTTTCCAAACCCACCCAAACTAGAGAAAATGGTCAAGACATGTTGTTCTTCAGGACTTACCTGGACCTTCTCCAGACCTCTGTGTCCTCATCCAGGAGATGAAAGGGCAGGCAGCCATTGGAGAGCAGCCACCAGTGCTCTGTGCTACCCCTGGACCTTCACACGGGTCTACAAGGTGAGCAAGAGCAAGAGCAAGAGCAAGTGGAGATGCAGCTATGGCCACAGCTCCTTACTAATTCCATCAAGCACATGGGAGAGCATCCAAGAGGTATGTGGCTTTGCACCTTGAGCCTGCCATGGAGTTGCTGAAGGTCACCAAAGACAAAGAGGCCCTCAGATTCATCAAGAAAGGGTAAATCACACATCCTCACCAAGAGGAGGGGAGAGGATGTCCCAGACACCGTGAGGAAAGCCCCACTCCCATTCACAATAAAACCTTTAAAGTAAACAAACAAACAAAAAAATCAAAGGGTGGACACAAAGATTTCACATAAACTCTGGTGCCAGATACCTGGAGTATCCTGTGGTGACATAAGGACAAAGAACAGATGAGAGCAGTCTGCTATATGCACAGAAACAGTGAAGATAGATTTGCCAGTGTGGAGTAGATCACTAAAGCTTCAACAGCGCACTGTCTCTCAAATCTCTCTGCAAATGATTAACACACTAAACCCCAGTGTGAGATATTACAACCTAAAGCTCTCCTTCTTCTAGCTCTCCTACTTCATGATTCTACTAACTCTGAGTTGGAGCTGCCATGATCCCACACAGTGAGCATCATATTACAATGAATTTTTTTTTTGTGGATGATGCAGGGTATCCGACACAAAGCCTCATGCACACTAGACAAGCCCTCTACCACTGAGCAACAGCCAAGCCCCAACAACACATTTTTATCTATCCATTATTCCATTATTTTTGCCCCACATCTTCCTTTTTAGGCTCCCATTTACATGAGCAGAAGAAGCAAGGCTTCATCCACTGTTCCTTCCTGGATACTTGGCCAGAAGGAGGCTGTTTAGAGGGAATCCTTTGTTTACACATTGAGAGAGGTCATCACATATACACTGTGAAGGAAGGGTGCACGCCCTGCGCACACTCTGCTTGGGTTCCAACGTGGGCTCAACAATGTCAAGAGCTTTGCCAGGGAAGTGGGTGAGAAAACGAACACTTCTGGCTCTTTCCTGTTCATATTTTCACAAAATTCCTAATTTTCTTCAAAGAATATAAATTCAGAAATCAGGTAGAATCAAGATGAAAAGCAATAATACAAACTAATGTAGCTATTGATGTGAGATTTTAGGTAGTCTGTACCTAGTAATAGTAAGAAAAGAACAGCACTGCACGCTTTTCCTCAGATTACTAGAACTGAGACCATCTAATTTTAAGCATCTGAACTCTTTTGTCTTCAAGTTTGTGCACCTTCCCATTTGTCCTCCAGGACTGGCTGCTCGGCAGATGCCATGACCAAGTCAAAGGCCCTGAAAGAGCAGAAATCTGTCCTCCCACCTCTTGCACTTGTTTCTTGAAAGCCTGGAGAGATTAGAGCTTCTTACAATGATTCTCCTGTATCACTCACAAGGCGGTGCATGTGATTAATGCTGCACAGCCTCCTTGGATCCATTAGAGAACAGATATACAAACAAACGAGAAATGCCTTCACTACCAAAAAGATTACTTTAATTATAGAGATACTCTTCCTGTGGTTCTTGTTAGAAGTTACTAGGTTGCTTTATTTCCTGATGGTATTAACCAGATGCTAGTCATTTTACCATTGGGTATCATATATTCTATATTTTTAGGATTTTCCCTCTAAGTCATACAGTGTGAGAGCTGCTAGGGAGCTGAACACCCTCCTATGGCCACCACGTGACAGAGTGGAGTAGGAGTTAACAAGGTCTGTTGCCAGGGCCTTCGGTGCTCTGCTTTACCCTTCTTACTCTGACTTTTTTCTATGCTTCGGTGGCCTTCCCAGTCTCCTCTAGCCAGTCAGGGCTTGCTGCACAGTGGGCCCCGCATTGCCCCTGAACCATCTAGGTTCTGCCCTACTCCTGGCCAATTCCCAGCAAGGATGACATAGAAAATCTAGACAAAGATGAAATCATTTTCCTCTATTATTTTTCTAAATTGCCTTTTTCCTACCCATGACTAGGCAGTATTTTCTCACAGCTGGGGATGAACAAATTCAAAAGACATTCTCAAATACATGGTTTCCAAGAGAGAGGCCACTAAAGTCTTGAAAATATAAAATGAGCATTTTTTGAGTGATTGCACAGCTCATAAAAATGTCTCTGGTTAGACCCTCATCAGCAGTGATTCACTCTGGGCAAGAAGTCCCCTGCGGTGACTTTAGTTGCCTCACATTAGGGCACCAAGGCCTATTTTTCCTGCTGAGATGGAATAAGTGGTGAGGATGCATTAACTGATGGAGGTCACAAGGGTCCCATCCAGTGAAGTGAGGAATATTTCTTTAAAGATGCCCTTGTGGTCTGGGAGACTTAGCGGAACTTGAAGACTACAGTATTTCTCCTTTCCTTAAGAAGAAAGTATCCTTTTGCTCTGTAGGCGTTAACTTTCAGAAGTAAACCCTCAAGGTCAAAACTGTATCTTTTATGGTAGCAAGAAAATGTCCCTGATGAGGAAAAATATAGTTTACTACGGTTCAAAGATATGTGTCTTGACACAAAAACATCTTTTTCTTTAAGATAAAAACAGATTAAAAGATTATACAGAGTGTGTCTTAGGTTTTTTGGTTTGTTTGTTTGGCTACTATAGCAAAATACCATAGTCTAGGTGGCTTATAAACAAAAGTTTCTCACTCTCCTGGAGGCTGTAAAGTCCAAGAGTGGTGGTGGATTTGAAATCTGGTGATGTCACTTCTTGTTTCATAGAGGGCCTCTTCTCCCTGCATCCTCCCACTGTAGAAGGGGTGAGAAACTCTCCTAAATCTCTTTGCTGTTCCCAACCACAAGGGTGCTGGCTTCATGACTTAATCACAGCCAAAAGCCCCATCTCCTAAATCCATCACCATAAGGGTTAGAATTTAAACATATGAATTTTGGGGGGAACACAAACAATCAGACTATATAGCACAGTGCTTGAGTGCAGTAGATAATCCATATGCAATTTTAAAATTTGTATCTGCAAGCTAACTTATAGGCACTTTTTGGCTAAGCTACTTTGACAAAAACTATTTTTTGTTGTGAAATTGTGTTGTAGTTAATACCACAGAAATTTAGCATCTAATCATTTTCTCTACCCATGCCCTGGCCAAATGGGGTGTACTGTTTCTCCAAGAGCCCAGCACCTGCAGTGACTTAAGGACTCAAATTTCACTTGCAGATTCTAGGGCGTCACAGGTGAAGGTCTAAAGCAGGCTTAGAAAGCTACTGTCCAGGAAACACTGATACAGGTGACTTGTGGAAACTGCCTTGAGTGATGGGTGTGCACTAGGCACACATGGGTTGCCTCCAGATGGCTTGTAGAGGACAATGGCTTTGTTACTACTCCTAGAATGGGAGAAGTCTGGATGAGGGGACCTTTGTCACAGGGGCCAACCCTTTTCTTTTCATTCCCATAAAACAGTAATTCATCCAAGATCACTCTCCTCTTCTTCCCTCCTCCTTCCTACATTTCTCTCCACTGAGAGTATATTAACATGTTTGGGTCCCTACCATATGTCATATACTTTACATTACTAATCTTGGAAATGGCAATAATTCTCTGATGTTATCATTTCCCACTTTATAGATAAAAAGACTCAGAGAAGTTATGTAATTTGCCTAAGTTCACACAGCTGAGAGAAAGGGCCTGGATTCAACCCTAAGAACTCAGGCTCTAAAGCTACCCATCATCTACTTCTTTCAAAAACAATTGCTCCACATATGAAAGGCAAAATATTTTTTCTAATGCGAATACTACAGACAGGGTTCCCACCTACTGTTGCTGACAAAAGTTCATCTTACCTATGCTAATCCTAAAAAATTCAAATTTTCTTTTTTCTTTGAGAGAGCTTGCTTTACTTATTTTTAGACATAAATGTTCATGTTAGTCTTACTATTTATTGTCATTTTTTTGGTTTCTGTCATAAATCTGAGAGTATGACCATTATGGTCTCATTCATAGCAGTCTACTTCATATCATTATGGTATTCCCGGTTCAACTTTAGTACTAATTCTAAATCACTGGAACCCAAATCCTAAATTCTTGCGATTTCCTGGAAATCCTCACATTTCAAACACAAAAATTAAATAATTGAAACCTTTTTAATTTTGATATAAGATTAAAAATATCTATGATTCCCCTCTTTCATCATCAATGATAACTTTCCACTTAAGCATTGTTTTCTTTTAAATGATATTTTTTTTTTAAATATGAAGATAGGGCTGATTTATCTTTAGACCTATCTTTTGCATAAGATATTTTGCTTTAGTTATTTCTCCCCAAATCTTGATAAAGTGGAAATGGTTTAGGTCAACAGACATGGATATCAATTCCAGCACTCTCTCCTTCCATCTGGGTAACTTTTGGGTAAATTAGTTGATTTCACCAGGCTCAGTTTCTCACCTATAAAATGGGGTCACTAGTAGAAGAAGACAGGTTTTGTTACTATCTTTTTTTGCATGCATAGTAAAGTCATTCATAACAAAGCCTCATATTTATACTGATTATAACTCTAAGGAACATATAAAAGCCTTTTAAAAGACTGTCTGAAAACTGCTGCTTCTAGACACAAGGAAGTAATAGGGTACCATGGTTTGGAAGTGAGGTATTTCCTAAAAGCTCATTTTAATGCAAGAATATCCAGTGATGACATGATTAGATCATGAGAGCTGTAACCTAATCAGTGCATCCTTGTTTGAATGGAATGACTGGGTGGTAACTATGGGCAGGTGGGACATGGCTGGAGGAGGTGGGTCACCAGGGGCATGACCTGGAATGGTGTGTTTTCCCTGTTATCACCCTCCATGTCCTGAATTCCACCATGTTTTGAGCAGTTTTCTCCACTTTGCCTTTCCCCATGATTTGCTGCCTCACCTTGGACCCACAACAATAAGGCTGGCTTTCTGTGGACTGAGACTTCTGAAGCTGTGAGCCCCAAATAAACTTTTCTTTCTCTAAATTTTTCTGGTTGGGCGTTTTGGTCACAATAATGATGAAAACATGGGATAGAATTTATCCTCCCATGTCAACCAAGATAGGAGATTAAATATGCCAAATGACAGTTTTTAAGACATGGGACAATAGAAGGCACAGGACAATGATCATTAACCAAAGGGAAAAAGATGAAATGAAACCTATGACTGTCCTAGCTTACTGTGTAGAAAGTTTCCAGGACTTAACACAAGAAAAAAAAAAACCCAAACAGAGACTGAAGCCTACTCTGAGTTCAGTATTTGTGGAGCCAAGGCCTCTGGAAATTACACAGCAGAATATAAGGAATAAAGAACACATCAGAGAGCAAGTTCTGCAGATCTTCAGAGGGACATCCTCAAAGTCCTTGGCTGAGTGTCCATCAGGAAGTACCAAGCTGGGAGCAAAGCCAGGGGAAAGGAGCCCTGGTATCATTTCTGAAGCTCATCAAGGGCTGGAAAGAGGTCTAGTTCCCAACAGGCAGAAAGGAGAAACCATACACCGAGGAAATTCCTGGAAGTATTTCACCTCAGGAGTAGACTAAATTCTCTCCCGTCTTAAGGCAGCTCTGGACTTACCCAGGCTCAAAATCAAGCTGAAAAGAATCAAACTGTTGGCTGGAGTTGTGGCTCAGTGGTAGAGCACTTGACTAGTATGTATGAGGCACTGGGTTTCATTCTCAGAACCATATATAATAAAATAAAGGTCCATCAACAAGTAAAAAAAAAAAAAGAAAGAATTAAACTGTTGCCAAGGAACTCCAATCCAATCTCAAAAATAGTTAATGCAATTTAAAAGGAACCCAGATCTTGACAACATGAAATTCAGACTCTTCAGCAACCAATAAAATATTACTAGGCATGCAAAGAAATGGGAAAATGGGACCCACCACCAGGAGAGAAATCAATCAAGAGAGAGTCTCAAACGTTACAGATAACAGAATTAGCAGATAAGTACACTAAAGCAGCTCTTAAAAATACACTCCAGATGCACAAGAAGGTGGATGAAAGCTGAAACATGATAAGGAAAGACGTGGAGATACATTTTTAAAACAGAAGTAATCTGGAAAGATAATGCTCAATTATGAGCAAAATACATCACAGATGTCAGATAACAGGGGTTAGTGGTTGAGGCTACCCTTTACTTCTACACACGCTTAAAGACATAAAGGATATTCTTTAGAATTGTCTAAGGACTGAATATAAAAGTTGCTTTTACAAATCTTATGTATCTTTACATAATTATTTATATAAATGTATTAATAATACATTTATTTAATTGTATGATTACTGAGTGCCAAACTCTGTGTTTGATGAGAAGAAAAACAGATGAATTAGGTATGTTCTTGCCCAAAGAAACCAGACAGTCTATTAGACAGATGACAGATAGGTGCATAATATGATGTATCCACAACTTGAGAACACACACTAAATGGTAAGGCTACAGAATATGAAAGGAAATAAAGAGAAACAAAGGATATATAAATCACTGGACAATTATTCCATAGTTATAAATAAAAAGCTTTGACATTAGTCCAAAACAAAAATCCAATATATACTAATGTGTATGCATGCATGTGCAGAGACACATATCCTTGTATCAGGAGAGGAACACCCAAATTAATTTTAATATGGAAACTTAACCATTTGGTTTTTCCTCCTGTTCTCTGCTGAATTAGAATGGCCCATCTGAAGAAAATTATGAATTTCAAGCATGGAATGAATGTAAATATTTTCCATCAGTTCATGAAACTATTAAAGATACCAAAATTTCTCTACTCCTGAGGAAACCAGGAAAATTAGGGAATGTGTACAGAACATATTCACAGACAAATAGATATACAATTATTTTTGAAATACTTTCTCTAATTATTGTCTAGTTGGTAATAAAGTGACTAGGATAGTCAGACAGACTAATGATTAGTGCATGTATCCGAGTATGACTGAATAAATAAAGATTACACTAACCAAGAGGCATAATCTAGTATAAAATTTTTAGGATATTGTAGCACACACAGGAAAATCAAAATTAAACATTAATAATTGAGAAGAAGTCAATCTATACAAAGCAAGCAAATTTATCTTTTTGATAGCATGGATGATAAAATTATTATATTAAGCATTTGACAAGCAATTTCATTTGATAACATTTCTAGCCAGCAAGGATGCAGGCTATTTTCATTTGTGAACACTTATTTGAAAATATTTCTTGATTGGCTTTAAGTGAAGTCAATTACCTTGAATAGGATCATGGTACAGGCAGAACCAACTATTTTTTGGAAACAATTTTCTACAGATTCTCTTCTCTCAAGAAATTCTGTAGATACACATAGCACAAGCATAACACTAGAATGAAAGTTCCAAGACAGTGTGTGTGTGCCCAGCACCATACATGGATATAATTGGGCTCTCTACCTCCACCATCCATTTGTGGATCTGCAGCACAGGTGCAAAACCCACCTCCTCTCTTGCCACAATTAAATATAATCCCTATAAAACAATTTAGATAGCTTTGAAAAAGAAACACACACACACACACACACACACACACACACACACTTTTGGAAGTTGCCTTTGTGCTTAAAATCCTTCAATAATTTACACTTCAATAAAATCTCCACTCCTTACTTTGGTAGGGAAGATCTGACCTCAGCCAACCCTTGCAGATTCATGATAAGTGCCAACTTGCCAAAACCCACTCCACCCCAAACACTACCTCTTGCCCACAGACGTCCACCTTTCATTTCCTTGAAACAGCAGGGCTCCCATCACCTCAGGACTTTGCACAGGGCATTTTCTGTTCTTGGAATTTTATCATCTGCCCAATTTCCCCTTTTCTCTTGCTCTTCCCTCCTGCTACCTGGATAAGTTATCCTTCAGGGCTTAGCCTAAATATTACTTCTTCAGAAAAGCCTTTCTGAACCCCACCTCAATACCACCAGACAAAGGTAGGTCCCCATAGAGAGCCATAATATTCCATAACTGTAATTAATCATTTGCACAGTTATTTAGATAACATCTACTATTTTTAGAAATACATAGGCTCCATGAGAGCATCATCTATCTGTCACATAAATTGCTGTTTCTCTACTTCCTTTAAAATAACTGTACTCTGAGAATCTTCAGTAATGAATAAATATGCCAATGTACTGTCCTAATATCTTGGAGTGGAGGTAAATAACTGTGCAAAGTGTAACAAAACTGTCAAAAATACATGAAATCAGGTACACAGAATGTGAAACATAAGCCAAGGGCCTATTTGCTATCTGACATTGGATAATGAGAAATCATTCAACAAGATAGAAAATAAAAGCAAAGGCAAATTCTGGGCATTATCTGTGAAAGAGCCCCACCACTGTGCACCAGGCTGTCTGTATGCCCTTAATCATGACTGGGTCAGGGAGTGTCACCATTAATATCTGGAGAGACTCGAGACAGGAAGTATGCTGATATGGAGTATTCTTTTTATTTTAAAAGCAAGCACATGGGTTGGTTTATGGACAGACATTTCTCTTGGGTGTGTCTGTAGGTGGAAGCGATTATTTCAGGCAGGGTTTCCAGATTATATTTGTTACTTCTGACCACTTCTCTCAATTCAAATGCTGGAGTCCAGGAATGGTCAGGAATCCAGTGGGTCACCAGGGCAGAAACTGGTGAAGGGGGAATTGGGGACATGATTGGAGATTAGACTGACACGAGCTGAACAGCCAAGGGCCCATCTAATTTCACAGCAAAAGCTTGGCTGGGGCAGAAAGATCCCCAGGACTTCCACAACCATTTGTGTGCTGTGGCTGCCAAAGCCACACGTTTCCATCTGCGCTTCCTTCCTGAGCTCTAGAATCATAAGTGGACTACTCACTCCATGTTTCCACCTAATAGGCCCTCCAAACTTTCCATCAAGCCTTTCAAAGGAAACCAGTCACCTTCCCTTACCCCTCTTCTCTTTCTACCTTCCCCTCATTCTCTTCTCAGTAAACGACCCTACTATTTATTCAATTTCCAAGCCTATGTACCCAGGAGTCATGGTGATTCCTTACTCTTGTTATGTTCTACAGGGACTCAGTCAACCATTTCCATTGTTTCTACTTTTAAATGGCTCTCGAGTACCTTCAGATTGCCCGCTCTCTGCTGCCAGGATTATGACTGGCTCTGTCATTATTAGCTCTTGTCTGGGCAGCTCCTACAGCCCAATCTGACTTTCCTGTTGTCAGCCTTCCTACACTGCCACTGCTACTCTGCAGAACTTACAAAAGTCCTCTGCAGAAACAGTGTTAACCCCATGACTCTCCTGATTGAGGCTCTTCAGTGACACCGACAGCACCCTTTATCTGTTATAATGTAACCACTTACCATGTTGATTTGTATCTGCCTATTTACTCTTTTCTGTTTCTCCCACTAGACTCTAAAACATGACAGCAAGGTCTATGTCTTGAATTCCCAGTATTCAGCACAACATCTGGCTCAGTAAATCCAGTTAAAAGGGGGATGCTTGAGGAGATGAAGGGATTTAACAAATGCCTCTTCATATCTGGGCATATTAGAGAGGATAAAGGTGTTCCTGGGAGGATTAAATAACCCCAGAAGGAAACTAGGGGAAAAATACCCTTAGGAAGCAGAGTAGAATTAAAATGAGTGAAAACATCAGTGAAGGGGAGAGGGTGATGAAGAGGACGGCGGGGAGAGGGTGATGAAGAGGACGGCGGGGAGACTATCTGCCACCTCAGCCTTCCCTCAGAGTGGCAGGAAGCCAGTAGCAATGGGAGCACTGAGCTTCTGAGGAGACAGCCAGGTGTGAGCCCAGGCAACCTAGAGTGTTTACAGACATGTGCAAGTAACAAGCCTCTTGCTGCCTCTGGGTTCCTCATGATGAGCGTGTGGTGCTCTCTTGCAGGCAGCCCTTCCATCATGGCTGACGAGGTGGCACAGTTCCTTCCAGAAGAATGCTCTAAAAAATGGCATGCTAAAAAATATGGGGTCAAAGAGGTATGTCAACTTAAATTCAAAAACAGTTAAGGAAAGAGTGTTAGCACTTGGAAAGGTGATTTCAGAAAGTTTGGAAAAGAGCAAGGTAGAATATCATTGCCCGGAGGGTATCCTTGAGGTACCACTAGTTCCCGTGTGGGCCTGGGGCCAACTCCAGGACCCAACTCCTGCTCTTTGACTCTCCTTCCAGCTGACGATGATAGCTTGGGGAAAGAAACAAGGGCAGATAGTAAGGGAGCAACTGATCACACAGATAGTGTCAAAGCTCAGTATTTGATACCCAGATTTTAGCCTATGATGCCAGAAGTGTGTGGTGTATGTGTATATGTGTGTGTGGTGGTCCCTGGAAAGGGACAAGGCATGCCACCAAAAACTCAGTAGAAGGTTTTAGGCAACACCTGTCCACAAAAGTTATTCTGAAACTTGAAATTAGGGCATTAGAGAGTGACACTGTTCAGCACAAACACAAACAAAATTATAAAACTAGATCATAGGAAGGATGTCTCATAAGGCAAAGAAGAGGAGCCTCCTCAGTTGACAGGAAAAATCTGGTGTAGATGGTTGCATTCTAGTGTCTCATGAGATGCTAGTGAGTATTTTTTAAAGACTAAATTAGGTTTGAGGAATCTTGGTACTAGCTCCTACTCTTTGAATGTGCACACTGCACATTAGCATAGTAAAGACTTTGAGAGTTTGCCATGGTTGTTAGTCCACCTAAATACTTAGGTGACATTTACCCTACCGAACAAGAACTGTGGGACACTAATGCTCCAATAGACCCATGCAGAAAACCTGGATTTATAACAAATCACAAAATATTGATAGCAAAACAAATCAACAACAATCACATCACAAAACTGAAATAAACTATGGATATAAAACAAACGTGAAAAAAAATGACAGGTGGAGATAAACAGTACCTAATAGAGAAGGCAAGACTTTGGAGTGTGGAATGCAGGATTGGGCTCTAACAACAAAAAAGGAGTGTTTTGGGCAAAAGAAACAAGTTCAATGTAATGGTCTCAAGTAGCGCTTCATATGAGGAAGGCAAATGAAAGTTCCTAAATTCGGAATGGAATTATGACGATAAAAGGAGAGGCAGATGCAAGAGGTGTGTTTATGGGAGCCCATAACAACAGCTCATCAGAAAGGTGCGACATGGCGGTAAATGGGATGTAATTCCCTGGGAAAGCCTCTGGATAAAATCAGAGGGTATGAAGAATGGACACCTTGCTTTGCTGATAATTTTAATCTCTCAATAAACTGGAGAAGCAGCAAGAAAGGGGATTTAGTGTCAGTTTAATTTTAACAAATATGGGAAGAGTGCTTGGTCATTTAGAAATATCAGAAACTTTGGGAGAAAGCCAAGTGCTCATAAAATCCAGCCTCTCTATAATCCTGTCAGAGATATTTTACAGGGGATTTCTGGGAAGGAATGTTACACTAAATAATCTTTAAGTCCCTTTTTTGAAACATTAAAGACTGCCTCTAACATTCTACAGTCACACTGAAGAACTCCAGAGGTGGCCAGCAGGAACAATGAGGGAGACACAGCTTTCCAGGGCTCTGCGGCTATGCTGAAAAGAAACAAAGAGTACCACACAACAGGTACAGCACGGAGCAGAACACGCTCCCTATAAACGCATTATAGAACTGTCATAAATGAAACAATGAGGTGCTGGAATTAAAAATAGAAAGATCAGCAATACAGGATAGATATGCCAGAAACAGGCAAACACATACCTAAGAATTTAATTTCTGATAAAAGACAGGAAAGCCAATGAAAGCATGGAAAATCAAAAACATAGCCAACTCTGGAGCAGGTAAATCATTATGTATTTAGAAATGGAATGAAGAACTTATATGGGAAAATTAAACAATTTTTTTAAAAAATACCAACATTAAAAGGCAAAATACAGACCAGATAATTTGAAGAAATATTAAGTCAAAGGATTAAAATGAGTAACACATAACCAATTTAAAAAATTACCAAGAACCCTATCTGATAAATGGACACAGTATGAGAAAAATCTATTTATAAAGAGGAATACTCAACAGTAAATAAAGGATTAAGAAGGCATATTAGCTTTCTCTCACTGTGATAAAATCAACTTAAAGGGAGAGAAAATGGGCTGTGGTTTCAGAGGTTTCAATTCATGGTCACTTGGCCCCATGTTTTTGGATGCATGGCAAGGCAGAACCATCATGGTGGGAGCCTGTGGTGGACCAAAGTTACTCACTTCATGGAAGCTGAGAAATGAAAAGAGAGGAAGGGGCAGGGGTCTCAATATCCCCTCCAGGGCATACCCCTAATGACTTAACTTTCTCCCCTCAGGTCCCACCTCCTACAGGTTCTACCTCTCCCAATAGTGCCAGAGGCTGTCAATCAAGCCTTTAGTAAATGGGCCTTTGGGGGATACTTAAGATCTAAATCACAAAAGAATGAAAGTGCATGATTTGCATCCTAAAATAATTCAAGGTAAAATGGTAGGATCAAATTAGTGAATTCTAAATACATCTGCATATTTGAAAAATTAGTTGCCCAGTACATAAAAATAATCTTTAAAATGTTAACTTCTTTTGACCTACATGTGGGAATTTATATGAGGAAATAATTCTAACTGCTGAAAAGTGCTATGTTTAAAAATATCCACTGTAATATTATTAGTTTAAAAAAAAAACCAAGGAAGACAGCCAATATTTAGTGAATACTTACTATATATAGATATAAGTTGCTTTTAACAAGTTATCACATTTAAGTCTCACAATGATTTCATAAAATAGACAGGACCACCATATTACATGAAAGGTAAAATACATTCACATGCTCAGAGAGAGTAAATTCCATAAAGACACTTGGCTAGTCAAAGTGGAAAAGTGGAAACATTTAGAATGGTTAAGCAACATGAAGATGATTTATTTGATAAATTATTTACATTTTTAATATAAAAGCATTAAGTAGGAAAACAATTTGAGACGTTAACAAAGTGCATAAAATAAAATCTTGTATTCAATGTGATTGAAATATTTTCAAAGAAAAAAGACAGGAACAAAATACATGGACAATAACCATACATAAAAGAAAACCTTTTCACTCTTATTGGCCTGAGGTCAGGTCAATAAAAGCAGCTGGCTGGTAACCCTGAGAACAAAGCAAAGTATCATTCCATTGTGAGACTGCAGAAAGGAGGAAGAGAATCCCAGGAAGACCCTGGAAGGCTCAAAACCTGTTTCAGCAGTTTGGCTAATACAGGAGATAGAGAACGCAATTCAGGGCAGATGCGGTAAATCTTCTATAACGAGTAGGGCTATAATTCCTTTCATGGTTAAGTTGCTGGGAAAATCATAAATTGGCCATGGTTAAAATGCCACAAGACTCAAAATCATATGAAAAATAATGAATAATTGAGATTTTGGTTTCCTCTAGAAGTCACACAACATTTTCTGAGAAAAGTGAGAGATGAGACAAGAATAAAGTAATTTCTGCTATGTGAAATCTCAGTTAGGCAGGTGGGAAAACCTGGGTGGAAGATTACCAATCTTATTCTCCTATTATCAGAAGAAATGTCTAGATCAGCTTTTGAGGAAAGGGCCCTGTATAAACACATGTCCAACCCACAGACAATGTCATTTATGTATGCGCACCCTGATCCCTGCCACAGAGAGCTCTTCAAGTGTAGGGATTTCATAGTATCTCCAGGAATTTTATAAATATGCTAAGTATAATGTTTTATAATTCAATCTTCATCTTTCCTTTTCTCTGTCTGTTATTTTTCCATGTCCTATCTATCCTTATGTTCTTTCTTATTATATTAAAAAAAACTATATATATTTAGATACATATGTGTACATGTATACATGGGTATATATGAATATACACATACATTCATGTATGTATACATTGTATATATGCACACCTATAATTTAACATTGCTAATTCAGACATTTATCCATACACACTTTCTTTTTTTTTTTTTGAAGAAAGAAGAAAAAGAAATAAAATGCTTAGTCAACTCAGCACACAAAGTCCATGTTTGTGGGCCTGACTCAGCATTCCCAAGGCAACTGTTTCCTAAGTAGTACACACTGAAGGGTTCATCTGCTATTACAACAAAGATCTTAGCATAATAACTGACCATCCCCTTTCCATGGCACAGCCTGTGAGGGTGTGGACCATACCTGTTTTGTTTACTGCAGAACCCTTGTGCCAGGGCAGGGCCTGCCTTAGTGAGTGTGTGTTGAGTGAGAAAGTGAGTGAGGCAGGAACATGCAAATCCAATGTGTCTCTCCTCCAGAGACAGCCCATCTTACCTTCCTGAAGACATTTCCCTAAGAGTCCAAGTGACTGATCTGGAAATTACTACATGACTCATCTGTACAACCATTTAACACCTGATTCTACACATGATTTTTTTAAACTCTTGTTGTTCATTACTTTTTTTTCCAAATTTAGGAAGCTATGCTTTTCAAAAACACTTATAAATGTATATGTTTACTCTATTTCCCAAAGAATTTTTTTATAAAACACATATAAAATCCTCCACAAACGTGTTGAATTAAATAATAAAATCTTAAACGACCTTTGACATGGTGACATTTCTAAACACATTATCTATCAAATTCATCGACTTACTATTCAAAAGTGTTGTAGACCAAAAAATGTAGACTTGGGGTCAGTTAAGCTGAGTTTCTAGCTCTGACACTTCAATGCTTTATTTTCCTACCTGTGAAATGGGAACACTGACAGAAGCAACAACAAAAATACATATCTACCTACTTCAGAGGGAAGACTGCAACCAAAGGGATGATGTACATAAATAAATTTTGCAAATCAGAGATCAAGAATTAGCCATTCTGTATACAAATTTGAAAAATGCAATTGATGCTGTGAGGCAACAGAGCTGAGACACTCCATGTAGCAGTAACAGTGCAGGTGACTGCTGCTTTGGAGAATGGCTATCAGGCATAAGAACAAGGCAACAAGGAAAAGAATCTCTAACACAATCCAACAAACACGCCCCACTCATATATCAAAGACCATGTTCAACACCCGCCATGGGGAGAGATTACAGGCACCTGTCACCCAAACCCTTTGGCAACACTGCAAGCATCTTCGAAACCAGGCGAAAGCTTACCAGATACAAGCTGCTGTCCAGGCAACCCCACGGGAACCATGCCCAAGTTGTTCATAGCTGTGGCCCAGGCTGTGGGATCTGTCACGGACATGTTGAGCTGCGTCGTGTCTATTGCTATACTCCCCAAACCATCAGCTGCTGTGGGAAAAATAAACTCTGGCTTAGAGTCAACATACAAGGGTCTTCACTTTAAAGAAAATCACAGTTCTAAACATATGAGGCTTCATTTAGCACATTTTCACCCCCCCACACACACACAGAGACACAAAAGTAATGATAATATTAAAGCACTATAATCTACAACAATGTTTTCTGCAGACACAAAGAGTTCCCAAATACTTTCTGGGAGGAAATTTAATGACATGTAGTTTGCGTTATACCCAGCATGCCATTAAGGAGGCAGATACCCTTGGAAAAAAGCAAAGAAGTGCTTCCTCCTCCCAGTGAAACATTAGACAAGTTCAAGGTCAAGAAGCAGTGTAGCAGTACGCTATTGGTAAAGCAAGTCAACTAGCTTAGTAAACTGAGGATAAATAAATGTATCTGTTTCCAAGTGTAATTCTGGACCAGGTACTCTTAACTGTGCAACAAAAGAGCAGATGCCAATCAGTAGGACTGGTCCTGATTGAATTTTTAAGTGTTACCTAGAAACACATTTCCTCCTTTTCACACTTCTATTACATTAAGGAAATTAAGGAATCATAATGTTAAGCAAATGCAGATGTCTACCTAAAGTGACTTTTCCAAAGTATTCCCTATAAACACTGAATTTATAAAATAAATTAAAAAATTAAAACACAAAGAGTACAGAGGTTTTAAAAAAAAATGTGTTAAATTTGACTTCATGCTCTTTGATTTTCCCGAGTTTCATGGTCTGATTTTTTTCAGAGCCTCAGCTCCTGGTTTAATTCCTATTTTCTTGGCCAAGCAAGCTTTTCTAGTGAGAACTCAAAATGTCTTTTTGCATCCTGTGGCTTTACCTGCAGCCATCATCTGGGGAAGCTCCTGAGGACACTGAGTGATGCTCTCAATTCCACCTGCATCTACCATTGAATTACAAGCATCCTGGGATGCAGGAGCACTTTGATAGCTGAGTTGGGGGTCCTCTTGGAGATCATCAGATTCTGCAAAAGGGGAGAGGAGTGTGGTGAGAAATCATAATAGTTAACTGAGTGAGAACTTCACAGGACCAACTGTTGTGTATTCAAAACAAATAACAAAGAACAACTTCCAGATAGGCATAGAAGTACAGCTGCTTCCTGTTGGTCCCTCAGCAGCTTGTCTTGTGGCTCAGTTTCTGGGAGCTTGGTGAGATATGTGGGTCAACTCATCAACTCACCTAGCACCAGGCTGGCTTAATAAACAGCATGGTCTGTGTGTATGTCAATGCTCCGCCTCGAAAGAAGAGCCTTCACAAATGGAGCTTATCAGCCCCTGTGCAGCCTCTTCCACACACTGCACATCAATGGAGAGGGCAGACTCAGGGCAAAATATGATTTTTTTAAGTTAAAAAATTAATTGATGTTGTTATTTTGGGAGACAGTCGTCTGTGAAATATATTCAGAGAGCAAAGAATGTCAGGAGGAAGAAAAAAGCAAGAACCCTTTTGCTGTGAGGCTGGAAAAGGAGGGTGCCTAAATTACAAAAGTCAGGAAAAGCAAGAGGGGAGAAGAGCAAGCTGTCCATAAGGAAATCTGAAGAGGGCTGGAGCAGCAAGAAAAAAAAAAATTTTTAAGCTCCGTAGAATGGTATTACCAAACTTTACAGGTCAAAATTTGTTTGGTCTGGATTTTCCTTAGAATTGCACAATTTAAATATGTTTTTTTATTATATTCTCACAGCATTGCTCTACCAGATATAAATAACAATAAAACATTAAATATAGTTACAAAGATTCCCTTTTTATCACGCTGTTTATAAAATTCTATGCCTTCTCTCTACTCTTAAAAATGCAAGAACCCATAGCATGCATAACTCTACAGGTTAAGTATTCTTTCACCTGTTCTCAATCTAGATGAGCAACCTGATGAGTTCGATTTTTAGCTGGCTTGATATAGCACATGAGTTTAAGTGTTAATTCTCATTTGGATGTCAAATTATAAATTTTTTAAACCAGGTTTGTGGTAGTGATAATTTTAGAATTAAATGTCCTAGTGTGTCAGTATATCTCACGTGAAGTTTGATCTTTTCAGGGTATGTTCTCTTATTCCTTAATTCTTAGGTGCAAGAATCAGTAGTCCCTTGAATACTGTAATGTCAAAAAGAGCTTCTTGCTAGTTGAACAGAAGTTTAATTCAAATGGAAGTTCAGGTTTCAATATCTCCAGGATAGGTGGATAATGAACAAATGGTTTCTATGGTCTCAAAAAATCTCTAGCTTTCAACTAAAGGGGCCTGTCAAATAGGATTTTTTCCCAAAAAATTTCTATCTAAACAGCAGTGAGTGATTGTAATTTTGGGAGTACACGGCACTCAGGATACGTAAATGTCCTTGCCATTACACTCTACTACCCAAATGAGTTCAGAACATACTCCTATATGGTGCATCAGGTATCTGAGGCAATGAGTGCCATCAGATACAGAGATTCTCATCACATAAAATAAACTTAATGGTGTTAAGAAATACTTAGGTATCTTCAATGTCTGCCCTATAGTTATTCATCCACTACAATATTTCTATCATGAAACCTCAAAGCACTTCTCTTTCTCCGCTTTCAACCATTTTAGGGCATCAATCACATATTTTGGTTGTGTGTGTATGGTCTAATGAGTCTACAGTTTGTAAACACTGTAATAAAGAACATCCCTTTACTTTGTAGGCTTTATGACTTGGTCCTTGCTGGCCACGTTTCACCTTGACTTTCTGCTACAATATTTTAGGGAAAGCATCTGCTCCAGGGCTCCAGGCCCAAACAAGGGTATCCAGTGTGCTGGAGGCCCACAGCTTCTACCTATGCTTTCCATGGCCATCTTAATAAACTGCTTCTATTTCTTTGGGGGGATTTAAAAAACAAAAAAAGTCTTGTTCCATTGGCAAGGAACAAGACTGGCAAGATATAATTTGTAGAGCTTGATTTATCCTCTAATTGAATTCTGAGACACTCAATTCATTACATCTCATCAATCTCCAAATCCAATGCTTTTTATGACACATAATGTCATGAGGTGAACAGGAACCTAGGATTGTGACTCTTAAAGTAAGTTCTATCATATCCCCGGTATTTCCAACAGTCTCAAGGCTGCCATGACATTGTTTACAAGATTTAAGCTGATTTGATCATATGGTTTGGAAGAAAGGTAATTCTTGTAATTAATTACTACATGGTGATTTATGACTAGTGGCAAGACCTATTTTTGTACCCTACCAACATCTATTGTTCCTATTGAATATCTGCCTCTTCAAATGATTCAAAACAATAGTACCTAATTTATCATTCAAATAAATTTCTCTGCCTTAGTTTTCTTATTCCTAAACTATAGAAAAGAGTAATATTCTTAATGGTGTTTATTTACACACAGAGATGTGGGGAGCTAGAAATTATAGCTAATAAAGCACTTTGAATATAGTAGGTGATAATTATTATTATTTTATTTGGAAATGTAGTGTTTCCATTAAGGTACCCTGGGATCTTTGTGTTCTGGTGGTAATTATGTAATTAATTATAAAACAGTGAATAACACTTGATATTTCTAAAGTAAGTGTTGCCCTAGTTTTCTATGCCACACCTAAATTGAAGAAGAATATTTTATTTTCCACAATTCCTTTATAAAATAATATAATGCACTTAAAAATGTATGATTTTTTTTTCCTAAGTTTTTTCTTTTCATGCACTACAAAAGCTTTTAGGAGATTCATGACCAATTATGAAATTGGCAGTTTCTACTTATAGGTTCCTCTGATGTCTGACCATCCTAAAATAATCAGATACATAAAATGTCAAGGATAACAGATCTTTGTTTAGAGTTAATGACTATCTAACCTGCTCTTTATAAAGATCTACTGAAGTACAAAATCTCATGCCCAGTTTCATAACTCTTCAACAACATATACTTGCTCAATACTTCACTGGGTTATATCAACGGAGAAAATAGCTTTAAAAGTCACAAGCCTATAAAAATATTATTTGGCATAAAATGGGGCACAGAACACTCCCACTCTTAAAAATATAACCCTTTATAATCCTTTCTAATTTTTTGCAGGCATCAAGGGCATACATATTTTGAATAATAAAACTCATAATTGTCCATGATGCATAGATTCTTACTGTAAAGCAGGTAGAGATCAGGTAGTTACTGAAATTTATTTTTATTAAAATAATTTTGTTTGATCTAGTTCCTTAGGTTCATTACCTACTTTAATAGCAAAATAATTATAGTGAGAAGAGCAGGTTTATTAATATCTTAAAAATAGCTGATACCAAATGAAGCATTTCATATAATATCTGAACCCTTCTTATTTCATAGGAACTCTTCATTAGCATCACCATAGTTTACACTTGTAATATAAAGAAAAAATGCATATCCATCCAAATTTCACTCTTCTGTCACTAAGAAACTATCTAACTTTGGTCTTCATGAAATTGATAGGACATGCTCTTGAGATTATGGGAATGTTCTATAGATTAAACAAAAGAAAATATTATTAAATAGATGTTTCTTATGTACTGAGGTTGTGATTCTTAAGCAACTCTTTATGAATAAAAAGGGAGATGTTTCTGCTTCCTATAATGATAAGCTAAGTAACTGCAGACCAATCTTTCTATTGAGGAACAAATTGGAAAGCCTAATGCCTTTTCATCTATTTTGTAAAATTCTATTATCTGTGCACAAACAAAAGAAACTCAAAGGAAATGCTCTATTTACTGTAGGGGGTTATCAAACAGGCTTCTATGGGTAATGGAACAGTCAACTGTGGGGTATTTTGTTTTACTGCTCAGAGAGATGAGTGAAGTTTGCAAGTCTAGAGTCAGAGTGGAATTGCTCTGCAAAATGTGGCCAAGCTGAACCCAAAGCTGAGTGCTCTGCAGGAAACACTGGCCACCCACATAAAGGAGGAGCTATGGAGAAGAACAGTGGCAAAATTAGGATTTCAGGGGCATTTACTGGAAAGCATGCTAAGCAAATATTTCCCCATCCCCCTCTACAGAAATGTTAGCAAAGTCTACATTGCTTCTTAATTCTTAAGAGTAATTGTTGTTTGTTGGGGGCACTTTGGAAGGGAGAATACAGATGATAATGAAAAGGTAGTTGACAATGGAGATAACCTAATATCCTACATGATAAAGTTTCCAAGTCTGTTAAATATACAGAATACTGATTAATTATTAATGCTAACTACCTCTGACTAGTGGGAAATAATAGAATTTGGATTTTGAAGACGAGATTTAGTTTAGGCTCTTCATGGGAAATTTCTCATCAGAGGTTTGTAAAGTAGGACTATTCTATTAAACTAAACTGGAAAGCTCCTTCCTAGTGACATAGTAGAAAGACACCTCTTGAAAATGGGATGGGCAGAGGACAGAGCTCAGGAGAGATGAATTTTAAAAAGGGTGAATCCTGCTGCACTTTCTATCAAATCATGAAATCAAAAGGTCTGTTTTAATATCTAGTCTCTGACTCATGTATTTATAAAAATCACTGCACTTGTCAAAGTGTCACAATTCGACACACACCCCATCACAATGCTCCCGAGGAAAGATGCCCTTCCTATTCTAAGTATTTTTTTCAGTTTTCCCTTTAAGGCAAGAAGACAGAGGTGATAGGAAATCCCTCTTCTGTGTTCCCACAGCAATCTGGGCATCTCTCTGTACCAGCACTGGTCACTTCACATTCTAATTAGTTTTTTATCTCTATCTTCCTAATAAACTAAGGGCATAGGAAGATTAAGGAAATTAGTCATCTTTGCATACCCTGCAGCTAGCAAGCACAGTTCATGGAATGTGGCAGTCTCCCCCTACTTCCCTCCCCCTCTTTATCTACTTATCAATATTTACAAGTTGAAAAAACATTCATAAATTCTATGCAAATATTCTACATTTCCAAATTAATTTATGCATGGAAGGATGAAACGATAAGAAAAGTGAAGAAAAAAAAGAAAAAGAAGGAAGTAATAAAGGATTAGAAAAAAACAAGAAATTCAGTTCTAGGGTTCAATCCCAGAGCTTGGAAGTTTGAAAGTTAAAAGAACACCAAGGGGAAATGTCTTTTGGAAGCTAGAGTGCAGATGAATTTAAAGTGTCAAAGAAAAATAATTAAAAAAAATCTTTCAGAGATTATCAGATAATCTTTTGGTGCACTTAACAAGTCATGCGCTAAGATTTAAGATTCCATACCTCCCTGGCAACACTGCAGGGTCAAAAGCAGGTTGCAGGATGTTCTCCTTCTGTGAGACTTCCTGCAGCTGCTCTTTGAATGAGCTGAAATCTATAAATAACTGCATCACCAGACCCATTAAGCAGTATATTAGTGTGACAGAGGCATAAATGTATAGTGCTGAAGAAGTGAAATCATTGGAAGAAAGGGAAAGTTTCCATGTGACTTGTATGCAGAGGAGAGATGCAGATCTGGCCATTTCTCACACACACAATCCCATTATGGGTCTGTGATTATCTCCTCCATTTTTCTACTTTGTCTGCCTGCTAGTTTTATACTACAAATCATCTTCCTTCTCTCTTAGGGAGGGGATGGTTACTGAATGGAACAGTTTTTACCCATGGCATGTCTGTCTTCAAGGAAGGAGAAAGAGAAGGAAGAGGAGGAGAGGAGGAGGGATAGTAAAAGAGATGGGAGAGCAGCAGAAGATCTCTCTTTGAACTCATGCAATCAAACCACAATGGAAAATTTGCCCACGAGACTCACCCATGTAAGTAAACTAACACAGGTAGAAGAGTTAAACCAATTACCTTTTGACACAAGAAAAATACTAGTCAACATGACATGCCCAAGTATAGAGAAATGGCAGAAATAAATTTTCCACCAGGAAACCTTTACTTTTGAAAAAGGCTACACTTTATATCTCTAGATTAAACGAATAATAAAACATGCTGACTACATCAGATTTTCTGGAAAGGGCAATATTATAGATGAAAAGTGTTTATGAACTGTGTGATTCAACTTATTACTCTCATTACTGGATGCCAATGAATTAGTCAGTGAATCAGTAAAGAGAGTAACATCACTGGTCAACCAAAGCCTAGATCCACCCAAGTAAAGCTTTCTGACCCCTGGGATATAGGACACCAGAATCACAGAGCATCAAGGCTTGAAGAACTTGATGAAACCTGGGCCTCATCAATTCCAGCTCCTCCCCAGATATTAAAGACTCCAAAAATGTTTCTGGTAGGTAATTGTCCAGCCTCAGCCATGGTGCAGAGCTGTGGCCACCCAGTGTTTCAAACAGCTGTAAGAGTTCCAGAGCTCTCCTTTCACCATACCAGGAGAAGAGAAAATCTAAATGTGAATTCTGTCCCAAATGCTACTTTTGCACTGATTCATGACCTTGAGAAAGTGGCTCTTCTACCTCCTGAAGAAGGTTACTAAGGCTCAAGTACCATTTAAATAAGTCACAGACAAATTTGTGGAAGTAAATAAGAACATAGGAAACTCTTGCCTTTCTTTCACTGCTAAGTCGTTTCTGAGTTTTGCACTTTCTCTGTTCTCTTCATGCTAACATTCAGAAAATTCTACAGAGTGGACAAAGTAAACAGAAGGTTGCAATGAAATAAAGGCTTCACCTAAAGCAAAAATCTGTGGATTGCTGATAAATAAGAAAGACCCAGGAATGAGTCCTTTAGAGAATGGGGTAGCACCTCTGGAACAATACTGCAAGTAGATTCCATGTTCCAAAGGCCCAAGCATCAAGGGAGGTGAACTATACACTATGAGGACAGCCCCAAATCAAAGAATAAGTCTTTAATGCATGTGCAGTATAGAAAGGCAATACTGCTCACATATTGGTCTTTTAGGCCACACTGATGTGGAGAAAGCAATTTCTGTAAACATTATTACCTTCGTATATAAAGTAAACCAGACAATACATCATTCTATAATTTGTGCTGTTTTGTGCTGTTTTCATTATGTACCCTCTTTACACCCTGACCCAACCATGGAAAACATATTAAACTACAAAGTAAGAAATTTTAATTGTCATAGGTAATAACTAACTCCTAAATAGCTGAAAACTCTGGTAAATGAGTTATCTATTTTCCAAAAAGCCCTTTAGTCTATGGAAATCTACCTGCAGTGAAATCCAGATCAGGTCCTGACCAGCCTGAACCAGTGGCTCATCCTGTTTAACATTTCTTTTAGTAGAGTCACAAAGAACATGTTAGTTACTTTTTAAGCTAATGTGCTCTTAATGATGCCATTGCCACCCAATGAATAAAGCATTAGCCCTGTAGTCATGATGCCCCAGAACTTATTGCCTCAGTAGGATGCTGCTACCACCTTGCAATGTGTTGCCCTGGGCCAGACACCCGACTTTTTCTTTTTCCAAATGACTACTTACAGTCCTCATTTTGCTCTGTAACCGTGGAGTAAGGACAGTGGAGCCCCACCTCCCTGAGATGTCCGTGTTTACTCCTCTGGGCCTCAAAAACTACGTGTTTTTTAATGGAGGTGAACCAGAAGGCTTGGTGAGTAGCTAAGGAGGTGCCTGGGGCAGGAGAGCCTGGTGCAAATGCATGTGCAGTTGGGCATCCAACTGGAAGTTTCTAGTTTAACCAAGAACATTCTGGTCCATTGGTTAGGGTTAGCAAGATTCAAATGGAGTTGTTTGGAGGGAAAGAAGACCCTCATGGCCCATAGGTATTCAGATCTCCAAAGGCATGAAAAAGTGCTTCTGGCCTCCAAGAACATATGTGACTCAGAAGACAATACAAAGATTGTCCAGAATTCCTATGGACAAAATCTTATTGTCTGATTGTCAGATGTGAATGCTTGACATGATACAGACCAAGGCCTCCAGAAGTAAAGCTGCCACTGTCCACATAGGTTTGAAGGCACTCTTTCTCCTCCTGCCTGCTGCCTGAGAAATACACAATGTCCCACTTCCCCTCCATCTGCCAAACTCAGCTCAAGGTCAAGTGCTACCCCAAAGCACTCATAGATTAGTTAAATGTGTCATGGAAGGTGGAGGTAGGAGTAGACCAACACTAAACTTAAGAAACACAAAGATGAGAGAAAAACATCTGATCCACAGTACTGAATATAATTTCATGTTAGCTTAGAGTAATCATATTTATTTATGGTTTTATTATTTATATAAAAGAAGTTATGCTGAATGTGCTTTGTGGGAATTACAGTATATTGTTACTGCTACCACAGTTTATTATTTTCACAGCTAGATGGCTTAAACCCAACCTAAACAAATACTTTAAAAGAATTCCCACTAGCATTATCACATTTTTTTCTTTTCTAGTCTTACTGCAAAAGATCTTCTGCTCTTCAAGTCCTCTGATATCCTTATTCTTGAGCAATTCTAAATATTATGGTTTATTTTACAGTAATGCTTATTGTAAAATAATGACTTCAGAAAATAACCAGCAACTAGTGGTGGTTACACAGTGCAGTGTCTGAAGTGGCGGCAACTGGGAACTGCAGTGGCTGTGAACTACAAATATTCACCAGGCCTTGACTGTTATGGCAACTACAATAATGATTTTGTTACTTTGTACAATGAAGTAGACAAGTGCTTGTTTACTTTTCCAGCATATCAAGTTGACACCGCCTCCTCACAGAGTTCTACTAACAGGTAAAAACAAAGTAAATGTAACAGCAAGATACATGGTTAACATAAAACAAAATATACCAGGAGAGCTGGGATTGGGGCTCAGTGGTACAGTACTTGCTTAACAAGTGTGAGGCACTGGGTTCAATTCTCAGCATTGCATATTAAATAAATGAATAAAATAAAGGTCCATCAACATCTAAAAACATTTAAAATATATATATATACCAGGATTCCAGGCTTCCCACCACTATCTGCTGCCACCAAACCCCACTGCAATTGGGGTCACTGTCTTCATTCAAATACACCCAGACTCTTGCTGCCATTCTTAACTACCAGCTAATTCAACTGTCCTTTTCTCTAGAGGTGAGATTTTCCCAGAAATGCAATGACATAATTCTCTTCAATTTGAGAATTAATATCAATGTACATTAGGGAGAAGGGAGATAATACTTTAACCAAGACATTTTTACTTTAAGCTAATATATGCAATGAGTTCAAACAAGCTAACAAGTAAAAGTAACAAGCTATAAAGTAAAAGGGGAATATCATTCCTTTATCCCCCGACTCATTCCCTAGCTAGCCATACTCTCCAGCTACCCACCAGGAATATACCTTACTACCTAATAGCACCTGGAGTAAGCAGCTCATATATTGATCTCACAGAGGGTAGGGGGAAACCCTATGAGATATATTTGTAACTTTGTAAAAAAGAAAAAAGTTTCAGAAGGTTAAGATGTGGATCATTTCCTCAAGGTTGTTACGGATGTGGGAAAATGATGTTTCCTCCAACAGTCTGGCTAGGAAGTACCTATGGGTTTTACTGGTTCTAAAGATGGAAGAGCCATCTTAAAGGGTTACTTCCATCCCCCAGGAATGAATTCACTCAATGGATCTTTATTAAACACTTACTGTATGTAGGTCACTGTGCTTGATACTACAAATGGAATTGTGAGCAAGACCTAGATTATGTCATCAAAGGTATCTACAGCAATACAGCCAGAGAAATGAACAAATCAAAAAGCATTAGCAGACTTTGGCTTGCTATAGTGTGGCAAGACAGATACTCTCAGGAATGTGCCTGTTGCCAGAAAAAAACCCTAACTGGATTCTGTACAAAACTATTTATTCATTTACTCCTTGCCTTCCCTCCTACTCAGTAGCCTGAAACCAGAGGGATGGGCCATGAGAAGTAGGGAAAATGAAGCCAGGGTTACTGGGAGGGAAAAAATGCCACCATCTGCTGGGAGAGAACCTGTGGGTCTCAGGGCCTGTGGGAATCCATCCCTGAAGTTTGACTGTTTCTCTACATGGCCCTCACCCAGTCAGCCTTCTTGGATCTTTTATTCTAGTCATAGAAGCAGCCAAGGAAAGAACCTGAGCAAACTAGCAGAAATCACTGTGGCAAATTAACTCTAGAACCACGCTTTCTTGAGAAGCACATTTTTCTTAAAGTCAGGGTAATACTTGTGTCTTTGGTGGAAAAGAAGGAGAACAAACACATAATTGTCTGCTTGCACTGATGTGTAGCCCAAAGTGGGCTTAATTTTGTCCAAATATGTATACGGAGGATAAGTCAGTGGTTTGAGCTGAATGCTTGATACAAAGGAGGTAGAAGCATCACCACCATCAGTAATTGCCCAGAACTGTTCTCTCTGGGCTGAGGTTGGTAAAGCCAGGAGACTGTTATTTTTCTTTAACTCATTCCCATCCGCCAGAACCCCTTTCCTTCCTACTTCTCTTCCTGCGCAGTGTCACCAACAGCAGCTATGTCATTGCACTGGCATCCAGCTACAAGGCAGGGGCCTGGAATTCACTTCTCCTTTTAAGCTGCACCATGAACAAGTGCTAAAAAGCAAGGAAGGCTAGGTTCTATGGCATTCATGGGAAATTAGAAAACCCAAGTTTCTGATTTCTCCAAGGGACCACTAACATCTTCAAGGTTCAGGAAGCACTAGAGTCAGGGTTGATTATCATGTGACAAGCTTGAATTAAAAGCCCCCGCGCTTGCTAGGATCACTGTCCACTGTGAAGCTACATTTCTGTTCTCAGCAAAGGTGAACTTAGGCCCTGAGAGCTGATCAGGGGACACGGCTCTCTCTACTCTCCTACGAAGTATGCGAAGAAGTTTGGTGGCACACTTTGCGTACCAGAGGAGGGCTTCTGTCATAGGCTCTCTGTGGGCTCATTCCAGAGCTTTTTCACTGAATGCTTTTAATCCTCACATCACCAGTCATGGGAGGGACAATGCCTGGTGGAGGAGCTGAAAGAAATGAGCTATTACTCGTTAAACTGCCAGATACTTTGATATTTAAAATCCATGTCCCTTTAGGAGGCCCCTCACAGAGAAATACTGTTTATGACAACCTCAGAAAACCCACCAAAGGCAGTTTCCTCAGCACATCTCCACCACAACTGTTTCCCATGGAAGGTACACATTCCTGCCTGTTTTCTCTACAGGGACTGTGGTTTGATCCATTGTTAGCACATGTGAGTACAGAACAATGAATTAGGTGGTTTGAGCCTGATTGTGGCAGGGGTTTGGTAGCACTATCACTGTTTTAGTTTATAAGCTTCTATGTCCAAGAGATCACATGGGGGACAGACTCAGAATCTTTCATCTTAATCCAGCCCTTAGACTTCAGACCAACAGATAGCCATGGCAGGGCCCTTTCGCAATGTCATTTGCCATTAGATTGCATTCAGGGGAACCAAGGAGATGAGCAGGCCATGTTAGGAAGGGTAACAAATTAAAGAGAAAATGTGAGTTAATATAAAAAATGTGATGCAGAATAAAATGGAGGTTATAGTTGTATCCTTCCAATCAGAGTTGTATTGAGCTGAAATTGCTTCTGAATTTGCAAGTTCCTTGCTGAGCTAAATTGCAAAAATAGGTTTATATGAGGAGAAAAGGTTATTTCTGAAATATATTAAACATAGTAGAATTGCTTCAAGTTTATATATGAAGTCCGGAAGAGTATATTTTCTCCATTCCATGTGATCACAGTTTTATTATATGGAGCTACAGTCTTATTTTATGTAATCCACTGCTTTTCTTTTCTATTTTCAGTACTGGGGATTGAACCTGGGGTACTTTGCCACTGAGCTACAACCCAGTTCTTTTTATTTTTTATTTTGAGACAGAGTCTTGTTAAGTTGCTGAGAGTCTCACTAAGTTGCTGAGGCTGGTCCTGAAATTGCAACCTTCCTGCCTCAGCCTCCTTCATAGCTGGGATTATAGGCATGTGCCACTGGGCCTGGCCATCTATCACTTTTCTCATGTGGTCATGTGTTGCTTAACAACAGGGATAATTTCTGAGAAATGTATTGTTAATGCAATGTCATCATATGAAAATCATGGAGTAGACTTCAGGAACCTAGATGGTGTATGTCAATCACTCAATAGGGCTTCATAAAGGAATCAAGAAATACTTGAGAAAAATAGATGCATGAGGCTGCTGCCAACATACAGGGTAGACTGTTTTACAGTAAACATTTTTTTTAATTTAACCACCAGAAGGAGTACACTCTAGGATAAAAATATGTGTACTGTACAAAGCTGTGTTGCTATACTTTTATATAACTAGTTTGTTTACACTAACATCACCACAGCATATTTATAATGTCTCGTGCTATGACATCACTAGGTGATACAAATTTTTAAGCTCCATTAAAATCATATGGAAACATCCTTGTATATGTTGTTGGCTGAAATGCTGTTAAGTGTATATGACCATACTTGTATATTCTTGATACAAATCAATAAAAGCATATAAATTATAAGGAAGAGGGTCTCAAAGTGAAGTCTAACCAAGGCATTTAATTCAATGGCATTGCTTGTCTTGTCTACTGCAGCAAATGGCATGAACAGTGTTAAAAGAGGTGTTTACTCAGGTCTGACTAATGTGGGTAGAGAGGCAGCAGAACTAGGACAACAGCCTACACTTCAGTTTCTTCCCTTTACCTGAAACAAAACAAAATGACCAGTCTGCTACTAGTTAATAACACATTTAAAAGTTGATGAGAGAAGGAAATAATTGCAATATATAGAGGGCCCCGGTAGCACAACCCTGTAATCCCAGCAACTCTATAGAGGTTGAAGCAGAAGGATTGCAAGTTTAAGGCCAGCTTTGGCAAGTTCAAGGCCAGTCTGGGTGACTTAGTCAGACCCTGTTTCAAAATGAAAAATAAAAAAGGGCTGAGGATTTAGCTCAGTGGTAAAGAGCCCCTGGGTTCAATTACCAGTACACCCTTAGTTCTGCCCACCGCCCCCCAAAAAAAGATGTGAAGGATAATGCAGGTTGTTTCCCCTGTTCATTTATCTATATATACTGAAAAAAAAATTGGGAAAACTACAGTATATTAATTCTGTGGGTCTTTTTATTTAAATTCATAATTTCTTTATTTCCCTTCCTCCTCCTCCTCTTCTCTATTTAAACTTATAATTTCTTTTATTTCCCACCCCCTTCTTCTTCTCCTTTTTTTGTTTTATTGTTATTGTTATTCTTCAGAGATCAACTTTCTAGATATGGGTGCTTAAAATTTTTGATCAGGATTGATAATGTGAAAAGAGCTAGGGAAAAAAGATACCAGTAATTATGTGATATATTCACAAATCTTATGAATTTTTAATGAGGGAACTATGTCTACAATTAGATTTGAAATGAGGTTTTCTTTGTGGAGGGTGGGGAGATTTCATATTCAGTAAATGATACCAAATGCAAAACACTACTACGTAATAGAAAACAAAAGGAAATTGTTGATTTTCATAGCTCTTTTCTCGTCTCCTAGATTTACAGAAGTGTGGCAGCTTTTAAAATTGTATTCCATTTTATTTAAATGCCACACATATACCAGAGCATTCAATAGTACAGAAAGTCATTTTCAGTCATGACCCAAAGCTGTCCTTTCATCCTGTAAGGGAGAAGTTTTTATTTGTTTTAGACTGTAAAAATGACTTCTAAATGTAGACCTTTGTGGAGAAAGATATGAAAATTCTCCATCTGCAAACTAAGGTTATCTCAAATGACTATAAAAAGAATTTAATAGTAGAGAAAAGAAAAGAAAATAGAGTGGGGTGATGTGTACTTAATTCACATTTTGAGGATAAAGCCTAACTCTTGTCTTCAGATGGCTTCAGTATCCAGCTTCACAGAAACATACATAAACAGCTTCCCCCCATTCTTAGGTGATCTCTAAGACCTTCCAGAATGCGGCTCCTGGCTACCTCTGCCACCTCTTTTCCTGTGGCTTCTTCTTCTCATGGAGCACAGGGCTTGTTCCTGGAGCTTGAGCCTGCCATAGTCTTCACTTGGTAACTGTACTGTGGCCCCTCTAGACACCTGCATGACACCCCCACTGCCTCACCTTAACCCTGCTCTGATGAGACGTCTTCCTACAGAGGACCCCTACTTAACATGGCAACTTCTGTTACCTTCTGTGCTTTCACTACTCTTATTTTTCTCTCTTGGATTTCTGAGTATCTAAGGTTATACTACATAGCTATTTCTTTGAAATGTTAAGTTTTCCATTAGGAAAGACTTATTTTTAAACATTTAAAAAATCTTTTCCCTGCTAAATCACCATCAGCCAAAACAGGGCCTGGTACTTGGTATGTACACAAACCCTGCCTCCCCCACACACTCAAATTCATTGACTAATAACTACAAATGAATATGTGTATATACACACACACATGGTATTAATCCTACCTTTCTATTTTCTGTATTCCTGATGCTCTGACATTTGGGGCCTTGCAGCAACTGGAGGCACTGCCTTTCCCAGGGCCAACCCTTTGCTGCAGACAGTAAAACAACCTCAACCTCCTGAGAGGGCATTCTTCAAGTGCAAACCAGCCAGTCCAGAGTCCCTGCACCACCTTCACTGTGCTGAGCCACTACCTCTGCCCTGACCACCCCAGGACCAAGTAGGCATCCAACAACTAGAGACAGCCCTTCCCACAGAGCTTGCTTAAATTACTGGAACCAGCCAATCCTAAGCCTATCTTCTCTCCTGCAGAAACCACAATAAAGGCCCTTGCCTAAGGATTCCTCCCACTTCCTCTCCTTTGGGATGGATCCCATGCTTCCCCATGTCTAGTCACACTGCCTTGTGTGGCATGGTGTGCCCCTTCCCTCTTGGGAACTGTGAGAAACACACTGTCTTCTCTGTGGCAGGCTCCTGATCTGTTGGTCTCACCATCCCTAAATAATAATAGCATGATAATGAAAAAGACATTTTAAAATGCAAACACACAAATATGCTGGATGACTCAGACAAATGAATTTCACTGCATCATCAAGGAAAATGATATATAATCATCATCAGGAGTTCCAGCTTCCCTGGACTCACAAGAAACAAAATGACTGTGATATTCTAAGGATCTGTATATAATTCAGCCTTCATCTCAGTTCTGAAATTAATTTATGGATTGTTTTTGTGGTTATTATTGTTGACTTCTACTTTGATCCTCAACCCTCAAGCATTTTTTTTTAAATTATAATACTATTAACTCAAGGGAGCAGCCCTGTCTTATTCCTTCTGCCAGATAGATGTAATTAACACTCTACACCTAATACCAGTAAATTATCATTAAAATACATACACTCTATGGACTTCAGATGATGATATAATGAATGAACACTTCTGGTGAAAGATGTTGCTGGGGCAGGGTCCATGCGTGGATGGGAGGTATAAGGAAAATTTCTGTATCTTTTGCTTAATATTGCTAGGAACTTAAAACTGCTATTAAAAATAAGGTCACTTAAAAAAACACATCTAGCCTTTTACTGAAGAAAATAATAAATCCTGCCCACAATTTCCTAAATTATAAATTTCCTAAATTATAGCTAGCTCTAAAGGTAATGAGGACACATTTCTACAACTTGGAGCACCCAGTGAATTTTTCAACACATAA
The DNA here is from genome assembly GCF_964194105.1 of Spermophilus citellus. Lineage (NCBI taxonomy): Eukaryota > Metazoa > Chordata > Mammalia > Rodentia > Sciuridae > Spermophilus > Spermophilus citellus. The sequence continues at coordinate 44,941,760 of NC_138182.1, read as the reverse complement.
CACATTTGTTCTCTTTTCATTCCAAAAGATAGAGTTCATGTTGTTCCACGGCCCATTGGTCAGATGCCTTGCTGTTCTCTGTTGGAACACACCTCCAGCAGGGCTAAGCCAGGGTCTGATAGGGCCTGGCAGCTACAGAAACTGATCTTGGGAAACTGACCTTTAATATACTCTCAGAAGTAAGCCCAGAGGAATGTGCTGGGTGGTTACCCATTACTTGTACTAGGTAAGGACAAAGGCCTGAGGCTGGAGTCTTAGCACAGCAGGAATGGGTGAGAAAGATATAAAGATGTCTGCAAGAATGGCCAAGGGTGCTTCTGGAATGAACTGGAGGAATCACAACCCATTCAGTTGCTGACCTTGGCAGAGGAGCCTTCACTGGGATTTGATAGCCCATGCAGCTGTCGCCATGCAGTCAGATCCAGGCCTCCTAACTGACATCACGGAACTGTTGCCAACTTGGTCACCCCTCTAATAGAAATGCCTGTTCAGGGTATTAGTAACAATAAGATAATAATTTCTCAGGAGAATTCAGAGAGGGCTTAGATCTGTGCTCACATACTTTGAAAACGTGCTGTTCAGATAGATGCAAGGATTGAGAATTTACATCAAAGGATGGAGGAGCTCTCCCTCTGGTCCTTTAGCTTTGCCTCCTGACTGGTAGTGTACATCAGCCTCCTACCCACCACTGCCCATAGCAGCTCCCCAGGGAGCTTCGCTCTTTCTTCTCTGTCCACGCCTCCTTCCTTTCAGGTCAGCATCAAGACTCACCTCCTCTAAGGCACCTTACAAGACTAGCTCTTGTTCCCCCAAACTCCAGAAGTCCCCAGGGGGCTTAATGTGGAATCCCAAACCATTGTTTTCATTTCTAATAGTTAGATTAGCTTTGAGCCATGAGAAATTGAAGTTTCTGAGGATTTAAAAAAGGGTCAAACGCTGGGATATATTTCAACCAAATACATGTTACAAGAAGTATATTAGAAGAAAACTCTAGGATTTTGCTGATATTAGTACTTAGGCTGAGAATGAGTATTGAGTGGTAAATAAATATTAAGTAAATGTTTTGGTGGTGTGAGACAGCAAAAGTTATGAAGCTTCTATCTATCATCGAATCACTGAACAACTGCGTTCTGAAAAGCAGTGTTTTATAGGGTCCCTTACATTTCCTCTTTTTTTGTGTGCACAATCTTTTTTTTTCCCCTTTTGGATATCTATTTGTGTTTTTCTTCAATTAGTTTTCTGGATGTTTAGATGCCAGGGGCAATTTGAAATTAGAAACCTCTTCACATAATATCCTGTGCCCAGCAGAAAAGAGTCATGACAAGGATTTGTCTGGTCACTGGTGATGATGATATCTCACCAGGAAATACTATTTGCTTCCCTCCATGGTCATTCTAAAATGAAACAGATGTGCCATGCAATGGAGCATGCTGTTGTAGCCTGGAATTCTATGACCTGGAGCAATGTGAACCAGAGGACTCTGTGGCACTGTCCGCTGGGAACCCACCTCACCACTGCAAAGTGTTTAGGGGTAATGTGGTCTGTGGGGCTGAACATAGGTTGGCCATCTGGACTCATTCTATTTTGCAGCATAATGTGCATGGTCCCCTCTAGTTCTTGCCCTCAACCGACAAAGCCATCAACAGGTGAGAAAAAAAGAGGCCTCAGGGAGCCAGCTCCTCCTCTCAACTTCTTTTGGAACCTATACTTTCTGCTTAGCCACTGAACACTGTCACCAGCTATTATGATTTATATAAGGTGTGTCTCCAAAAGCTCATATGTGAGACAGTGCAATAAGTTTAGAGGTTAAAATGATTGGGTTATGAGAATTTTAACCTGATTAGTGCATTAATCCCCTGATAAGGATTAACTGGGTGGTAACTATAGGCAGAGAGGGTATGACTGGAGGAGATGGGTTACTGGGGCATGTCTTTGGGGTATATATTTTGTCCCTGGTGAACCAGAGTACACTCTCTCTACTTCCTGGGGGCCTATCCTGAGCTGCTTTCCTCCTCCACATTCTTCCATCTTGATATTCTACCTCACCTTGGGCCCAGATTCCAAGGGAGCCGGGTGTCTCTGGACTGAAACCTCTGAAACCGTGATCCCCACAAAAAACTCTTTCTCCTCTAAAATTGTTCTTGTCAGTTCTTTTGGTCACAACAGCGAAAAGGCTGCCTAAAATACCAGCATTAGGTTCTTTTAAATGAGAACCTTCAAAAATGATGCCTGAGACTTTGGAAATGTATAGGGATAATTATGACTGAAGTGCTTCAAAAATAAAACTAATGGTACTCGTACCACCTACATATTTCATTTCTGCTTTAAAAACATAAAGTGCTCATGGGTTGTTGGGATTTTGAAACTTTGGTCATATATGCTTTTTTTATATGGTGGTTAAGAAGCAAAATTCTGTTACTAACCCAGTCTCTACTTCCACTCATAAAACAGTGGGTCTCCTGACAACTGAAGGGACCAGCAATGGATGCTGAAACAAACAGAGGAGTCGAGAGAAATATTTATCATAGAAGTTAGAGTAGTTAAGGGAGAGGAAAGATGTTACTTCAGTCTGAGGTATCAGGAGACATCACAAGCTGCAGAATACAGGCTGAGTGTCACAGAATAAAAAAGTCCCCGCCAGGAAGAGTGGGGTAGAGTGGGCAGGCAGCTCAAGGAAGGAGTGGGACACAAGTGTGTGAAATGGGGAGTGTCAGAAGAGGCTGCCAAGGGGTAGAAATGCTTCTCTGCTATCTTAACATTTCAGTGAAGTTATGCGGATTATATTGGTGTCTGTATGTACATAATGATAATGGTAGAAAATGGTAGTTTTATTCTTTAAAACGCTGCTTTGAGAAAATGTCAAGGGATTTAAATTCGAGCTTCCTAAGTACAGTGTTTTCCCACATAAAGATGCTGGTTTATCAACTAGAAAACCAAAGTGAGCCTCTTTATAAAAGATAGCCTGAAAAGATTAGGAAAGCCTTGACAATATAAACATGCACTTACCAACTCGTGAAATACTAAAACTAGGGTTTACTGTTCAAAGCACAAGGAGAGCATTTTAGTAGAAAGAAAATAAAATACATTTTTATAGCACAGAGAGGAATCTTAGAATTCATTAACCAAGAGACCAAAACAACACACAAGATATTGTATATTTTAAGAGAGCTTTAAATAAAGTCATGGAGAACAGATTTACAATGTTTTAATTAAACCAGGGTAGGAAGGGCAAGAGTCTGTTCACAATCTCTGATGACAAGGAAGAACTATATAACAGCTTTCATATTGAGTAGCTGCAAAAACAGCCAATAATAGAAGAAATAGGACAGGGCTCTTAGAAGAATCTTATGATACAACCCAGAGTCCACAATACAGGACAGAGAACATAAACTAATCAGATCCATACCATCAATGAATGGAAAACATTTTTAAAAGTTCAGAAAAATACAAGTATGATATAAATACATAACTAACAGTTCTAACAAGCATTAAGAGAAATTCAGAAAAATAATAGTTTGCTTATATGAACAGTCATACCCCCAGCGAAAGGAAAGGAGACGACGCTACAGAAATGTCTGCCTTTACAAGCACTTCTCTGATGAATTCTGATTCTAAAAGGATACACAATAAATGGAAATGCAGATACAAGAGGCAAGACAATCACAGATATATGAGGAAAATTCTTTAGTATGTTAGTTTGACAGGCTTAAATCCAGAAGGACTAGGATCACATATATCGAAACAAATAACAAAGGTAGTACATAGAACATATTTTAAAATATCTGTAAAGGAAGAACAGGAAAAAGTTCTTTGGGGGAAAGCCATTAACAATAAATAGCAAAGATGTCAGAATTGTTTGTTTCATTTTGTGTTGTTCCTTGGGGGCAAAATCATCCATAAACTTGGAGGGATAGAATAAAAAACATAAGTATGGAATTTCAGCTGAGGTGGTCATAGAAGTGGGGATGGGGAGACCCTAGAGTCAGCATGATATATTCTCAGAATGAGCCAGAATAAGCCCCAATCCTGAGACAAACATGATTTGATGCTAGGGCTGATGTTTCCCAATTTCCTCTCAAAAACCTGAGATGGTAGCAAGTTTACCAGGATCCTATCATTTGAACTTGAGAACTTGGGACAGCTTTGAAAACTGTTTACAATGGCACTAGAATTTCAAAGAGCTGGTGCTTGTTTTAGAATGACAATGATTGGAGAAAAAGATACAGGATGCAAGTGATCTTCATATATAAGAAGGAAACCAGATACAAAGGATGGACTACATTAGTTAAGTAACAATCCAAAGAGTAGAATGAAGGCTGATAGATAAGGGTTCCATACTGTTCTTGCATTCCTTTTCTCATCCATTCATTTAGTTAATGCCTATACTGTGCAACTCATTTTAAGTTCTAGGCAAACAAGAAGAAGGAAGGCCCAGATAGCTAGGTCACTATACAGGCAGGTACTTAGATAAGTGGGTAAATTAATTAAAACACAGGTTAATAGAAACAATGCAGAGGAAAACTAATTAACTCTGCCAGTGACGGTGATTTTAGATTTTCTTAAAGGATGAATAAAGGTGAAAGTTGGTGGGAAGGGAAACTGCAAAAGAATAAAAAGGTGTTTTAGGCATTGATAATACTATGACCAAAAGAACTTAGGTGGGAAAAGTATGTGGCACAGTTAAGAAAGTGAATATTCTTGTTTGGCTGAAGTTTGTGGGACAAATGGTGAATTGGTAAGGACTGATGCTGGAAATATAAGCCAGGCTAAGAAGTTTGATTCCCACAGGCAATGTGGACTGAATAGTGTATTTTAAATTGGGAGTGACAAGATGAAGTTTGGAATTTAGAATGATAATTTTTATGTGAAGTGGAGGGGAATCCTACAGGGAGAGAAGTTCTAGGAGGGTTCATCTATGTGGAGATAATTACTGGACACCAGGCAAGATGAAGCAATGGCAGTGGAGGAGAGAGGCAGTGTCTTTGAGGGAGATTTCTGGAAGAGGTGGGCTTGCTGAGCAAATGGAAGGTGGAGGTGACCAGGACTGAGTGGCAAGCATAATGGTGCCAACTCGGTGATGCCTGTGTTAATGAATGTGACACAAGGAGAGAGCTACTATTCTGCATGATTAATATGCACTAACTGAAAAAGAAACAATGAAAAATAGAGTAAACTACAACAAAAGAAATGCAAAAATTATTCTCAGGATTCTTGCCCAGGGGACTCAGGAGGATAAAAACAGACTGTTGAAGGCATGAGAACAGTTAAAAGATTAGAGTAGTTCAAGGGAAAAATGTGAGCTTTCTGTAGAGCAATTAAGTGCTTTGATACTGAACTTATATAACCAACACGAGCACATGTGTCCCCCAGTGGCTACTGGCTTCTCTCTGTAGCCACACAGCTGGCCTGTGTGCTTGGCACACAGTGGTTCTCAACCTTTGATGATCACTGGAATAACTCAGTAAGTTTTAACAAACACATGTGCCTGGTCTCTACCCCAGGGAGCTTTTGCTTTAGTGGGTCTCATATGGGGCACAGGCATTTTTAAAAACAGTTCTAAGAGAGGTTCTAATATGCATCAAAATTTGACAGCCCCTATGATATAGTAAATAATTGTTCCATAAATTAATTACAAGAAAGGGAAGGGGAGAAGGCTGCTTAAAGTGTACAATGATAAAGCTGTTTGACTTTCTATGCTCAACAGTGTACTATGGGGCAGGAAGTTTGAAATTGGCCTTTTAGGTCTCCAAACTTCAGGGTCCACAGATGCCTTGTGGCAACATTTCTAGTTTCATCTCTTGGAGACAGAGCACTGCCTGAGAGATCACTGGTTTGACGTGGTGCATCTTTTCTCAGTTTTTTTTTTTTTTTACATTTTGATGACTATGCTGTCTTATACCAACTAGTCCTTTAAATTCCTACTTCTTGTGCACTTGTAAGTACATATTTCTCTCCATTTACTTTTTCCTCAATATTTATTTCTCTTACTAGACTAAAATCTCATGCAGATAGGCATTTACTCACCATTTTGTATTTAGCATTGATCCAGCAAAGCACAGGTATTTTATGAGTACGTGGACCAGATTTTCCTTGTGAAAAACTTTAGCCTCCATTCCATCACTTTTAATAAGTTTATAGACCTCTTCATGAGTGTATCTGATATGCATAAATGGGGCTCAGAAATAATAAAAACAACAGACAAGAAATTTTTAGAGGTTTGAGGTGTATTTTTTTTTAACCCTGAGGAAACATTTTGGCCCCTGAAACTTTTGATGGTATATAAGATAGTCCTTACATCAAAATATCAAATTGAAAATGTGGACTAGATAGCTAAAGAATGAAATAGGAACAGGTGTTTAACTTGAAAAACGTAATTTAAACCTTATTGCTATCCCTCGTGTAGATTTAAGAAACCTCAGTCTTGGAGCTTAATGGATCTGGGATATTTCTATTATTTGTCTAATGATAAAGTTTAACAATTTGATATAGAACAACTGAATGAATGAAAAGGTGAACTAGTGGGAAATCCAAAGTACATACCAATTAGGTAATGAAAGAAGTGGAAACAGGTGACTAACTTTGAGAGCTAGAAATGTTAATAATCTCTGTATTAACTGTGACTATAAATGTGGCTTTATTGTTGTTGGAAAAGTTAAATATTTGCTGCCAGTGCTTATTAGAATATTTTACTAACTCATGAATTTTTTTAGACATTTTACTGTCCTGAAATGAACATGAGCCTATTCATTTATAAAGTTATGAAAATCGGAATTGTACTTCACCTAAAATTTGCCCAATACTACTTATAATCTGCTACCATATTCATTTATGTATTTCATCTAATTCTCACAAAAACTACACTGTATCAGGACACTAAAGATTAGCGCAACAATATATACCTAAAACTAAGAATAGGTGTTAAATGAAAATCACTGAAGTATCATTTTATCCAGGTGAAAATGCCCATTTTATTTTCAAAAGCACTTTTTTTTAACCTTTATTTTATTTATTTATTTATTTATTTTTACTTTTATTTGGTGCCAGGGATCAAACCAGTGCCTCATGCATCCTAGGCAAATGCTCTACCACTGAGCCACAAACCCAGCCCCTACAAAAGCACTTTTCATGAAAATATTAAATATGAACCTCAATGATCACAATGATAGAATACTATGTTCTGACTAATAACTAAGAAGAAATTATTGTTTCAAGTGATGTTATTAAACAGATGTCAAAAGTGGCAATAAGATCATGATGAAATGAAGTGCCTTTGGATACAATATACCAAAGTTATATAACTTTGTGATATATTATATCATTATATAATATCAATTCAATCTAGAGAAAACATCAGACAAAACCAAATCAAGGACATTTCATAAAATAACCAGTAATACACTTCAAAAATGTCATAGTCATGAAAGACAAAGACAGATTGAAAAATCATGTTACTGCTTTGTGCTAATTCTGATATATTCGGATCATCATTCTGAAGATCAGTGGTCATTACAAAGTCCTGGATTTTTAAATGTAGAGTGCTTGCCTAGCACCTTATGAGGCACTGGGTTCGATCCTTCACACCATATAAAAATAAATAAATAAAACAAGGGCATACTGTCCATCTACAACTACCAAAAAGAAAAAGAATTGGGAATGATTTCATGTCGCATCCAGGATATTCAGTAAATTCTATGAGGTAAGCTTGTTAATATATTATTTTCAATTCCCACTAGCCGTTATAATCACTAAAAGATTCCCTATAGAGTAATACTCTAGTTATATGAAAATTAGATCACACTAAGGTAAATTTACATATGTCATTTCTTACTAGGGCTGTATATTTTTCTTAATCAGCACCTTAGCTTGAATTATGAGAATTATCTCCGTTACTTCCATTGTCCAAACAAGAAAGACAACAGAAGTAAGGAAAAGAGAAAGGGAAACGGCAAGACTTTGGAACACACTGACTAACCCTGGCTGACTACCACAGGCTTCAGGATAGAAGAGAGCAGCCTGGTTTGAGTAGATTTAAATTTCTGGACCATGGAACAGGTCAGATGCAGCTTTTTTTACCTGGAGGTCTTGCTCCAGAACCTTCCTGCCTCAGGGCAGACTGCAGGTCTGCTGGTCGTGGTTACCTTTAGGGTTAGTCAACTACTTGGCTCCGAAGGTTGTGATCCCAAGGACAAGCAATAAAATTTGGAGGAGCTCTTATAATAAGGTGGAGGTGTTCTCCTTAGGTATTTGTTGCCATGAGAAGAGACTAAGCCAATAAAAATATTTTTAAGGTTGAGGTAAAAAGGGGTATATCTGTTTAAAATAAGTTTCTAATAAATAAAGATCAGCTTTAGTACTTAATTAAAATTGGATGGAGGCATATATGTTGGTTCAGATGTGTTGTTCCTGATATAAATGCTCAGACACGAGAAAGATCTCCTGGGAAATTAAAAGGCCTGTGTGAGGGGAGAATTGAACAGACCAGAGACCCAGAGCATCGGCACACAGAGCTAGAATAAGCGTACATGCACCGAGTTTGACTGATTCTCAAGCTCTTCCCAGATCTCAGATTAGCTGGGTATTACTGCAGGCAGGTCTCAGCTGTCCATGAAAATGAGAACACATTTTAAAAGCTGCATTTGAATTTTAAAGGTACTCAACATTTCTAGTATTGTTTACCGAAAAAGGTCAACACTGGAGTGTTTTATTTATGCGTGGCAGAACCTCAGTCTAACAGCACCAGGCTTACCACGTGACATATGCTGAGGATGTGTTAAATTCGTAGTTCCAGAGCCAAGAACATTATTTTTCAACTCAGTGAATGCATTATTAAAAGGACTCTGCTGTGCTCACCACCAGAAGATAGGGCAGCGGTGACCCTGAATTCAGAAGTAAGGGGACACTAACCTACTGACTCACTGCCTATAAACTCTAATGACCATGTCCCCAAACCCATATGCTACCCCATACCTCTCTCCTAATCTATTTTGGTCGACCTAGGAAAAAAAGAAAAAGAAAAACATTTAAATAAAACACATATAAATCTTCAGTTTCAGACATAAAATTTGGGATCCTTTGGACAATAAGTGTTTTGCTGAAATATATGCTTAGTGTCCTTTCCATATCCTGGATCTGGACAAGCATTCATATCAACCCCAGTTGTTTTTGCAAATCAAGAATACAGAGTACTGATTCCTTCAAATAAGATTTGTGTTAAAATCATTAAATGTCCATGCAAGTGATTTTTTATTAACTGAACCAGAAATAATACATACCCATTTTATGACAGTGAAGGGAATTATTAACTTTAGTAAGCCAAGAATATCTGTAATATAAATACTTTGTTCACAGAGATATGAAAAATTGTGCTTTATATGTGTAATATGAATTGTAATGCATTTTGTTGTCATATATAACAAACTAGAATAAAAATATTTTTAAAAAATGAGAATCACAATTTTAAAAAATCTTCTTAGGAATAAGTCCAGAGTTTTAAATATACTGTGGACAACACAAAACTAATGCCAAGAGAATACAGAAATGCTTTAATCATTTATACTCTATTCTATAAAAGGCAAATCTTCTGATAACTCCAGAAATTTTTCTTTTTTATATAAATGTTCTTTGTTTGGAAAAATGTTCTCTTTTAAGCAACTCCCTTAGTGTATCTTACTACATAATTTGATTTATAGATGTTAAGATTTGCATATGACTTTTCCATATACTTCTCTTGCATAAAGCAAAGTAAATTTGTGACAAAAAATTAAATATGGAAAATAAACAAATGACCAGAATCCCCAAATGCCTGAAAATATATGCCTAGTTTTATCTAATACTTTCATTTAAAAATAAGAATATAAAAATTTTAAGTCTTAAGGATATTTCTGAGGACTATGACTTTTAAATCACACTTTAGGCGATACACCTTCTGAAAGCTCAGAATCTTTATATTAAAAGAGCTGGTGCCGACATGGTTTGATTCAATTCCATAAATATGTACAGAGCTCCCAGGGCACAGTGTCCACTATGCTCCACAGAGATGATACAAGATTAATTATACACTATCCACTGTCCCTCCTGTCCACAGATGGGCTGTCAGGACAGACATGTGTATAACTTGGTTGTGATATGCTGGAGATCAATGTTATACTCCAGGCAGATGAATAAGATCCTCTGGCAGCCCAGGATAAAGATTGAGGATTCTGGAAGAGGACATGGGCACAGGGAGGGTAATGGCTCAGCCAAGGAGGTAACATCTGAGCAGAGCCTTCAAAGATGAATGAGATTAGACCAGACAGAGGAGAGGTATTCCAAGTAGAGAAAACAATCAGCTGGCACATGCCAACTTCTTCACATTAGACTTTTTTTTAAGTGTTTTCTTTCAAAAAGTTTAAGTTGGTAATGTTGAACACACACAAAAAAAGTCTCCAGATGGTTCTTTCCTGACTTGCTGTTCTTCTCCCAAGGGCTCAGGAAGTTTGGGGAAATGCATGTAGCAAGTGGAGGAGAGGACTTGACCTTTGTAGACACAGAGCAAGTGAGAACGCTGCGATACTGAAATGCAGAGGGGCAGCAGCACAGTGGCCCAGGAGAGAGGAGCACTGCGGCTGCACAGAGGCATGGAGAGGAAAAGCCCATGGCAACCACATCTTTTTCCAGTCTGCTTAAAACACAAGTTACATTAGTCTTCTTATAAAAGAACAGCTGCTTTACAAAGAAGTCTGAAAAGGGCAATCAACTACAGTTCTGCAATGGCTGTGCTCTGTGCTGGGACCTGCCAGCAGAAGGGAGGACAGAGGGAGCCCCATCCTTCTCTTCAGCTCTTTAATCACTAGTATAGTGAGAGGAGATGAAGGTTGGCTGCAGATTGAATGTTTGTGGTGTGTTCCTCTTCTGCCATGGTGGGGGGTGAAAGGGCAGCCAGGTCTCCTGAAGGGAGGAAGGACAGCTGGGAAACCCCTTGCCTTCTGTCTAGGTGAAAATGGGTGAGACAGGACTAGAAGCCCCTGGGTTCTAATGCTCTGTGAAGGGGCTGGGGTACAGGTGCAGAGCTTAGGAAAAGGACAAGACTTTCAGCTGCTTTGCAGTGCCTAGGAGCTAACCAGACTGGAGTTAAAAACCTAAGGGAAATTTAGGTTAACTAGAAATTTCTATTTTGCTTATTTGCATTTAATAAAATAAAATTCATTCATTCATATTGGTATTTAAAAATGAGTGTGTTCTTAAGAGACAGGTAAAAATAACTGGATTATGTTCATTGTTTACTTCTGTTGGAGTCATCTACATGTAGACCTGAGTTGTGGGAGGAATGCATTTAGGAGGGCATGCCTTAGAGATTTAACTCTTGTATTATTTTCCATACTAAAGAAGATGGCCCCTTAGTCACCTGCACCTCTTCTCTGGGTGTATGGGCCTGAGGCAGGGGTAGGGACTGAGTGCCCTGGGCTTAGGATACATGGGCCCTGATTTGGTCTGGGGTCTGCTACCCCCTCACTACATCAACTTGTGCTGTTCACAGTTTTCTCATGTAAAAATGGAAGTAGAAGTTTTGAGATTAGACATTTTTCATGGCTGCTTCCTGCTGCAATGTTCTCTGATTCCACAGAACAATATTATGTCCTATGGAAACGTTTTCCTCCTCCTAGGTTTTGTATATTTAGTTTTTTAGAGCTACTGTTATAACAAAATGCCCCATCTAGTGTCAAAACAGGGAACATGGTCCAGGAGTGCAGAGTGAGGAATGGCGCTTAGAAGGATGGCGGCTTCGGGGCTCAGTATGGTGGCTGGCATAAATGCAGCCCACTGGCCTTTGCTCTACCCCACTGACCCCACTTGGAGAAGTAGAGCATGTTTTAAAAGACTGTGTTTTACAACTTTTATGTGTGATGTACTATACCAGCACAGCAGGACTTTTTTTTATCAAGGTTGTACCACATAATCTTTCTTATCATTTTTGTTGATATCTGTCACAATCGAACACAATCGAACCTCCTGGAGATGGGCATGGCTGTCAGAGGGCAGCAACTTCCTTAGAAGAGATTCTGGGTGACCAGGCACCATAGCCATGGAGCATTTCACTGAGCCTCTGGGAGTTGAGCAGGGTTTTAATCACGTCACTCTCTCCTTCTCATCACCTTTTTCTCAAATGCACCCACAAGGGCAATGTCTCTGGTTTAACACTGACCACACACTCAGAGAACTTTCCAGGTTTTATGTCATCCTGGCCCTCTTCTCACTGCAGTCCCAGAAGTGAAGGGACCAAAGGGGAAACAGATGTAAATACTGGGACAACACAGGTATCACTGAAGCAAATGATCATCTTCTTCCTTCAGCATTTGTCCTATGCTTTTTTTTTTCTTTTCATTAACTGTCAGGGCAATTTAATTAAGAATTTTTATATTGCCATATAAAAATCACCTCATTTTGGAACCTGCCTTCCTCTCGAAACCCAGGCCAGCTCAGTGGAATATTTGTGGAGTCTCTACTGTGTGCCAGACACTGTCTTAATGATGTCTGGGCTGAAAGAACAAAATGAGCCCCAACTCAGAAGCTCTCCATCATGCTGCCAGCCTTGCTCAGAGCCGTGTGGCCTAGATTACCTGAAGCATGCGCTGCTTGTGACTGGAGATCTCAGTGGCTAGGGATCTTCTGTTTTCTGTCCTTCCACTTGAGTCTCCTGTTGGTTAAACCCCTCCCCACAGCTCCTTATCTTTGAGAATGCTTCAAGACTATGGGGGTTCTAACAACTCACCTGCTTGCTAACTTGCACTGATCTCCTTTAACTGGCTGCCTCTGTGACCTCCATTACTAGTCCTCCTTCTAGGCAATCACAGAACTCTACTATTTACTAGTACCATCCAATGTCACTATAGGTTTTGCAGGCCAGTGTCATCTGCCTTTACTATGACTCCACATCCCTAGGTCAGCTTGGTTCTCATATATCCCAAAGTTCCCTTAACTCCTACATCCTGCAGTCCCATGTTCCTGCTCCACAATCTTCATGCCCTCAGGTAGAGTGATAGTCTCTGTTCACTCCTCCTGGTCAAACCCCAATATCAATTCAGGTCTGGCAGCTGAGATAATCATGAGTACAACTATTATATAACACAAGGAAAATGTTGAGAGATACAATTGGATACTATAAGCTTCTTCAGGATAGAGAAACCATTCAGTTCTAACAAAGCTATGAGATTGTTTGGACCCCTCGATTTATATGCTACAGAATTCTTGAGGCAGTAGAGCGTGGGAGTCTATCCCAGGGGTATGAACCACAACAGGATATACGTTCCCACCCACCCCAACTTCTCTTCATTCACCTTCTGCTGGCAACCTCTAGACTTTTTGAGTTTGGCAGGATGTGAGAGACCCTTGTAGACAGCCTATCATTCATACATAAAATCAGGAATCTGGTCTGGCATCCCTGGTGTTTGTATGCATGTGCATAAAACAGAGAGATATCTAGTCCTTAAGTGAGTTGCATCAAAGCTGCCATCACAACTCTAAGAATGTAAGGCTGTTAGTGAAGGCTGTAAGACTAGATGTTTAGAATATTTATTTATTTATTTATTTATTTTAGTAGTGGGAGCTATTAGAGATGTATGGAACAGGAAAATCGATCAAGGATCTATGATTTTTCAAAGTACTATATTAAAATGTGGGTGTGTAACATTCATACAAAATCTTAAAGCACCTCTCTAAAATAGTCATAGCAATCAATCAATGTTTTTAATTAAGCTGAAATCCATACACAGATGTAGAAATGCTTAGTCCCAGCTGTGGTTCCTGACAGTCATCCTCAGAGATAAATTTCCACAATAGGTGTTTCAATTAAGACAGTAATATTTGTCAAAAGGTAAGCCGTAAACACATAGCCCCTTGAAACACTATTGAACAAGTGTAATTTATGCTGTAGTTGGTGCACCGCATTTTAGTACTGCTTTGATTTTATCAGCATTTGTCAATTAATCAACGTGAACCTTGTAAAACATGTTCTCTTATTAGTGAGAACAGGCAATTGCTTGCAGACTTTGAAGGAAAGGTCATTTAATAAGTTGCTAATTGTTCAAAGATAGATTTAAATTTTAAAAAAATGTATACTTATTATTACTGTACCTAAACAGGATACTGTATATGCTTAACCTTGCCAATTTAAATATGGTCAATGGTTTCTTTTTTTTCTTTTTTACTAAACAGCAGAGAAAGATTAAGACATAAATTAATCTAACTTTGGGGTTTTAAATTTTATTTTAAGAGCCTCTTATTGTCATTTTTGCCAGTTTAGAGTTATGAGCCTCAAGGCTATGATTATAAACTTATGAACTATATTTCATCGGCAAAAAGTGAGGAGAAAAAGAGAAACAAGAAATGGAGCAGCACAAAAGGACTATGCAGTGACAATATTCTATTTTTTGTATTTGCCTCAATTCATTCTTCATTTCTCTAGATGAGATGTCAACTCCGCACTTCTGACTGCCAGTTCATTTTCAGGTCAGTGAGTGAAAAAGAAGCTGCTGTGTCAAGGCCCCTCTTTGGGTAATCAGTGCATCAGCGCACTTGTCAACTCTCCTGGCAATCAAGAAAGCATCTGAACTCAAGAGTCACATCACCACCAGCAAGCATTCTGCAGCCAACTAAGGTATGCAACTGGGTTTAAGATGTGCAACATACCTTGGAGAACAATTTCTACAGTGGTGTCTGCAGGGCTGAATCGAGAAATCCGTACCATCTTATAAGACTCACAGGAACTTAGGATGAGATGGCTTGTCCTAAGGCATTTGTTAGAGTAGGAATTTTGCAAAGAGTTTACAGAGACAGTTTGTTGAATGGTGACGAGTCTTGCTGGATCCTGACTCAACAAACTGCTTTGCTGCAGAGCCCCTTTTATAAGAGTTAGGAGGCCCAGATTGCTCTCTGCCTGCTCAAACTGGCTCATCTCTCCATCCCATTCCATTCTGTTCTCAGTTCCAAATAAGTCACTATTTCAGGCACATTTCCCTAAGCAGATGCAAACACGCTTTTCCAGTGCCAGACTCCCTTGGGCAAATTAGGTTTCTTGGAAAAGGGTCAAGGAGCAATCAGACACCTACTAGAAACAAGCCTGTAGTTTCAGGTGATGTTGTCACTCATGTAGACTACAACTCAAATTTTAGACACTGGTTGGGAAATAATGCTGAATATGATAGGGGTAGGTATGGAGAGCAAAATCCTGATATCGGCAGCCAGTTTCCTTTCATTGTCATAATACGTGGACTTATTTTTTTATGGGCATTAACCTGATGGTAATAAGAGAATGGAAAATTTCCTTTTTAATATTTCTAATTCAAAACTTCTAAACAAATTTTAATTTCTTAATACAATTATCATAAAAGAACTTTATATATATATATATATATATATATATATATATAGAGAGAGAGAGAGAGAGAGAGAGAGAGAGAGAGAGAGAAAGAGAGAGAGAGAGAGAGAGAAAACCATCATACCTAACAAACATGGAGTGTTTCTGAAATAGATACTCCTTATATTTCTGTTGTTGTTGTTGAATCAATCATAAGGAGAAAGTCTATTTTATGTTCTTTTAGTATTTGCCTGTATTAACCTCAGCCTTGTTAGCTTTCTTCCACATATTCAGATTCTCTTCAAAATAGAAGCGACAAGTGGTAAATGCAAATAGGGGAAGGAAAGCTGCTTGGTAATACCAAGCTGCAGGTAATACCTGCTTCCTGGCAGGAGTTGTTTCTATCTAAAACATACATACCATATTAAGAAGCCAGAGGGAAAAATGAATGGATGTGGATGGCAGGTTTTCATTTGTTTTTCTGACATCTAAGAATACTGTAAATAAGTTCGTGTGTTTCAATTCAAACAGTTCCCTTATCTTGGAGGTCTTAATCATTTGTAATAGCAGTTTCTGAAGTGTTCAAAGTGTGTGCTTAAGGAGTATTATTGGCATTCAACATAGTCATAGTACATTAAGCAGATTTACAGCCTAAAACGTGGTTATCCTTGATCATCTTCATTTAAAACTAAGTTTAGGCTGATGGGGTAGCTTAGCATTCTCCTAGTGTTTCAGCCTGTTAGTTTTGCTTTACCAGAACATCTGGTTCTGCTGGGCTCCCTCACACTGTTCCAAATGAACCTACAATTCACAAGATGAAGTGGGGGCAGAGGAAGATGGCAAGGAAAATTTAAGTAAGAAGTGTAGAAGGGCAGCCTTTTTAAAAATATGCCTGGGGCTTCTGGGGTTGCTACCCATGGTTCCCAAGAGTTGGGGGGCACATCATGTCATTTGGGTCCACATGGGGAGGTGCTAGGGTTGGTCAGGAGGCAGAGAGAGTAGGGGAAAAATGTGGACAAATGCACCTTCACTGTGGTTTCCCTGGGAAAGAATGGGTGAGGCAGGTAACCAGGCTTAGGATTGGCTAGTTGGAATAATTTCAGCAGGTCCTGAGGTACAGAGTGGTTCCTAGTTATCGAGTACCTGGCTTTGGTGACCTAGGTCAAGAAGATAGTGCTCCAGACCACAGGGGGCTAACACAAAGAGGCATGTAGGATACCACCAGGATTGGCTGGTTTGAATATCTATGGCCAGCTCAAAGGCAAGATGTTTGCCATCTCCAGCAAATAGCTAGGCCTGGAAGGGACAGTCCCTCCTCAAGCCCAAGTCTGCAAGCCGTCCACATGTTAAAACATCATAGAATAGAGAAAAAAATTTAAATATAATTCCACAGGTAAAGAGTTTCTCAAACTTACAGTTCATAGAAAACAGTTGGGTATGTGCTAGATATAGATTCTGAATCATCAGATTGGGTGGAGGCTGAGATGGCATTTCTAATAAACTTCTAGGTGATGTTGGGACTACACTCTTGAATAGTCAGTGATAAAACTATTGCCAGGAGTCTTCTCTCTGGGCCAACTTGTACCACAAAAGGAGCTAACATTTATTAAGCTCTGCTGGGAGGCACTGAGGATACATACTTGAGCTTGTTTTCTCCAGATAACAACCTTTTTTCATAAGAAAATTTACCCCAATTTCATAGATATGGGATTGGAGATTCAAGGCAGTTAAGTGACCTGCCAAGGTCACTTAGCTATAACTTAGAAGATACAAATGTATTTGGCCTAAAAACCCATTTTCCCCATGGCAACTTAAGTGCAGATGGCACTACTTTGATGGAAAATAAAAACCATCTATTGGTAAAAACTTCATAAAATAATAATAAGTTCAGAGACATGAATAGTGGCCCATTTATAATCTGGGAAAGGAGAGAAATTCAAAACAGTATTCATTATTTCAGGATCAAAAATAGATGGTGGGGATTAAATAACTGATAAGTTTATCACAGACATTCCCAAAACACTTACAATGGGATTCCCTATTAAATGCATGCTTTATATTTTAAAAGTGATACAAGTATGCAGTAAAATATATACAATAAAAAGTTAGACTTCCTCCTAAACAGTCCTAGTCTGAGTTCTGCTCAGTAAGCCTTTTAGGACCATTCTGTGCAATAAGAATATTTTTCATGCAAATTAATTCATTCAGGCATTCCAAGGAGCTGAGGGTGGGGGAGGGGAGCAGTACACAAAACACAGTCCCTTAAGTATCTTACATCCCAGTAAGGCAATTATATATGTATCCAATGAGGACAAGTAGTGAGGGAGAGGAGTGGATGTTTGCAAGTCCTCTTGAAAAGGTGATATTTCAGTCGAGGCATGAAGGAAGACTTCCTATTCTACACCTCCTTTTTCCTTTAGAAATACATCAGTAATTACAGATCCACCTTATTCTTTTTAAAGGCTCTAGAGTACTATACTGTTTGCATGTACACAATAGTGCTGGGCATTTTGTTATTTCCAGAATAGATATTGGAGATTAATCCTGTCATAATTTGTTAGATGGTCATTTGAGTGGTTATAAAGAGATTTGGGTTTTGCAATATAAATCCTGATTAAATAGAAAGGGCCCTAATGAGGTGTAAGAAGGTATAGATCCAAGTCCTATCTGTGCTGCTGTCTACCTAGGTGGCCTTTTCATGGCATTGAGAATTTGTGGACTCCCCTTCTTTGTATTAGTGCTCTACTCTCATGAGAAGTTTCTTTTTTCCTTTCACCTCTTCGGTGATACTATTGTCATGAGGCCTGTGGTGCTGTGTAGGGGCTCCTCCAGCTGCAGGCCTAGGTGTCATCTTGCTTGCAACATTTCCTCAGTGCCAGCATACCTGTGCCGCTGACACAGTTAAATACAAATGTTAACTGTCAAGCTGACAAGCTTTCCATATTCCCCATGAAGGAAGCATAAGCAGAAATTTCAGGGAACAGTTTACCCTCTGAGCACTGTGCCTGATCTCTCTCACACAGAAAACACAGGGGCTTCCTTAAAATAAAAACAAAATCTTTACTTTCCAGTAATATTTATTTATGCAGATGCAGATGTTTAGTGCTGGACCATATGACTGAACAGATTTTAATTTAATGGAAGATTAGATTATTCATTTAATTAATGTCTGAGGTAGTCCCTGGAATATGTCAGCACTCTGCCAGGCACTATAAGAGGAAGAAATATCAGTGCATTGTTGTTCCTGCCCTTGTCACCATTTTGGATCTTCACAAAGACAGGACACATGAAAAAACCACCATCATTCACACCAGTGTGTGGTAAGTAATACCAGAGGCAATAAAATAAGAACTCAAGGAAAGGGGAGGATTCTAGTATTTGGAGGCCATCAATGAAACCTAAACAGGTAACCTGTCCAAGGGATGAGGTAATACAGGGGATTTTGGATGAATGTGTGAGTGAGTGTGTTTGGGAATGTTTGTGCATGGAAGGTGAGCAATAATCACATGTGAAAAGGCCCAGAGAGGGAAAATACAGACTTCATAAAGGGAACACTGAGTTGCCTTTATGGCTTCAGTACAGAACGAGGGGAGCGAATGTAGAAGACAGGAAATGGTTGGAGTAAGAGGGTCCTGAGTCCCCTACTTCGTTACTATAACTGGATTAAATAAGAGAGTTCTGAAAGATATCAAGGGGAAAAAAATCACCTTCTTCCTCCTTTTTTGCTTTTTTTAGGGGTATGAAAAGTTGTGTACTTTGGAAATAGGATTTTTCCATTTGTGATTCTAGTAATTTTTTGAAGCCAACTTACTATTTATCAAGGTACCATTTGCCAATAGTTTAAAAAGGTAAATGGTATGATAAGGCCTGTAACCAAAACCAATAATCTCTCCTCTGCTACCCTTCCTGCTCCTCAGAGAAAGGCATTTCATGTTTTGTTTTTGTTTAATCATGAAAAACATTTATGTGCTGGGGCGAGTAACATCCTACACAAGTAAGACTTTTGCTCCCACCAATTGTTCTCAGTTTGGTTAATCCACAGTCTTGCCCCATGTGCTGCAGGAAGATGTTAGGCCCAGTACTTTAACCCACCCTAACTTCAAAGAGGCTGAACCCACAATGGAGGAAACTACTCTTAACTTTTGGTTCTGATATTCACTACCCGAAATTTAAATACCACGTGCATATTATTTCTTCAATTATAATTTTTAGGGATTTCCTCATATGTTATTATCATGCAAAATGAGAAGAATCTAGCACTAATACCATCATTACCTCCCAATAAACTTTCGTCCCCCGTTTTTCTTGGTTTAAAAACCATTTTGGGATTAAATCAATATTCTATGTTTACATTATTTTGACCATGTAATCTTATTCACTATTGAGGCAAGTAATGTAAGTGTACACTTTTAATTTTATTCAACAATTTGTTTTTCCTTTTACTGTCTTTTATTCTATTCTCTTTTTTTAACCTATTTTACTAATTGTTTCTGAATGATTCAAAGGAACTTCAAAACCCCTATTAAAATCACTATTTTTTTTTAACATGATCAACCCAACCAGTCAATCTATCTGATCCATTTGTTGCACAGCCTTCCATCTAGTTTGTTCGTTCTGGTGGGTTTCCAGGCCAGCTGCCTAGCTATTGCCTGGGGCTCCTTTTAGAGAAAAGGTACATGAGTGATACATTTGTTGAGACCTTGCATGTCTGAAAAATGTCTTCATATTCACAGGTGTTTGAAAGCTAAGTTTGTAACAGATTTCTAAGAAGATGGCATTTTCTCCCAGATTTTCCAACTGTGTATCGCTATCTTCTGGCTTCCAGAACTGAAGCTACTGGTATCCTCAATCTTTTACATGTTACTTATTTTCTTTCTTTGAAGGGTTTTGGGATCTTCTTTTTAATCCTACAGTTCTGAAATCTCATAATAAAGAACCAGAATGAGGGTTTTTCCTCATTCATCGTTCTGGGCACTTTCTAGTTCCTTTAAATCTGAAAATTCCTGCTCTTCTCACTGAAACTTTTTCTCATATTATTTTTTGATGCTCATCTCTCCACAGTTTTTCCCTTTCTGGAACTCCTCTGGTAAAATGCTGGTTGATCCCCCATTGTTCTTACCTCCATCCCGCCTCACCTTCATCTATGCCTGTTAATATACTTTCTAGGAAGTTTACTTGACTTTATCTTCTATACTCTGAATGACTTTTTAAAAATATAAATTTGAAAACTTTTTTATTTTTTTATTATGTTTTAAATGAAGCTAGATATTTCCAGTAGAGCTTCATATCTCCTCTTCAATATCTTATTTTCTTTCTGATTATTTCTTTTCTATAGAATGCTCTTTTTACTTCATGAATAAAATAGTTTTTCTCATCTTTCTGAAGATATAATAGGGTTTTTAAAGCCTTTCTTGTACTTCATGAATTATCACTCTCTTCTCTGAGCCCTGCTGGCACCTCACCCTCTTGCTGCTGCCCTGCTTTGGCCTGTGTATTTTACATTGAGGACTATCCTCAAATACTTTTTGACCCCTCACTATTCACTTACATTTAAGACCTTGATATACCTATGAATAGAAAATAAAAAATTTAAATACAGAAAATATAAAAATTCATTTATATTTAGGGACAGTAAGTTCCATTTCCAACTTTGAAGGGTGCAGAGTATACTTATTGCCAGGTGGGCATCCTTGTGTGGTAACTGGGGTGGGAATCCAGCCATTTCAGTGGGGATTCCAGATACCAGTGAGGTAATTTCTTTGGGCCATTTAGTTTTTCCAAATAAGAATCTTCTAACTCCTGCCTAGAGCCATTCCTGGCTGTGGGTGCCCTGGGAACAATGTGGAGAGTAGTCCAAGATGGTTTTACCTGTTCACTCTGTGGAGTTTCAGCCCTCCCTTGAGCCTAATCCCTGTGTCCACAGCATCTCTAATCAGTGCAGCCCAGACTACCCCTGGAACCCCCAGAAGGGATGGGAATTGGGTGGCAATGTGAAGTAGAGAGAGGAAAAAGGCTAACTACTTCATGTATCATGTTCTACCATTAGTAGCTGCTCTGTAACTACCTGCAATCTATCCTGCCTTTTCCAGTCTCATTCTGCACACCTCTCTAATCCTCTAGTTCCTGCAGGATGAATCAGTTGGCTTCTCTCCAAGTACCTCATGATGTTGACCTTCTTCCATAAGTTTATCATTTTCATACCTGGTAAGCTGGTCTCCTGGAAGCTACTTGCAGTCAGCCACTGAAGAGTGGCACAGAAAGCACTTATAGGCAATTAGGGAGAGCAATACAAAAGTGGAGAAAAATGAGGCCTTGGCACCTTGACAGAAAATTAAGGAAAATATTTGACTCTGGAGCAGTTTCTTCACCTTTCTGGATCCATTTTGTTTAACTACAAATTTGGAAAGTTGGTTGTCTCTCCAACTATTCATGATAAAGAGTACTGACATTAGATCATTTTGCCATTCTTGAAGCTCCACAGTACATATGCAATTATGCAAACTTACTTGACTGCAGACACTCCTCCTCCCCCCACCCCTTTTAGGCAATGCTTGATAACATATTATGAAAAATCCTGTATTTGTTGATCTGCAACTTTCATTTTAACATGTTTTTGTGAGTTTTACAACTTTTTCTAAATGTTTTCATTAAGAAAAAAGGGGAAAACTTAATATTTTAAAATTCTTATTTATTGATGCTTTCTCCCATAGCAGCATATAAATTTTAGAGTGGGAGAAAAATCTATCATGATTTAAATGAGGCTAGATATTTCCTGTAGAGCTTAATATCTCATCTCTGTAGAACCATCAATATCTAGGACAGCTGAACACCATACCATTGGCTGAATGGTTGCATAGTTGATTTGATTTGGTCATGAACACAGTCAGATTGCTGGGACACATCTGGCAATTTTGGCAATCAATGAATGAAATGAATCAACCATGTAGTGATCAGACTGACTGCTCAGTGATCAATGTGACCAAAACAGAAAACAACTGTGGGATAACATAATCCTTTGGTTGCAATGGTATCAGAATACAACTTATATGGGCATTCATGATGGAATACTGTTTAATGCTAGCATTATACATTAAACTGTAAGAACTACTTCTGTTAGTGAAATACTTTCACTTTTTATATAAATCTACTGGCATTTATCTGAAATGAAGAACCTGTGCTAAATGTTGCTAGGAATAAAAGAATGTGCAGCGGAAAAAAAAGATACAAAAACTCTACCATAAAAAGATCTAGGAGTCAGATGTCAGCTATCAGTAACTTCCCATATAACCTCCAATAAGTCTTTGATTTCTCACTTGTAAACGAAAGTATCCTCAAAGATCTTGTAGTTTAGTTGATTACATATACAAATTTGGAATTTTTCTCGTAATGCCTACTAACATTAAAAAATGAATAAATATTTTGATGTTCTTTAATTAATTACATTCCATAAAGCCCCCTCCTTTTAACTCAGGAACTCCATAAGAACCTGGTGCAGTGTTATCCTTTTCTAGATGTGTCTCTTTCCCCTCCACTCTACTAAGTTTTTAAAGTCTTCTAATTATGTGCATCTTTTCATTTAAAAAGTCTACCCAAAAAACACACTTTCCTTTTTTCTCAAATGGAAATTTGTCAAAAGTCAATTTTGTCTCATCCAAAAAACTGTGTGTGGCAATAGAGGGACCAGTGGTCCTACTTTGCCCAGCACTGAGGGATGCCCAACTACATGGGACTTTCATGTTAAAATGGGGACAGACCAAGTTGGTGGGTCACCTTGGGTGACAGCTGCAAGAAGACTAGATGTGGCATGGATATACCATCACTGAGTTGAAATGTCACTCCTCTTATTAGAAGTACTCTTCTTTCATTGCTAAACAGCTGTAGAAAGCAATCAAACACCAGATGGATGATGTATTTAATGACCTTTAAGTTTCCTTTATACCAGTGGATTTCAGTTCTGGCTGCTTAGTAGAATCATCTGGTTAGCTTTTTAAAAATTATACTACTCCCTGATTCAGTAGATCTGAAGGTAAGTCCCTGTCAATGGCATAAATATTTGAAGTACCCTAGCTGAATCTCATGTAAGCCTCTGAAACAATGTTTTACACACACTGATATTCAAAAGATAGATCTAGTTAAGAGCTATTCATGGCAAAGAGAAATCTACTTACAACTTTTTGCCTTTTAAATACTGCATGCAAGTTTCTACTTCACATATAAAAGAAATTAGAATCCACAAACTGACTTTATTAAGTTATATTTATTCACATAGAGTTTGTGCTATGTAATTTTCTCCCCTGTTGTGTTTGCATCCTGAGCACCAATCATCACATCTATTGATATCATTTTTTAAATAAGAAACCATAAGGCTGAAGATTCAGCTCAGTGGTACAGTACTTGCTTAGCATGTATGAGGCTCTGGATTCAATTCCTAGCACCATGGGTAGTAAAAAAAAAAAAAAAAAAAAAAAAAAAAAAAAAAAAAAAAAAAAAAAAAAGAAAGAAAAAAAGAAAGAAGGGAAAGAAAAAAAGAAAGAGAAAAAAGTTTAGGCACAATGGCACCAAGAGATTTAATATTCAACATCTCTAACTTCAAGGAACTATCTTAAAATATATGAAATGGGTCTAAATGACTGAGGTGAATGTACTGAGTAGGTAGGATTTCAAGAGGGCCAGGAGGACTGGGTAGTATTCTAATTAGAGGGCCAGACAGGGCATTCCAAATAGGAAGAAAAGCACTGGGGAGCAGGTAAGAAGCAATTAAACTACAAATTTAATATTGCATATCTAAGTAATAAAGTTCATATCTGAGGAACCAGACCATATATAAACTGTATATGAAGCCAACTGCTGAAGAAGGAAAATATTTAGCCCAATCACCTTTTTGGTGATAACCACTTAAAATATTGCAAAGAAGAATTAGGCAGGCCAATGATACATAGTTCAGCATAAGCAAAATGACAAATTTGGTCTTTTAATACAGAGAATAAGTCACTCAACAACGACAACATAGCCCCGTCCCTTTCATGCTGGTCTCAAGGAGGGGAGTTGATCACCCAGACCCAGAGGCAGATGCTATACAGAACCCTGCCAAATCCCTGAGGCTTCCACTTTATCTGAGCCATGAGGATTTAATGTTTAAAGAACAGATTTAGAACAGAAATCATGCAAGAGATTCGTGCTATCTTAAATGTCACGTTATATGATTAATCAATCACTGATTTTTAAATTACTTTTATAATGTAATGGCCTTTCCTTTAGATTTTAGAATTAAAGTACCTCTGCTCCATTTGTCTTTGCCTCCTAAAATAGGCATATTTTTCATATTTTTTCCAATATATGGTCTCTGTGCAAGATATTAACTAATGCCAATAAATAATCTCGGTATGTGTCTACTCAGGAAGTCGGTTGACAAAATTAACATTTAGAAGTAGGCACCACTGGTTATTTCACACATTATTAACTTATATTACAATTCAAATAAGCTTACAGCTGGCAAAAAAAAATCTCTTCTGTAAAGTGATCTCAAACATAATAGGCTTAATCAGAGATAAATTAAATTAGGCAGCCATGCTCACTATAGCATATTAATTCTGCGTAGTTATTAAATACATTTTCTCTTATCAGTGGTGTGAACAACATTTTAGGTAAACAAATTCTTTAAGAAGCTAGCAAATAAAGTTTGTTTGAGATGCTGTGTGCCTGACATTTTCCCATGCCTTCTTAAAAATGATAAATAATCTTTTCTGCTAATAGTGGCACTAGTTTAAGTCCCCATAAATGAGTCAACTTCACTCCCAGGCAATTAAGCAAAAGAACAGCAGACAAAACTGCCATGTGTGGTGCTGGATTTTTCCAAAGGGAACTTTTTCTATGGCAATTTTAAAAAGAAGGCCTTAGCAAGTGATATCTGGAGTAAGGTTATCCAGAATAAAAGACAGTGAATATTCATTAGGTTAAAAAATTGGTGCGACTCTTTTTCTTTTTTGGTTGACCTATGTTGCCTTGGAATATTCAAAGAAGGAAAATCTTAAGGCTGATAGCTATTTTATAAACAAGATCATAACACTGGCTCTTTCTAATGGCAGTAGTCTAAACCAGCAAGCTAGCACATATTCCATTGGCTCTGAAAAATTCTTTTGTAAAAGAAAAGTTAAAAGATATGCCTCAGATTTTACCCATCACACCCTACATGTTCGTGTTACCTGCCTGATGCACTTTTGCAATATTATCTTATGGTATTATTAATCAACCAGGCCCTTTAATTTCTATATCCAGAAGTAATTCACAACAGTCGGCATGACCCCCAGCCCCTGCAAGTCTGAGAAACATGTTTGACATTCTTTGTGCTTTGCACATTTAAGACACAATGTAAGGTGACAAGAACATTAAGCTGCCCAGTGAGCAAAATGTGAAACTAATCACTATCTGTTCCTAGCTGTGGGTACAGTAATTGGCAAATTAAAATGCCTGAGAATGGCTGGGCCACCTGAATCAGAAAGCATCACCTTGGAATGGTTAATGAAGATAAATGTATGCAACTAGCTTTACTGACAACTCCCTCAAATACCAGCAGACTGAAAAAAGGCAACCTCACAGTACCTTCTTTCTTACACACCATGTAAAATTTTTGTTACTTAAAGGAAAAAAAAACTTAATCGGGTTCCATATCTCATATATGCATACTGGCTGCAGACTTCTACTTACTTTTGAAAAGTCAATGCTTTTCTTTTAAATCTGGCCAACTGAGATCGGTTTCCTTACTAGTTATTGAATTTGTTGCTTTGTGACAGCCAGATCAAATAAAGGTTACTAAAAAGAAAATAACTTCATTTTAATAAACTTGCTATCATTCTTCACTCATTCATGCATCCATTCGTCCATTTATTTGACACTTACTGAGTATCAAGCCAGGCACAGTGCTTGAAAGTTGGTATCTCCCTAAGGAGTGGGTGAGCCCTGATCCCCATGCAGGCAACTTGGGATGATGCTGCACTATTGTGGAGATTTCAAGACTTAAAGATGTGTCACCCCCCCACACACACTCCATAGCCTTTCAAGAGAAAAGACACTTGAGTTGAACTCTAAGATGATTTCTGAAGAGATTTTTGAGGGTGAATGTGTTTGAGAATAACATTCCAAGCTGAAAGGATGGGACATGCAAAATAAACAAGAAGGTCATGGTCTGCTTGAAGCAAAGAGATTGCCTTTAGAATATATGAAGGCAATAAGTACAGGAGCAACAGGCCAACAGACAGTGAAGATGAAAGCTAGGCCAGGCTGAGAATGGGAAGGCCCTGCAAGGCACGTCAAGGAATCTGTGTTTAATCCTGAGGGCAGTATTTTTCAGAACACATGCTGGAGAAACCTGAGGTTCTGGGAAGAGGAGGGATAAGGGCAAGGGGAGGTAGGGCAGTGGGGACTCAGGCCCTAAGCCCCTACTTCAACCACATTAGTTTTGCTAAAATCTGTTGTGTATATTGGGCCATCCTCTTATTACCACTGTTTTGATTACTTTTTACTTTGGGACAATTTTGGGTACACAGAAAAGTTACAAAGATAAAAAAAACCAGAGAATTCCTACACACCCGTCTCCCAACCGCCCCATTTGTGAACATCTTACGTTACCATGGCTCGCCTGTCACAACCAAGAAAACAACACTGGTGCGTGACCGTTAACTAAACTCCAGATCTTCTTTGGATTCCACCAGTTTTTCCACTAATATCCTTTCTCTGTTCCAGGATCCAATCCAGGATACCCCATTGCATGAGTCATTGGGTGTCTTTAGGTCTGTGACGGTTCCTCAGTCTTCCTTTGCTTCCCATGACACTGAGTCTTGAGGAGTATTTGTCACATATTTTACAGAATGTTCCTCTCTTTGGGGCTGTAGATGCTTTCCTCGTGACTGGCTATGTTTGTTGGGAAGAATATCACAGAGGCAGGGCATGCTTTTCATCATGCCACACGAGGGGTGAGCAAATGATACCAACATGAATTATCGCTGGTGACATAAACCTTGGCCAACAGGTTAAGGTGGTGTTTAACAGGTTTCTCCAGTGAAATGTTACTCTTTTTCCTCTTTTGAAGCCAGTCAATAATACAACCCACATTTACAAGAGAGTCAGCTTCATTTTGTAGAGAGGAATTCTGCCTTTACTATTTTGCAAGTCTTCTAAAAGAAGATTTGTTCCTTCTAGTCCATTTATTTATTTGTTTGATCATTTATTTATATCAGGATGAACTCAGGTATATCTTTTCCTTTGGGTTGTAATCAAATACCCTGTTATAACTTTTTAAGGTTAATTCCTGTCTCCTTTTGACATGCCTGCAATCTTTTTAAGTGCTTTAATTTTATTTTAGGACAAATCAGGTACTCCTGGTTTGTCTTATATTTTGACTGCCCCAGTCATTGAACCAGCCATTTCTTCAAAGATCTCTAGTTCCTATTATTGAGGATAATATTAAGAAATCAAGATCTGGGTGCTGAGTGTTCTTGATCCTACTGAGTTATCACTGCTCTCAGACCTTCTCACCAAAAGAGCTAAGAAATGTAATAAAAATTAGAACCACTGGAAAATTTAAATTTTAAATTTTATGTACAATATTTTTTAAAAAACAAAATCCAATAATAGATATGTAAGATTTTTATACTATAAGCTTCAAAATATTACTGAGATATATTAAAGAAGTCTCAGAGCAGTAGAGAGAGAGTTTATGCATATGGATTGGAGCTCAATATTAAGATACAGATCCTCCCTAAACTGAGCCCAACTATCAATATATTCCCAGTTATAATCACACCCAGCTGATTTTTTTAGAAATGGAAAAGCTAATTATAAAATGTAAATAAGTTTCATGGGAACTAGAATATCTAAACTAATTTTGTAAAGAATAACTAAGATGGAGAGCTAAACCATCTCACTTGAAGACTTACTATAAAGCTACAGTAATCTTACAGCATAATACTGACATGAAGAGCTCGAGAATCAATGGAGCAGAGTAGAGCCCAGAAACAGATGCACATTTATGTAGTCCTTTCATTTTTGAGAATAGCTATGAGGCATTTCAGGGAAAGTAAAGTCTCTTCAACAAATAGTGCTGGAAAAATTAAAAGCCCATACAAAAAAATAATTAACCCTACTCTGACCTCACATGATAAATAAAAATTAATTCAATATGGATCATAAATCTAAACATAAAAGCTAAAACTATAAAGCTTAAGCAAGAGAACTTTTTCTTTCTTTCCTTTTTTTTTTTTTTTTTACTTAGCAGTAGTTACTTTATTTTTGGACAACACAGAGGACAAAATCTTGGGAAAAAAACCCTGATAAATTAGATCTCAAAATTTAAAACTTATGCTTATCAGAGAATAATAGAGCAACCACATATGCTTGAAAAACATATCTGATAAAACACTGGTGATATATGTAAAGAACTCCTATACATTAGCAATAAAAATATGAATAACCAAATATATAAATGAGAAAATGATTTTAATAGGCATTTTATGAAGGAAGACATTAGAATGACAATAAGAACATGAAAATAATTCAAACACCTTGTTCAAGGGAAATGAATTTTAAATTATGATAAAACATCACTACAAACCCACCAGAATGGTTAAAAAGAAAAGGACCGACCATACCAAATGCTGTTGAGAACATGGAGCAAATAAAACTATCATAAATTGTTGGTGGGAATGTGAACAATTACACTGGAAAATTTTTGACAATTGCTTCTAAAACTTATATACCTATCTAGGATCACAATTCTACTTTTAGATGTTGACCTAACAAACAAAAGCCTATGTTTACAAAAAGACTTGTGCAACAATGTTCACAGTTCATTTTTGCTAGTCAAAGCATGGAGACAATTCATGTCTATCATTAGAAGAATGGATAATAAACAAACTGTAATAAAATGGAAAATTACTCAGCAACAAATAGAAAAGAGCTAAAAATAACTTAAGAAGCAATTAGCCCATAAAACCATTTTGCTTTGTGAAAGACTGACACAAAAGATCTTGTAACATGTGATTCCATTTATACGAAGTTCTAGACCAAGAACCGATTTACTCTGGGGGTTGGGGGTAGGGATTTACTGGGACCCTTCCATAAAAGTTCATGAGGCAACTTTCCAGAGTGCTATAGATATGGGTGGCACAGGTGTACACATTTATCAGACTCCAGATAATTCACATGTAAGAACTGTATATTGTATCATATGTAAATTTTACCTCAAAAGAAAAAAAGAATCATACATAAAATAGTGAATGCTAATATGATACACATGCCAAAGAATTTAGGAGGAAATGTAATAATATTTACAACTTACTTTAAAATGTGTCCAAAAATAAAATGAATTCATGGATGGACAGAAAGATGTATTATTAAGTAAAAAAAGAAATATGCATCATGGTAAATAAAAGTGTTCACTGTAGATTTGTGATTCAATTTTTCTGCATGGTTAAACATTTTCTTCATATAGTATGGAAAAGAAAAAAGTCCTTAAAATCTGAGCATTTTATTATTTTTTTTAAAAAAGGGAAAAAAATTTAAAGAAAAAAAAGGTGAAAGCTGTGGCAGCTTCATAAATTCCTAGCCATGTTTTTTAAAGAGACTAAATTTCCTCATTTATAAAATAAAATAATAAATAATGTCTAATCTCCAGAATCATTAAAGAATTATACTTGTTCGTATGTGTAAAGAGAAGTTCCTGGTATAAATAAGAATTAAGTAGATGTTTTAGCTACTATTTTAGTAAACAGAGTGAGCGCCTGTGGCTGTAAACCCACAAAAACAAAGCAATGTTTACATATTTTGTTAAAATAAAATAGTCCTGTTATAATATCAAATTTTTTTTCTGCATTTGAATGTCATTTATTAAGATCTCTAAGTGAATGAACTAGTAGAAGGGAAATATTACATTTTTAAAAACTCATAAAGCATATTTTTAGAAACGGTATTTCCTTGACTTTCATTCCAGGAAAATGCTAACACACGGCATGAAGCATGCAGGGCCCAGAAAAGAAAGCTTGCCAGATGCCGCAGCAATAAATAGAGTGGGGACTTGGAGACAACACATGAAAGGAGAATGTGGAGCGTTATGTCTCTAACACCCTTCCCATCTGGTACTTTGCCCATTGAGGTTAGGGGATTTTGGGACATTCACCTTTGTAGACCACCTTTAATTTATATTCTTATTTATTTGTTCAACAATCATTTAAATCATAGCCTACTATGAGCCAAGTTCTCTACATGTCTCCCAGGACCTCAGCAAAGTGACATTAAGGAAATTTTAGGGGGAAAAAATGTTCCAACAGTATAATGAAAGCTTAATACTATTTACATCCTGCCACCTCCTACTGCAATATTTATTTCAAAAATATAATTTTAGCATTTTCAGTCAGTAGATTAAGCAACAGAATATTTTCACAAATGATAGAAATTCTCAGGGAAAAAATAGCAGAATTTCTTTTGTGGATGGATTATGTCTCACTTTGCTAATGAATATAAGTGAAAATAAGATTTTGTGAATTATATTATATATGGAATATGTGTTACCATTTTTATAAATATATATTTTTTAATGTATGTAGAACTTCTTAACATGAAATCTATTACTTTCAGTTATTTCTGATGAAAAAATTAAGCTCTAGAATCGAGAATCCTGAAAATTAATTGCTTCGTCCTATTGACTGCAGTCCTTTGAGTTGTCTCTCTCTCTCTCACACACACACACATACATACATGCACACATTGAATTGTAAGAAACTATGATTAATGGATTTTACCCAGAATTTTTAAACAATAAATAAAATTCTTCCAAATTAAAAAGTACATTCTGTTCCCTAAGCTCATCTTTCAATTTGGATGGGGGTGGGTAATATCACTCTCTGCTGAAATTTAGGGTGTCATTTCTAACAGTGACGACATTGTTCAATAAACAGTGGTATTGCATGTGAAAAA
Organism: Spermophilus citellus; assembly: GCF_964194105.1. Lineage (NCBI taxonomy): Eukaryota > Metazoa > Chordata > Mammalia > Rodentia > Sciuridae > Spermophilus > Spermophilus citellus. The sequence continues at coordinate 44,910,463 of NC_138182.1, read as the reverse complement.
TTTCAAACAAATGGAAATAGTCTCAGAATGTTTATTTGGCAAATTTTCACTTATTATGCATTTAAGTGTCATATTTGGGGAGATCTAGAAAAAATGTTGTTTTGTGAAAATATGTATTCCCTATGACTTTTATAAAAAGGAACTTCCTCTTTTACCTCCAGCCACACAAACTAACTTTGTGCTCACAATAGAAGCTAAAGATAAAATTAAAGAAATGCTGGCTGCATGCCAAATCCTGGAATACTAGGGAAGAGAAAGCTGGCTGGCAATTACTCCCTCCCCTTATCTCCCCCAGACTAGGGGTGCTGGTGTGTCTGCACTCTGTCACCTCTGAGTGGAAACACAAGCAGGTGAACCAGATGCCCTGCACATTAATGTCTTATTATTCTTCCCCTTAAGTGAAACCTTGCTGTTAGGAAGAAATAAAATGTTGCATGTAAATGAAAATAGTCACTTAGAAGTCATCTTCCAGTGTTACAATGCCAATATACCTGTACTCTTAAAACATCTTTTCAATTTAAATAGTAATGGATTTGTCAAGGTAGTATTTTAGGAGACCTATGCTCAAATTAAGTTTACCTTCAGGTGAATTCACTGTTTTCTAAATGAATACAATTTGCTTACTCTTATAAAAGGACAAACTTTTGTAGTTCTTCCTAGTGTGGATCTCCTTAGAGTAAAACTCTAAGGGGGCAATTAGGGATCATGAAGCAGGACAGGGAGGGTGTTTGTTGTTATCATAGTAGTTTCCATCAGCCCTGAGCCTACATTACTGTATGTAGTTCAGGCAGTACAACTGCCCGAGAAATGAAACATCATCTAATTCCAACAAGTATGCTCACCCTCATTCATCCAAATTAGGGAGGCTTCCCTTTAGTAATTCTGGCTCTTACACAAGCATCCTTGAGACTTTGTCATTAATTATTTATGTCTATGTCTCAAGTATTAAGAGCACACTTGAAATTGAAGATTTTCCTAAGTTCCTAATACTTACCAGTTTTGTTTTCTGCCTAGACCTGATCATATAATTTTGCCTTCTCAACAATTTTGAGCCTAATGCATTATCTTTAAATTTGGCATAGCTCTTTCTGTATAAAAGAATCCAAATTCATGCTTCAATTTATTCTAAATGAAGTTGCTGGTATTCTTCCCTGAATTAAGACCCACACTTTTCCGCTATTCTCCATTCCATTTCAAATTTTAATGGGTTATTTTCTCAAATTTTATTTGAAAAATTTATAATCCAACAATATGACTTTCTAAGCTATTTCAGTAGTTTAATTATTACTTTAAAAATTTATGTGGTCCCTGAAATACAAAAAGGAAAAATATGTAAAAAAATAACAGCAGGCCTAATACTAGACATCTCTCATTTCTCTGTGGCTTGACCGTGGCTGGCATCAAAACCCAGCAGCTGTATTTCAGAACCAAGAGGACAGAATGGGCTTCCCTAGGAAAGGAGAGGAAGGCAGAGTCTGGTGGTAGTTTGACCAGAGTCCAATGTAACAACTGAGAGGCAGAAAGATGGACAGCACAAGCATTTGGTTTTCTAAAGTAAAATGAACCAGAAACAGAGCTTAAAATTTATTAGAATAAGCTACTACATTTATCATATATTAGTAAACATATCAAATAAGAACCCAGGGCCATCAGCAAATCTATCATTATGATGGATACTGATAAGTATCATAAATTTACTGTTAAGAAAACAGCACTAATGATCTCATACTGGGAATATAGTACTAGCCTAGAACAAATTCTACTTAAAAACATATGGGGAGCTAAGACCAAAAAGCATTCCCCTGCTGATTCCACTCAGCCACACATGCCAAAGCAGCATGGTGACAGCCAGCAGAGCAGCGACAGGGAATGTGTGTCAGAATTTCTGACAGAAACCCTATTTTCTGAGGACTTATACTGAGTTACAAAAGTCTACTGCAAACTAAACTTGGCACAAAGCTTAGAAGAATTCCATCAAATGTAACAAAAATAAGGATTGAGGGGGGGAAGCCCTACAAATTTGATTTTAAAAAACCCAGGTCATTGCTATGGAAGTTCTCAATACTTATTAATTAATCTTTTTATGTAAAAAATAACATTTGGACAGTGGTAAGATCATTTATAGTCTAAAATTTTCCAATATTTCAAGAGAGTAAATAATTGAAAAAAAAAGCAATAATTGGACCCAGGAAAGACTGGATTCATTCTAGAAATAATTGCTTTTACACTTTAATTTTGTAATGTGTGTGTGTGTGTGTGTGTGTGTGTGTGTGTGTGTGTGTGTTCAATGGTGGCAACTGGCTCAGCCCACAAGTGTATACAAAAAAATATAACTGGCAAAAAATGTTTTAATTTCTTAGAGTGTCAAAACAACACATTTTGAAAGTAGTCTAAAATTTAAGAAATACAGCTTTTAAAATTTTAATGTAGAGAACACTTTAAAAAATCTTAAATAAGCTGTAAACCCTAAATATGCTTTAAATTCAATATCTTGGGAATTTATGCTCTCAGTTAACTCTAGCCTTCCAATTGTTTTTAGATCTCAGTGTTCAATCACAGGTGGTCTAACTGTTCAAGTTCTGTGTTCCAATAGATAAAACATGATTAATAAGAATTCTAAAACACCTCCAAGCCAAATGACCATGTAGCATCTACAAACATTTATTACTGTAACATCTATTAATTTTATTATTTTGCCTACTCATTTTATCATTTGTCACATGCTAGGCAAAATGCTCCATAAAACAACTGTAAAAATCTATCAAAAGCTACAATAATATATATATATATATATATATATATATATATATATATATTATAATAAATAATAAGTAAAAATAAGAAATAAAAAATTAAATTATATATATATATTTTTTTGAGAATTTTTGAGAGCTCCCATTTTGTGACAGTACAAGACACTAAAATTTTTTTACAGAAGATATATCTGAAATCTTTAACAAGGTACCAAACTTTTTAAGAATGATGTATATTTTCTAATATCATTATGAAACAAAGAGATGAAAGGAAATTTTCTCTTGATCTAAGGGAAGAGAAACTGCCTCTAAAAACAAGCTGACCTCTGAGACAAGAGGTGTAGAAGAATCCACAAATATACTTCAAAAAGTGTCACTCCCGTCCACCAGCTGAGCTTCAGAAGCACAAGGCTGGAAATAACCCCTTTTTCTTCTTTTACTCTCTCTCATTTGTCTTTGCTCTGTTTTCTTTGTCACTGTTCACTCTTCAGACACAATTATACTTGATTGAGATGGAACTGGTAAAGCCACATTAGAAACTACTCATAAAAAAGTCAATAGAAAAGAAAAGATACATCTTACAGTAACAAAGAAACAAAGCAGAAACTTTTGTCAACCAGAAGGAAATAAAAGGTTTTGTGGCAGAAAATAAAGAAGGGTATTTCCCAGGTGCCTATTCTATGTAGCTAGAAAACAGAAGTGCCATATAGTAAAATCATACATCTACTGCAAAAATGAGATGGGTGCAGACAGGTAATTATCCAGAACAAGCAAAAGACTGGTAAATACTCTTTTTTAGAGGGTGGCCATAGAGGAATTCATTTGTGAAAAACTACTGAACAATAAACTGTTTTGAAAGAAATGGATATTCATATATTAACAGAAATAATTCTAAAAACAATAGTGTTCTTTAAAAAAACAAGTCACAGAGGGTATAAATAGATTCAGTGTGCGGCCATTTATGTAACTTAAAAAATATTATGTTATGGCTTAGAGATTAGGTGTACCCCAAAAGCTTATGTGTGAGATGGTGAAATTATTAGATTATGAGAGCTATAATCTAATCAGTGGATTAATCCACTGGTATGGATTACTGAAAAGTAACAACAGGCAGGTAGGGCGTGACTAGGGAGACAGTTCACTAGGGGTGTGCCTTTGGGGTTTGTGTTTTATCCCTGTGAGCAGAGCTCTCTCTCTCTCTGCTTCATCATGGCCATATTCTGAGCTGCTTTCCTCTACTGTGCCCTTCCATTATGATATCCTGTCTCCCCTGGGACCCAGGGCTGTGAGTTGGTTGACTATGGACTGAACTACTGAAACCATGAGTCAAAATAAACTTTTCCTCCTTTAGGATGCTCCTGTCAGGACTTTTGGACACAGAGATGATATAGCTAATTAAACAGTGCATGTGTGTGTATATGTATAGACACAGACACATCAATTCATCAGTTATATATGTGTATATATACACACATATATACATACACATAATATTGAATTGTTATGACTTAATATGAGGTGCCTCACAAAAGCTCATGTGTGATAAACAGTTCAGAGTGAAATGACGGGGTTATGAGAATTTTTAATCTAATCAGTGCATTAATTGCCTAACAGAGATTAAGTCGATGAGAATTCTATGTAGGAAGGGTATGGCTGAAAGAGGTGGGTCACTGAGAGCATGCCTTTGGGGTTTCTATTTTGTCCTTGGTGAGAGGAAACTCTCTCTCTATCTCTACTTCCTATTTCCAGGTCTTGAGCTGCTTTCCTCTACCATACCCTTCTTCCATGATGTTCTGCCTTATTTCAGGCCCAGAGCAATGGAGTCAGCTATCTATGGACTGAGACCTCTGATATCGTAAGCCCCCAAATAAACTTTTATTTCTCTAATTGTTCTTGTCAAATCATTTGATCACAGCAGGAAACAAACACTGACTAAAACAGAAATAATATACAACAATCTTATTGTGGTGATATTACCTTTGGGAAGAGAAGAGTGGAAAGAATAGTGATTTACTTTTTATATGTAAAAAGCAGGGATCTGCTGGAAATACAGTAGTGCCAACATTTTAAGATATGGGGGTAGACACATAGGCTTTATTCTTATCTGTAGTCTTATACTACTTCATAATAAAAATGAATACTTTTTAAAAATTGTGTGTAAAAGAAAAAATCTGTAGAAATTCAGACAATTAGAAGGAACTATTCCTATAAGTCTAATTTTCTTATTTCTGAGCCAGGAATGTACAAGGCTGATTATTCTCTATATTCAGAAAGAGGAACAATGAAGAGTTGAAGTAAAGAAAAGCTGTCCTTGAGATGAGAAGTCAGTGGCAAATGGATGGTCATTTCTAAATGAAGTGTACTAGGTGAACATACTTGTATTGCATTCTCTCACTGTGGAAGAGTGTTTCACTTCATACAAAACTATTCATGTGAGTTCCTCCTTTATTTCCTTTCAGGGCATGACTATGAGGTTTAAGGGCCACAGTTAATGGATGACACAGTTTCATTGCTTCTGCATATGTACAGAGTCTGGATTTTGGAATAACAATTTGCACACTTTTAGGCATTGATTAGCTTTGGAAGACTGACAACTGACTTTAACGTCCCCTGCAAAGATTCCCTTTTCTTTCAAAATTGCAATAACCTTTTCTAATGTAATTCCCAAGGAGTTCATTCATGTTGGACTATGGGCTCCAGCAGGAAAGGGACCTACAAACATTTTATTAACTTTGGATCATATTTAATTCCAAGAATTAATAGTGAGAATCCAAAGAGCATTCAAAAAAAAGTCATGATAGAAAATAAGCCTGCATTTCACAGTGTAGCAAGAGTCACTTGCAATATATTGTTAAGCATGAGGGATGAAAATATATCATGGACACAAGTGGTATTACACAGCATGCATTTTTCTGAAAAAGCAGACTTCCTTCATGAGGATTAGATATACACCCACGATAAGATGGCATATTGATCTATAATTTTCAATATTACATCCCTGTATTTTTTTATTATATGCTATTTTTCAACTAGTAGAAGAACGTGTTCTCATAAAGCTAATATTTATTCTTCCATGTTTATAGAGCTAGTAGTGCATCTCAGGAAATGAGAAACTCTGAGAGGCCAAATATAACTTGGAATCGTAGGCATAAAAGAAGACAGGATAGGAAAACCACTGTTTTAACAACCTGAGTCAGGAACTTAGTCACGGAGCTTTAAATAATTAAATAACACAAGATAATAGAAGTCCTTTTTCTTTTTACAACAAATATAGCCTTTTAGACATGATAAATATCATCAGGGAGGACTCCTCATTTTATTAGAAAGTAAAGAATATGCCTCTTCTGTCCAGTTCTCATTTTCGTCCCTGAACTTGCCTTTTATTCCTGGAAGCTAAGGCAGAAACTAAGTGTTATCCTACCATAAAAATAATGTGCCCCTATTTAGATTTGTATCCTTAAGTTATGGATTCTTATTTAGTAACCTCTGGACTAGGGAATTCAATGATTTCTTACATTAAACCCAAAGAAAACAGCAGTAAATGAGAATTAGTTTCTCCTTGGAGAGGCTGTTCCCATATTATGATAACAGTCTAATGTGATCAGAACTTTAACAAAGCTTTAGAGGGAGAAATTTCCCAATGATCAATTGTTTCTTAGTCCTCTCCTTTTAATTGATAACTTTATTTGATCTCTTGGAAGAATCAGGAGGGACAGAAGTTGTCATTTGGCCATACTATGCAAGCATGAGGAATGAAAGGGGGTAACAAATAACTGAGGAAGAAGACAGAGAGGTGAGTGGGGACAGCAGGTGGCTGAGGCAGCAGGTGTTGGGCCTGAAGGGAGGGAAAGGGGGGCTGAGCTGGAATCCAGAATCCCTTGGCTTTCTCACATCAGCATCTTTGAATGTCTGAGAAGGGTTATGCCCTGGAGTAGACTGTCAAAACTAGGACATGTGGTGGAAAGAGAGTGAAAAAAGTACTTCATTACTTCTCCTTTTCTTGGTCTTCTCTCAGATTTCATATTTTCTACATCCTCCTCTTGCTCTTAGTAACTGACCTGCTATCAGTCCCAGCATTTCTCCTGAGGCCCAGGCCCAGTGGTGTCCCTCCATCCCAGAGCTATTCTCTTTCTGCCATTTTCCTGAATAACACCAAATAAATATCATCATATATTATCATATCATCATCCCATCATCCATGTTCTTGCATCAAAAATGGTCACCCTTCAGTATCAAACCAGAATTCCCTGTCCTCTAAAAGAGTATCCACATACGTATGACGGTGTGTTTCTCAACACCGGAAAGAATGATGTGACCTCGGAGTTAAAGTATGACAAATGGAAAAAGAATTTTATCCACAGTTAAAGAGGAGTGTCTGGGCACAATTCCACCCTGAACTCAACTCCATCAATTTCAGTACCGTCAACTTTAAGTGAGGACTTTGTAGTTGGGCAGTTGCAGACCTCCTCCAGAGGTACATTGGAAAATAGGTCTGAATTGGGTTATCACAATGACTGGGGTATGGAGGAGCTGTTGGCTTGTAGTTCCTGAGAACCAAGATTATTAAAAATTTCAAACTGCATGATGCAGCCTTGTATTACAAAAAACTGTCCTACTTGAGATGCGCATTTGGCCTCAATTGAGAAATACCAATAGATAATTTTTAATATTCCTTCAACCCATCTGATATCTTAAAGTTAAGTGAAATGTAAGGAATGTAAGAGTATTAGAAAAGAACTATAAAGGTCAGTAAAATTCTAAATTATATAATTTTATAGGAAAAGGTTTTTTGTTTGTTTGCTTGTTTGTTTTTAAATGGACTTGTCTCTACCAAAGAGGAAAAATGACAATTTGAAAATTGAAATGCTGATGATATGGAGGAACTCTGATAAAAACTTTTGTCTATAGAAGAAAAAATAAATTAACACAATAACAGATCAGGAAATAGCCAGGCGAGATGGCACACACCTGTAATCCCACCTACTTGGGAGACTACGGCAGGAGCTTCCTGAGTTTGAGGCCAAACTGGACAACATAGTGAGACCTTGTCTCAAAATAAAAATTAAAAAGAGCTAAGGATGTAGCTCAGTAGTACAGTGACTGTGCATTCAATTACCAGTATCACCAAATAAATAAAATAAAAAATGAAAGAAGACATTACAACTGACAACACAGACATAAAAAGAATCAAAAGAAACCACAATGAACAGAAAATACCAAAAAAATTGTATAACATAAATAAAATAGAAATATATAACCTAACAAGATCAAATCTAGAAATAGAAAGCCTGAACAGACCTATAACTAGAAAAGAGACTGAATTCATAATCAAAAACCTACCAATGAAGAAAAGCTTTAGATCAGATTTAGTTTTACTGGAAAATTCTACCAAACACTTAGAGAAGAATTAACTTTTCAAAAAATTGAAGAAGATTTAACACTTCCAAACTTATATGAGGCCAGTATAACAAGAGGTCCAAGCCAGACATAAACAAACAGGTAAAGAAAAATCAGGCCAGTAGTTCTGATGAATTCAACTACAAAAATCCTCAAGGATGTTAGCTGACCAAAGGATGCTAGTGGAAATATTCAATGACACAATAACAGCATCATATGCCAAGAGCAAGTGGGAGTTATCCCCGGATGCAAGGATGGTTCAAGACAAAAAAAACATTCAATAAAACACACAATATGAACCAAAAAGAAAAAACTTAAAATCACAAGAGCATTTCAACATATGCAGAAAAGTACTTGACAAAATTTTAGCACTCTTTCATGATAAAAAAAAAATCAGTAAATTAGATTCAGGAGGAGATTATCTCAACATAATAAAAGTAATATATAAGAAACTCAGAGCAGATACCATACTAAATGGTGAAAATCTAAATATTTCCTTCTAAGATCAAAAACAAGGCAAGGTTGTCACTCTTACAACGTCTACTCAACATATTATTGGAAGTCTTTGTCAGAAAAATTAGGCAAAAAAAAAATGAAAAAATAAAAATTGGAAAGGAAGTAGCAAAATAATTTCTATTTCCTAATGATTTAATCTTATATGCAGATATATCTAGAGATTGCATGTAATAATAATAAAGATAATTGTTAGAATAAATTCAGTAAATTTTCAGATGAAAATTTAGTTGTATTTCAATATACTAACAACGACCAGTCTAAAAAAGGTATTAAGAAAACAAGTCCATCCACCATAATGTAAAAGAAAATAGTTCAGAATAAACTTAACCAAAAATGGCAAAATATTTATATATTAAAAACTATAAAAATTGTAAACAACAACAATAAAACCAAAGAATACACAAATAAATGAGAAGACCTCTCATGTTCATGGACTGAAAGACTTAACATTGATAAGATGGCTAAAATGTCCATATTAACCAAGGTGATCCACAGATTCAATGCAATCTTTACAAAACCCCCAATGGCATTTTTCACAGAAACAGAGAAACAAAAACAATTCTAAAATTGAGAAAAAAAAATAACTATACTGGAAGCCTCATACTTCCTGTCTTTAAAACATATTACAAAGCTATAGTAATCAAGATGATATAGTACTAACCTAGAGGCATCCATATAGATCAACAGCATAGAACAAGAGAGTCCAGAAATCAACCCATGCATATTCAATCAAATGATTTTGGCAAGGGTACTAAGACTGCACAGTAAGGTAAGCACAGTCTCTTCAACACATTACGCTGTGAAAACTGGTAATCCATAGGCAAAGGAATGAAATGAGCTATTATCTTACATCCTACATGAAATCCAACCCAAAATTAATCATAGAATTACACATAAGACCCAAGATAACAAAACTACTAGTGGAAAACATGAAAAAAGTTCTGTAGCATTGTTTATGGCTATGATTTCTCAGATATGACACCAAAAATGTAGGTGACTTAAGCAAATAGAGAACTAGGATTACATCAAACTAAAAAGTTTTTAGCTGGGTACAGTGGTGTACACCTGTTATCCCAGCAGCTCAGGAGGCTGAGGTAGGAGAATCGCTAGTTCAAAGCCAGGCTCATCAACTTGGCAAGGCCCTGTCTCTAAACAAAATATGAAAATTCACTTAAGATTTGGCTCAGTGGTTAAGTGGCCCTGGGTTCAATACCTGGTACCAAAAAAAAAAAAAAAAAAAAAGATAAAAAGCTTTTGTGCAACAAAGAAAATAATCAACAGAGTGAAAGACAACTTAAAAAATGGAAGAAAATACTTGCTAACAATATATGTGATGTGGGGTTAATATCTAAAAGAATCAAAAGAACTGCTTCAATTTAATAGCAAAAACACAAATAATGTAATTAAAAGTTGAACAAGGAACTTGAATAGACGTTTCTTCCAAGAAAACATCCAAATGTTTTCTTAAGTCATATGATTTGCCCAGACTGAGTCAGGAGGATACACACAATCTGAACAGACCAATATCAATGGATGAAATTGAAGAAGCCATCAAAAGACTACCAACCAAGAAAAGCCCAGGACCGGATGGGTATACAGCGGAGTTTTACAAAACCTTTAAAGAAGAATTAATACCAATACTTTTCAAGTTATTTCAGGAAATAGAAAAAGAGGGAGCTCTTCCAAATTCATTCCATGAGGCCAACATCACCCTGATCCCGAAACCAGACAAAGACACCTCAAAGAAAGAAAACTACAGACCAATATCTCTAATGAACCTAGATGCAAAAATCCTCAATAAAATTCTGGCGAATCGAATACAAAAACACATCAAAAAAATAATGCACCATGATCAAGTAGGATTCATCCCTGGGATGCAAGGCTGGTTCAATATACGGAAATCAATAAATGTTATTCACCACATCAATAGACTTAAAGACAAGAACCATATGATCATCTCGATAGATGCAGAGAAAGCATTTGACAAAGTACAGCATGCCTTTATGTTCAAAACATTAGAAAAACTAGGGATAACAGGAACTTACCTTGACATTGTAAAAGCTATCTATGCTAAGCCTCAGGCTAGCATCATTCTGAATGGACAAAAGTTGAAGGCATTCCCTCTAAAATCCGGAACAAGACAGGGATGCCCTCTATCTCCACTTCTATTCAATATAGTTCTTGAAACACTGGCCAGAGCAATTAGACAGACGAAAGAAATTAAAGGCATAAAAATTGGAAAAGAAGAACTTAAATTATCACTATTTGCAGATGACATGATTCTATACCTAGAAGACCCGAAAGGGTCTACAAAGAAACTACTAGAACTAATAAATGAATTCAGCAAAGTGGCAGGATATAAAATCAACACGCATAAATCAAAGGCATTTCTGTATATCAGCGACAAAACTTCTGAAATGGAAATGAGGAAAAACACTCCATTCACAATATCCTCAAAAAAAATAAAATACTTGGGAATCAACCTAACAAAAGAGGTGAAAGACCTATAAAATGAAAACTACAGAACCCTAAAGAGAGAAGTAGAAGAAGATCTTAGAAGATGGAAAAATATACCCTGTTCATGGATAGGCAGAACTAACATCATCAAAATGGCGATATTACCAAAAGTTATCTATAGGTTTAATGCAATGCCAATCAAAATCCCAAAGGCATTTCTTGTAGAAATAGATAAAGCAATCATGAAATTCATATGGAAAAATAAAAAACCCAGAATAGCAAAAGCAATTCTAAGCAGAAAGTGAGAATCAGGCGGTATAGCGATACCAGATTTCAAACTATATTACAGAGCAATAGTGACAAAAACAGCATGGTACTGGTACCAAAACAGGCGGGTGGACCAATGGTATAAAATAGAGGATACAGAGACTAATCCACAAAGTTACAACTATCTTATATTTGATAAAGGGGCTATAAGCATGCAATGGAGGAAGGATAGCATCTTCAACAAATGGTGTTGGGAAAACTGGAAATCCATATGCAACAATATGAAACTGAATCCCTTTCTCTCGCCATGCACAAAAGTTAACTCAAAATGGATCAAGGAGCTTGATATCAAATCAGAAACTCTGCGTCTGATAGAAGATAAAGTTGGCTCTGATCTACAGATTGTGGGGTTGGGCTCCAAATTCCTTAATAGGACACCCATAGCACAAGAGTTAACAACTAGAATCAACAAATGGGACTTAATTAAACTTAAAAGTTTTTTCTCAGCAAAAGAAACAATAAGAGAGGTAAATAGGGAGCCTACATCCTGGGAACAAATTTTTACGCCTCACACTTCAGATAGAGCCCTAATATCCAGAGTATACAAAGAACTCAAAAAATTAGACAATAAGATAACAAATAACCCAATCAACAAATGGGCCAAGGACCTGAACAGACACTTCTCAGAGGAGGATATACAATCAATCAACAAGTACATGAAAAAATGCTCTCCATCTCTGGCAGTCAGAGAAATGCAAATCAAAACCACCCTAAGATACCATCTCACTCCAGTAAGATTGGCAGCCACTATGAAGTCAAACAACAACAAGTGCTGGCGAGGATGTGGAGAAAAGGGTACACTTGTACATTGCTGGTGGGACTGCAAATTGGTGCGGCCAATTTGGAAACCAGTTTGGAGATTCCTGGGAAAGCTGGGAATGGAACCACCATTTGACCCTGCTATTGCCCTTCTCGGACTATTCCCTGAAGACCTTAAAAGAGCATGCTACAGGGACACTGCCACATCGATGTTCATAGCAGCACAATTCACAATAGCTAGACTGTGGAACCAACCCAGATGCCCTTCAATAGATGAATGGATAAAAAAAATGTGGCATCTATACACAATGGAGTACTATGCAGCAATAAAAAATGACAAAATCATAGAATTTTCAGGGAAATGGATGGCACTAGAGCAGATTATGCTTAGTGAAGCTAGCCAAACCCTAAAAAACAAATACCAAATGTCTTCTTTGATATAATGAGAGCAACTATGAACAGAGCAGGGAGGAAGAGTAAGAAGAAAAGATTAACATTAAACAGAGACTTGAGATGGGAGGGAAAGGGAGAGAAAAGGGAAATTGCATGGAAATGAAGGGAGACCCTCATTGCTAAACAAAATTACATATAAGAGGTTGTGAGGGGAATGGGAAAATAAACAAAGAGAGAAATGAATTACAGTAGATGGGGTAGAGAGAGAAGTGGGGAGGGGAGGGGAGGGGGGATAGTAGGGGATAGGAAAGGTAGCAGAATACAACAATTACTATTAGGGCAGTATGTAAAATTGTGGATGTGTAACCGATGTGATTCTGCAATCTGCATTTGGGGTAAAAATTGGGAGTTCATAACCCACATCAATCTAATGTATGAAATATGATATGTCAAGAGCTTTGTAATGTTGTGAACAACCAATAAAAAAAAGAAAACATCCAAATGTTCAACAGATATATAAAATGATGTTCAGCATCATCAATCATTAGAGAAATGCAAATCAAAACTAAAATGAGCCTGTCAGGATGACTATTATCAAAATAACAAGAACCAGAGAAAATGAAACTCTTGTACACTGTTGGTGTGAATACAATATAGTGCAGCATTGCAGACAACAGTATGGAGATTCTTCCAAAAACTGAAAATAGAACTGATAGATGATCCAGCAATCCCACTGGGTATATATCCAAAAAAATTTTAAAAGACCTTGTAGAAATGCTTGCATACCATATTCATTAAGGCATATTTGCGACAGTCAATTTCACCCCTGTACACAATCTAAATGTCTATCAACAGAAGAATAAAGAGAATGTGACATATACCTAGAAAGGAATATTATTCAGACTTAGAAAGAAAATCTTGCGTATGTATGTGACAACATGGATGAACTGAGGTCATTAGGCTAAGTGATAGTGATACAATCTAGTTACAAAAGGACAAACTGTATGATTCCACTCATATAAGTATCTAAAGTGATAAAACTTACACAAGGAGAAAGTAGAAAAGCAGTTGCCCAGGAATGGAGTTAGGAGATATGGTGTTCAACAGGTATAAAGTTTCAGTCGAGCAACATTAAAAAAGTAATAAGGATTTACTTTATTACAACATGCATATAATTTAAAATGCACTTAAAATTTTGTTAGAGGGTAGATTTCATGTTGTATGTGTGTGTTCACCACAATTTAAAAGAAAACTAGATCCCTGGGTATGAAAATTTAAAAACAAATAGGCTCTTCTAGGTTTCAGATAGTTTAAGCAGAATCTTGCTTGTAGACTAGGCAGGAACATTTGGGTAACTTCTCAATTCCTTTCCAGTGCTTCTGTTTCCATGGATACAGTTATTAGGTTCCAACAGACTGTACATCCTACCACACTGACAGACTGGAGGGTGGAAGATAGGGGCACAATTACCCATCCGCCAGCTCCCTCAATAAATACCAGCCTCCTCCCTCTTCAGTGTGAGCTAATCGTGAAGCCCAATAGTGAGGGTGCACTGGGAAAACTGGAATATAGCTCAGTGTTGCAGTAAAATCAGCTTTGATTTCTCAGTAGAAATAAAAGAAATAAAATAGTAAAACACAGTAAAGTTCTATTAGGGGGAAAACATTTGTCACCTTGAACAGAATAAAAGTCCCACCAAATGCAATCAATGCCTTTGGGAAAAGACGTGTCATAGTGCTAGAAAGTACTATGATCCTTCTCATTTGCTCTACATTTAGTTTCCATTCACTCAAGCACCACCAGACTTCACCCTATACCCTGTTTCTTTCTCTGGCTATGAAAGATGCATGAACTGAATTTAACCTTTGGTTAGGTCTTTGTCAGAAAGTGTCTTCAAAATGGAAGTGTTTTATCTCAATGGCTAACATAAACTTCCAAATGAAAGGCTTGTTTCACTAGCAAGCTTTTCCTTGAGTAAGTAACAATACTGTCAATTTTTCAAACTTTTAATATACATACATATACAGACACACACAAATCCTAAACAAACCCTATTCTATAATTCATGAAACTAAGATGAATATTTCCTGGTAGCACTGAGATTTTGTAATTTGAAAAGTATAAAAATAACAATAATAATAATTGATATTGATAAATGCAGTTTTAGTTTTTGATGTCTCAAAATATAAATTTTTCACAAGGTATTAATTATTTCAAAGTACTTAAAAGCTGATATAGGCACTTTACATAAAACTTACTGGCTATTCAGTTTAAATTTATTAACCTAAAATTAAAATGTGTTTTCAATTAATGTGGAGTATATTTCATGTCTATTACTCTTATAGCATCCCACAGAGTATACAATACGTATTAAAAGTAGTATAACCTATTTCTTTTCATTTATAACCATCTTTCAATGAAATCAAAGGATTACAATTTGTGCATTTCTGTTTGCAGAGTTCTTCTTAAAATGGAACATGACTACTATGCATTTTAAAAGTATCCCTTAAAATGAACAATATCTTCCAGTAAGAACAATGGAAAAAAATAATACAAACCTTAAAACTGCCAGCAGATCAGAAGACAAATGTGTTCTTTGGGGCTTTACTGAAACAATATATTCATAAAAGTCTTTTCAATGAAAGTTGTTCAAGAAAGAAGTCCCATGGAAGACAGAATGACTCTGACATGCCAGAAACTTCTGGAAGAAAAAAAAAAAGCACCATTAGGGAATGTTCAAAGTACCATTACTGTGAGTTCCATCCCTGGTAGTGAGGAAGTACTATATTAGCACCTGCAGGAATTATCAGCATGATATTATTAATTTTTACTAATTGTGTATCCCAAAACCTTTTATTCACAAATGGCAAGGTGGGATATTGCCTTTCCGCACTGTATTCAGAGACAGCTAAAAGTCAGCAGTATTTTGTAACTAAGTACACGTCTGCATTTTCCCTTAATTAGCAGGCTGGGGTTGGAAAACTGTGGGCAGGTCTGAGTACAGAGGCAGCAAGGCTCATTCCCCATTACCTACCAAGGGTGAGGCTCTGTGCCAGGGGCTTCAGACATGGAGGATCTTTGACCTTTGAAACAGCCCTGCAACTGGCTCATTTTAGAGATGAGAAAACCTACACACAGATTGCTGAGCTCAAACCTTAGTAAACTGTCCACTAAAACCTAGAAGCCTGTCTCTTTCCCTGACTGAACTCTGTAGACTATTGGATTTAGAAAAATATTTCACAAACAGAATTGACGAGAGGATACATAATGCCACCACAATACACTAAATTAATTCAAACATTACTAAATTAATTATGAAATTATCTTTTCTAATCTGTTCTAATTACATGTTAAATTTTGTCTTCTTTGGTCAAGCCTACAGAAATACATCCAGCTTTAAGTGATGCACCCTTTCTTCCACAGACGATGCTCCTTGGAAATGGAGTCCCTGGTGTGAGGGTGCTGATTCTGTGTGCTGCTACATCAAGGAGACAGCCCAAACTGCCCATCTTCCTCCGGCCCCTCCTCATGACTCACAGTTCCTTCGCTGTCATGGTACAAGAGAGCTGTCATGGTTTTTCTGATGCAATTAAGAACCAAGCCCGCATCCTCCCTGGATGTCCCTGAGTATTATGACTATCTCCCTGTGGCTACATTCGTCTCAATAGCTAAGGGTGACCGAACAAGGCTTGGCAGGCTTTCTCTGGATTTCTATCCTGATTTTTAGTCAATTATCTACATGCTTCTCTTAGATCCAGTGCCAACTCAGAGAGCCCCACGCTTACTCTCTGCCAGTTGTCCTAGTACCCACTCTTACAAGTGTTTCAGGGTCAGTACCCACCAACTAAACAATTCAAAATTTCCCTCCAAATGCCAGCTTTTAAAGCCACGGACTTTTGTCTGAGTTTTAGAACTTTTAGCTTATTTCCACATTGCACTTGTGAAGCCTCAAAAAGGCTAGAAAATGATGGGGCCAGGAGGTCACACATTAACTTTTCAAAATTTTATTTTTGTCAACTTGAGCTTACGTCATGAATAAACAAAGAGGGGGAATGATTGACAGTATTTTCAAGTTCTGTAGAACTGAAGCCTGGGATTGTTACATGGGGCAAAAAAGAAAAAAGAACAGTGAAAAAGCTGGATCATCTTTGCATGAAAGAAGGAAGAAGAGCTGGGGGAGGGCAGTTTGGAACACAGAATCCAACCTAAGTGACAGGAATAAAAAACAAATGGAAACTCCTCTTCAAACCTCATATACTAACATTCTTTTTTCCTCATCGCTCTCCAAAACGAAACTTTCAGGTTGTATTCCTAAACCAA
Source organism: Spermophilus citellus (assembly GCF_964194105.1). Classification (NCBI taxonomy): domain Eukaryota; kingdom Metazoa; phylum Chordata; class Mammalia; order Rodentia; family Sciuridae; genus Spermophilus; species Spermophilus citellus. The sequence continues at coordinate 44,893,541 of NC_138182.1, read as the reverse complement.
CATGCCTGTTTGCTAGAATGTCCCAGTTCAATTTACAGGTATTCATTCAGCTACTATTCATTGAATATTTATGAGTCAATCAATAATTTGGAAAATTCTAGAAACACTGAAATGCACAAGATTGTCTCTGTATACCTCACCCCCTAAGCAACGGACTGCCCTTGTAGAAGCATAAACTATAAACATCAAAAACAATAAGAAGGCTGTACTAATAAATTCAAGAACGGGCCTGAAGCCAGGCTGGCTGGGGTTCTCCTGCTTCATCACTTACAGCCTTGGCCATGGTACCCTCTTACCTCAGCTTCCTCACTGTGTGATATACTTGGAAGATTAAGTAAGGTAATCCATATGAACTGTTTGGTGCACTAAGGGGCACAAAGTAGGAACTCAGTGGATGCTAGAAAATATAAGTAGTTCTGCTGCGTAACAGCATGACAACATCAGCTGGGGTAGGAGCTGCTCTGAGCTTCAGAGAAGCTGGCGATGTGCTCTGCTGGGGATGTAGGGAATTGAGAATGCTTCGGGGAGGAAAGCAGCATTTAAGATAAACTATTACTAAATAAATATGGTAAGCCTTTTCACATGATAGGGCTCTTCAGAAGTCCTCTGATGATAATTCAAAAGTCAGAAAATTAGGCATCCTACAGAAACAGTAGACTCAGGAACGTTGATGATATTTTCTAATATTTGGCATGAAAGTAGATATTTACCATAACAACACAGCCAAGGAATAACACAAAGGAGAAAATCTATGTATTGCTACTAACAAAGGTACAATATCCCATAGGATCCTGTTCTATTCAACGGTAATCCAAAATGACACCAGGGCTTTTAATGGAACTTGGCAAGCTCTAGACATACCGTTTTTAAACCTAGCCTCAAATTTAAATCACAGGGCTTGTGACTTAAATCTCCAATGTGACCTTTACTGGGTATTGTTCAAGAAAACATGTCTGTTACTGTGGAGAGAAACCACACGCCCTTTCACTCTGGAAAGTATAATGAAAGATGTACTGTATTGTTAAAGCACAGAGTGGCAAAATGATTGTTGCTGTGATTCTCCAGGAGCAGCAAAAACAGACTCTATTTGATTCTACATCCTTCATTCAGAAACGTTGTCTTATTGCATTAATGGCCATTCCTATTCCTCCCATATTCTGGACTTTAATTCAAAAGAAGCTTGGCAGAAATCCCCTCACTTGTAGATTTAAAATATAATCCCTCTGAATATATCCTTTTTCTAAGAGTGTACTGAGCCACCACTTTGTCCTTGCCAGGCTCTTACAATAACTGAACTAAACAGAAGACCAAGAAGCACACAGTGGCTTGACTTCTCCCCCACCCTCTAGCTTCTAGCTCAGGGCCATCTTCTCTATGAGAGTTTATGGTTCAAACGTGTCCCTTACCAATGCAATAGTATTAAGAGGTGGGCCTTCAGGAGGTGACTGGACATGAGGGCTCCCTCCTTGCTAACAGGGTTATGGCCCTTATAAAAAAGTCTTCACCTGCATCCGGGTAGCCTCTTCTTCTGCCTGTGAGGATATAGCATTTCTCCTCTCAGAAGGAACCATCTTGTAAGCAGAGGGCAGCCCTCACTAGAAAACCAAGCCTGCTGATGTCTTGACCTTGGAATTCCCTGCCTCCCACACTGTGAGAAAATAAATCTCTATTCTTCATAAATTACCCACTCTATGGTATTTTGTTACAGCTGTATCAAATGAATGAAGACCTAAAATGGGTAACAGAGGGGTGAGGTGTTGTTATGATAAAGACATTTCTGTGGAAGCAGTTTTGGAATTTGGTGATAAATAGAGACCAGGAGAGGTCTGAAGTGAATACTGAGAAAGGCCTATATCATCACTGTGAATAAAACATTCAGGGCAATTCTAGTGAAGAGAAGAGTAGAAGGGAAAACTTCAGCCTATTTAGTAATTATCCAAGTAGCCACGATGAGAATTCTAGTAGAAATATGGATAGTAAAGACCCTTCTGATGAGGTCTCAGATGATAATAAGGAACAAGGGGTAATGAGGAACTATAGGAAGGTCCATCCTTGTTGTAAAGCAGCAAAGTATTTGATCAAATTAGGCCTGCCCTAGGACTCTAAGGAAGGCAGAACTCTAGAGCAATGAACTAGGATATTCGATGGAAGAAATCTCTAAGCAGCAAAGCATTCAGGGGGCTAATGGCTTCTCTTAAATGTGAGAAGAGAGAAACAATTTAAAGATGGAATTTGTAATTAAAAGAGAAGTAGAATGTAAAATTTGGAAAATTCTCAGCCTGTCATGTGAAGAATATAAAAAGTACCTTTAAGAGAACAAACCTAGCTGGGTGCAATGGCACACACCTGTAATCCCAGTGGCTTGGGAGGCTGAGGCAAGAGGATCGAGAGTTCAAAGCCAGCCTCAGCAAAAGGGAGGTGCTAAGCAACTCAGTGAGACCCTGTCTTTAAAAAAGACATGCATAATTAGGGCTGGAGATGAGGCTCAGTGGTCAAGTGCCCCTGTGTTCAATCCTGGGTACACTCCCATCCCCAAAAAAGAGAACAAATCAAGAGTGTGACCAAGTGGTCCTTCAATAAAAGACTAATATGAACAGAAGGAAGCCTGGTGCTATTAATCAAAACATGGGAGAATGACCTCAAAGGCATTTCAGACAACTTCAAGCCTGCCATGCCCAGTGCAAGCCCAGTGGGCCTCAGTTTGAAAGACATCTTCAGTCTTACTTAGATAAGACTCTGGGGACTATAGACTTTTGATTAGATGCTGGAACAAATTGAGAATTTTTAGCTATTGAGACTGGAGAGATTGTGTTTTGCATGGAAGAAGGAAATGAATTTTTTGGAGGTCAGAAGCAGAATGCTGTGGCTTGAAGGTGCTGTCAATGAGATGTACTACAAGGTGGAGCCTAGAGGAGGTGGTAAGGCCTTGAGAGTTCCTTCCTCATGAATGGGATTAAGGCCCTGATAGAAGAGGCTTACCACAGCATTCAGGTGCCTAGCCCTTCTGCATTCCACCACATGAGGACCCATCATTCCTACACTGTAGAAGAATCATCTGGGAGGCAAAGAGCAGTCATCATCAGACAACTAAACCCACTAGTGCCTTGATCTTTAACTTCCAAGACTCAAGAAATAGAAAATAAAACTTCATTGTGCTTCAGTTATTCAGTGGTTATTCTACATGGTTGTGTCATAACATCACAAAAGGACTAAGATAGTGAACCTAAAGAGCCAGTGTCATCATCCCCTCCTCATCCATCTTCATCCCTCTGACTGAATTATAAAATCCTATCAATTCTTCTTTCCATTCATTCTAACTCATGATGCTGCATTTCATGCACTAGCACAAACTTGTAATAGTCTTTCCAACTTGTCGTTGATCCTGAAAAAATCAACATCCCTTGGAATAATCTACAACAATGATAAATATTTGGGTAAAAAAGCTTACAAATGAATAAATAATTCTTTTTTTTATTGGTTGTTCACAACATTACAAAGCTCTTGACATATCATATTTCATACATTAGAATCAAGTGGGTTATGAACTCCCATTTTTACCCCAAATACAGATTGCAGAATCACATCGGTTACACATCACACTTTTACATACTGCCATATTAGTGACTGTTGTATTCTGCTACCTTTCCTAACCTCTACTATCCCCCCTCCCCTCCCCTCCCATCATCTCTCTCTACCCCATCTACTGTAATTCATTTCCCTCCATGTTTGTTATCCCATTCCCCTCATAACCTCTTATATGTAATTTTGTATAACAATGAGGGTCTCCCTCCATTTCCACGTGATTTCCCTTTTTTTTCTCCCTTTCCCTCCCACCTCATGTCTCTGTTTAATGTTAATCTTTTCTTCCTGCTCTTCCTCCCTGTTCTGTTCTTAGTTGCTCTCATTATATCAAAGAAGACATTTGGTATTTGTTTTTTAGGGATTAGCTAGCTTCACTAAGCATAATCTGCTCTAGTGCCATCCATTTCCCTGCAAATTCCGTGATTTTATCATTTTTTAGTGCTGTGTAATACTCCATGGTGTATAAATGCCACATTTTTTTTATCCATTCATCTATTGAAGGGCATCTGGGTTGATTCCACAGTCTGGCAACTGTGAATTGTGCTGCTATGAACATCGATGTGGAGTATCCCTGTAGTGTGCTCTTTTAAGGTCTTCAGGAAATAGTCCGAGAAGGGCAATAGCTGGGTCAAATGGTGGTTCCATTCCCAGCTTTCCCAGGAATCTCCATACTGCTTTCCAAATTGGCCGCACCCGTTTGCAGTCCCACCAGCAGTGTACAAGAGTACCCTTTTCCCCACATCCTCACCAGCACTCATTGTTGTTTGACTTCATAGTGGCTGCCAATCTTACTGGGGTGAGGTGGTATCTTAGGGTGGTTTTGATTTGCATTTCCTTGACTGCTAGAGATGGTGAGCACTTTTTCATGTACTTGTTGATTGATTGTATGTCCTCCTCTGTGAAGTGTTTGTTCATGTCCTTGGCCCATTTGTTGATTGGGTTATTTGTTTTCTTATTGTCTAATTTTTTGAGTTCTTTGTATACTCTGGATATTAGGGCTCTATCTGAAGTGTGAGGAGTAAAGATTTGTTCCCAGGATGTAGGCTCCCTATTTACCTCTCTTATTGTTTCTCTTGCTGAGAAAAAACTTTTCAGTTTAAGTAAGTCCCATTTGTTGATTCTTGTTATTAACTCTTGTGCTATGGGTGTCCTATTAAGGAATTTGGAGCCCGACCCCACAATATGTAGATCAGAGCCAACTTTTTCTTCTATCAGACGGAGAGTCTCTGATTTGATATCTAGCTCCTTGATCCACTTTGAGTTGACTTTTGTGCATGGCCAGAGGAGGGGATTCAGTTTCATTTTGTTGCATATGGATTTCCAGTTTTCCCAACACCATTTGTTGAAGATGCTATCCTTTCTCCATTGCATGTTTTTAGCTCCTTTATCAAATATAAGATAGTTGTAACTTTGTGGATTAGTCTCTGTGTCCTCTATTCTATACCATTGGTCCACCCGCCTGTTTTGGTACCAGTACCATGCTGTTTTTATTACTATTGCTCTGTAATATAGTTTGAAATCTGGTATCACTATACCACCTGATTCACACTTCCTGCTTAGAATTGTTTTTGCTATTCTGGGTCTTTTATTTTTCCATATGAATTTCACGATTGCTTTACCTATTTCTACAAGAAATGCCATTGGGATTTTGATTGGCATCACATTAAACCTATAGAGAACTTTTGGTAATATCGCCATTTTGATGATGTTAGTTCTGCCTATCCATGAACAAGGTATATTTTTCCATCTTCTAAGATCCTCTTCTATTTCTCTTTAGGGTTCTGTAGTTTTCATTGTATAGGTCTTTCACCTCTTTTGTTAGGTTGATTCCCAAGTATTTTATTTTTTTTGAGGATATTGTGAATGGAGTGTTTTTCCTCATTTCCGTTTCAGAAGTTTTGTCGCTGATATACAAAAATGCCTTTGATTTATGCGTGTTGATTTTATATCCTGCCACTTTGCTGAATTCATTTATTAGTTCTAGTAGTTTCTTTGTAGACCCTTTTGGGTCTTCTAGGTATAGAATCATGTCATCCGCAAATAGTGACAATTTAAGTTCTTCTTTTCCTATTTTTATGCCTTTAATTTCTTTCGTCTGTCTAATTGCTCTGGCCAGTGTTTCGAGAACTATATTGAATAGAAGTGGTGATAGGGGGCATCCCTGTCTTATTCCAGATTTTAGAGGGAATGCCTTCAATTTTTCTCCATTCAGAATGATGCTAGCCTGAGGCTTAGCATAGATAGCTTTTACAATGTCGAGGTAAGTTCCTGTTATCCCTAGTTTTTCTAATGTTTTGAACATAAAGGGATGCTGTACTTTGTCAAATGCTTTTTCTGCATCTATCGAGATGATCATATGGTTCTTATCTTTAAGTCTATTGATGTGGTGAATAACATTTATTGATTTCCGTATATTGAACCATCCTTGCATCCCAGGGATGAATCCTACTTGATCATGGTGCACAATTTTTTTGATGTGCCTTTGTATCCAATTCACCAGGATTTTATTGAGGATTTTTGCATCTAGGTTCATTAGAGATATTGGTCTGTAGTTTTCTTTCTTTGAGGTGTCTTTGTCTGGTTTCGGAATCAGGGTGATGTTGGCTTCATAGAATGAATTTGGCAGAGCTCCCTCTTTTTCTACTTCCTGAAATAACTTGAAAAGTATTGGTATTAATTCTTCTTTAAAGGTTTTATAAAACTCTGCTGTCACCCATCCGGTCCTGGGCTTTTCTTGGTTGGAAGTCTTTTGATTGCTTCTTCTATTTCATCTATTGATATTGGTCTGTTTAAGTTGTGAGTATCCTCCTGACTCAGTCTGGGCAAATCATATGACTTAAGGAATTTATCGATGTCTTCACTATCTTCTATTTTATTGGAATATAGGTTTTCAAAATAATTTCTACTTGTCTTCTGTATTTCTGAAGCGTCTGTTGTAATATTGCCTTTTTCATCCCGTATGTTAGTAATTTGAGTTCTCTCTCTTCTTCTCTTCGTTAGTATGGCTAGGGGTCTGTCGATCTTATTTATTTTTTCAAAGAACCAACTTTTTGTTTTGTTAATTTTTTCAATAGTTTCTTTTGTTTCAATTTCATTGATTTCTGCTCTGATTTTAATTAATTCTTGCCTTCTGCTACATTTGCTGTTGTTTTGCTCTTCCTTTTCTAGGACTTTGAGATGAAGTGTGAGCTCATTTATTTGTTGGTTTTTCCTTTTTTTGAGGAATGACCTCCAGGCGATGAATTTCCCTCTTAAGACTGCTTTCATTGTGTCCCATAGATTCCGATATGTTGTGTCTGTATTTTCATTTATCTCTAAGAATTTTTTCATTTCCTCCTTTATGTCTTCTGTAACCCATTGATCATTCAGTAACGTATTGTTCATTGTCCATGTGATGTAGGATTTTTCCTTCCTTCTTTTATCACTGATTTCCAGTTTCATTCCATTATGATCTGATAAAGTGCATGGTATTATCTCCACCCCTTTATATTTACTGAGGGTTGCCCTATGGCATAATATATGGTCTATTTTTGAGAAGGATCCATGTGCTGCTGAGAAAAAAGTATATCCACTTGATGATGGTTGATATATTCTATATATGTCAGTTAAGTCTAGGTTACTGATTGTGATATTGAGGTCAATAGTTTCTGTATTCAACTTTTGTTTGGAGGATCTGTCCAATGGTGAGAGAGGTGTGTTGAATTCTCCCATGATTATTGTGTTGTGGTCTATTTGATTCTTGAAATTGAGGAGAGTTTGTTTTATGAATGTCGCAGCGCCATTATTTGGTGCATAAATATTGATAATTGTTATGTCTTGTTGGTGAATGGTTCCTTTTAACAGTATATAATGTCCTTCCTTATCCCTTTTGATTAACTTAGTCTTGAAGTAGATTTTATTCGATATGAGAATGGCCACCCCTGCTTGCTTACGAGGACCGTGTGCGTGGTATATTTTTTCCCAACCTTTTACCTTGAGCCTGTGTATGTCTTTTCCAATCAGATGTGTCTCCTGGAGGCAGCATATTGTTGGGTTTGTTTTTTTAATCCATGTTACCAGCCTATGTCGCTTTATTGGAGAGTTTAAGCCATTAACGTTTAGAGTTACCATTGATATATGGTTTGTACTTCCTGCCATGCTTGATTATTTATCTCTCTTTTTTTTTTTTCTAATTTAGTTTGTTTCTCCATGATTAGCTTTCCCCCCGTCCTCTGTCTTTACCGAGGCACTTCCCGCTGATGGTTTTGGTTATTGTTTTTCACTTCTTCCTCGTGTAGAGTTTTGCTCAAGACGCTTTGCAATGCTGGTTTTCTGGCTACAAATTCTTTTAGATTTTGTTTATCATGAAAGATTTTTATTTCGTTGTCGTATCTGAAGCTTAGTTTTGCTGGATACAGAATTCTTGGTTGGCATCCATTGTCTTTCAGTGTTTGAAATACGTTGTTCCAGGATCTTCTCGCTTTCAGCGTCTGTGATGAAAAATCCGTTGTTAACCTTATTGGTTTACCCCTAAATGTAATGTGCCTCTTTTCTCTTGTAGCTTTTAATATTTTCTCTTTGTTCTGTATATTGGATATCTTCATAACAATGTGTCCTGGCGTTGGTCTACTGTGATTTTGTGTACTCGGTGTCCTGTATGCATCTACAATTTGTATATCTGTTTCCTTTTTTATTTCTGGAAAGTTTTCTGTAATTATTTCATTCAGCAAGTTACTCATTCCCTTGGCATGAATCTCTGTGCCTTCCTCTATCCCGATGACTCGTAAGTTTGGTTTTTTTAAGTTATCCCAAATCTCTTGGATGTTTTTCTCGTGATTTTTTACCAGCCTATCTGAGTTGGCTAGACTCTTTTCAAGATGATATATTTTGTCTTCATTATCTGACGTTCTGGCTTCTACTTGCTCCACTCTGTTAGTGATACTCTCGATTGAGTTTTTAATTTGGTTTATCGTTTCCTTCATTTCTAGAATTATTGTTTGATTTTTTTAAATAATCTCTATCTCCTGATAAAGATGCTTAACTTCTTCTTTTATCTGTTTATGTAATTCATTTTCAATGTGATCTTTAAGGTTCCTTTCCATCTGTCTAAGGTGTTCCTTGATTTCTTTATATGGCCATTTTTCTGATGACTCCAGGTCCTCCTGAATATTTAGGCTGTCCTTCATTGTTTGTACTCCTTTTCTTCCTTGCTTTTTTATGCTCATGATACTTCTTGTTCTGTTTGACTGCTGAGTTACTGTTTACTCTTATAAATTTATTTGATGCTTGGGAGGAGAGGTATTAGAAGGGAAGGGAAGAAGTCACTAAAGAGAGTGAGTGTAGGCAGGTAGAATTCAAGAAAGGGGGAATAAGAAAATTGAAAAGAAATGAAAAGACAAAAGAAAAAAAGTGTAAAGAAAGAAAGAAAAAACGAAAAAAAAATATAATGATGATAAACAAATGGAAATTAAAGTTTAAAAAATAGTAATAATAATAGAATAAAAAGAATTAAAAAAATTGAAACCATTAATAAGAAAGTTGAAGAACAACAACAAAAAGTGAAAATAAAATTAAAAAAAAATACCAATAATAATCATTAATAAAATAAATAATAATAATAAATGCAGTCATAGAGCTCAATTAACTTCTCTTCCAGTAGGTGGGAACTGGGCCAGGCTTCTCTTCTTGATGGGTGGGAACCAATCACTGTGCCTCAGCTCTTCTTCCCAGACTGTGCGGGTCTCCAATCCTGAGTGCCTAGGGCCTTCTCTTGTGGTTCCTCAAGCCAGGTCCACTCACCTGTGACGCTCACCACAATACTGGCTACACGCCGGGTCTGCTGCTCCTGGGAGCCCTGTTTCCATGGATGCCTGGGCACACCCTTTCTGTTTGCCTCCCTCAGACCCTAAGTTTGTAGGGCTTGGGGCTGAGGACCCCCTGCAAATTTTTTTGCCCTCAGGTAGCAACTCCCCTGGTAGCTGGTGCAAGGGACCTCTGTTGTCAGCAGAGAGATACCCTGGGTCTGACTATCGTGCTCAGTTGGCTTTTACCTCTGTGAGTTCAGGTGGGCCGACTAGTTATTTCAGCGGGATCATTAGTGCTGAGTCACGAGAAGCAGGCGAACCAGAACTAGAATGCAGCCCAATCCGGGCTCGGTGTGTTCTGAGAGGGGCAGACTGTTCGCCCGGGATCCCCTTCAGCTCAACAGTGCCTAGTGGTCCTGAGCGAACAGTATTTTGACAGTTTACTTCTCCCTATGCTCGCGCAGCTCAAGGGGTTAGAGATTTGATCTGTCCGCGTCCGCCGCCATGTTGGATCACTTAGATTTTAAATTGTCACTCATCAGCTGTTCCATAGAGTCTGCTCTATGGTGCTCCGCGGGAAGCGGCGCCGGCGGCAGAGGCGCAGTGGCGGACCAGCTGTGGCCTTCGGGACCCCCGGGGAGGGGGTGTGGGCTGGGGGAGGGGAGGCAGTGCCTCGGGGCCCGCCCGGGCCGGGTACTGGACACGCGGGAGAGCGGGCGGGGTGGGGGAAAGAAATTGAGATCTAGATTTAGGGACTGAGCGTGGGAGGAGAGACGGCGGGGGAGAAGCAAAGCAGAAAGGCGGAGAGGAGAAGGAGAAGGGGCTGAGGGAGCCGGGCAGCTCGGGGGCTGCAGCCTTACTGCTCGCGCTGAAGTCGTTATGGACTCACTCCACCTTGGCTGGAGTTGTGGCGGATTCACTCCACCTAGGCCCCTTTCTTGAAAGGTGCTCAGTCTTTGTCGACAGATCTCCTTTAATGATCTTTACTTCATCTTTTAAGACGCAGCAACATACGCTGTGGGCGTGGTGGCGCGGAGCACGGAGCGGCTTACTCACTTCCCGCCGCCATCTTCCCCCCAGAATCAATAAATAATTCTTAAGTATGACTTTTTTTTTTTTTTAAGTGTGACTCTTCAATCCTCAAACAGGCCATTTCTGTCCTAAACAATTATATCAAATAGAACTAACTACACTGCTCATTATATTGCAGTGCATCTCAACTAAGGGCCCATATATCATGGACATCTTGATGTACTGAATAGAATCTTTGAGAAGTCTCATCATATGCTTAAAAAATGTTCCATAGGAGATTCAGATGGACATTTAAGTATAAATGGTGTGATTCTTCCAAGTGTATCTACCCAACCTGGTAGACACACCAGAAGCCTCACTTCCTTAACTGAATCTTCCCAAACCACAACAATATTTCATGTATTCTCTAGTTTTTCATTGTAGGGTACAAATATTTTAACTATAAGGGAATTCCAGTGATTCTCAATGAGTCTAGAACATACATAGCCATTAGGCATGTTCTATGCAGAGTTTTAAGTACATTTGAATGAACCAGCAACATTTAAAATAAGAGCTGGAAGCAATGGCACATGCCTGTAATCCCAGCTGAGGCAGCAGGACCGCAAGTTAAAAGCCAGCCTCAGCAACTTAGTGTGGCCCTAACTAACTTAGCAAGAACCTGTCTCACAATAAAAAATAAAAAGGGCTAGGAATGTGTCTCAGTGGTTATGTGCGTCTGGCTTCAATTTCTGGTACCAAAAAATAAAAAGTAAATAAAATCATAAAACCAAGATCTGAGAACACTGGGAACTAATTCCCTCATGTCAGTGTCTAGCTAGAGCTAAGAGGTTGGTGTGTGAATGGACCAAGGGCCTGAGCTACCTAGCTGCCACCCTTCCCTACTATCTTCACCACTCCCTACTATCTTTCAGGGAGATTCTGCCTGGTTCCTACAGGTATCTGCATGAGTAATGCATTATCTAGCCTGACCATTATAGACACCAGAAGCAAAATTTGAAAGCCAAATGATTTTTCTTACTCTCTTACTTTACAGAACCATGCTGGAATTATTACTTGAGGTTCCAAAGTTAGACACAGGGCTTGTGACTCATAAGCAAGCTTTGATTATCTTCTCTCTTGCCTTTTTCTGTCTAAATGTTTCGTGCCGAGCCAAAATTAAATATAGATGGGTGAGTAAGAAGCCTGATCTCTACTTTGTCTTTGCTTTGTGGTTTCCAATTTAAAAGCTACCCCAACTTCCCACTTCAGATCCTTCAATACGATTTACTCCTGGTCTTCATTTCTTCCTTTATTGAATCCCAATGCTTCCTGGAATCACCTACAAACCAACAGAACTTTGAAGCTCTCTGTAGCCTCAGCCATAAGAAATTTCAGTTCCTCCCAGCAGCCTTGCCCTGTCTCCATACCAGGTCCATGGGGTTGTTCTTTGTGCTTGGAAAGACTTCCCTTCTCCCTCTTCACCTGGAATCCTAAGGCAGTGCCCTCCAAGTGGCTCAATGCTACACTAAGTGTTTACACACCCTTGTGCATCTCCTCTTCCCCGCTTCCACTTTGAGTGTGGGCTGCACCTTGTGACTTCTACAGAATTAGAATATGACAAAAGTAGTGAGAAGTGACAGCTCTCTTGCCCTCTCAGTTTGTTGGCATTCACTGTCGTGTTGTCAATCATCCTATGAAGAGGCCCCTTTGAAAAAACATGGAGAGAAGTTTCTAAGCAACGGCCAGCCAGGAAATGAGGCCCTCAGTCAAACAACTACTGAGTGAGATTGGGGCAGCCTGATTATTCTAATCAAGTTCCAAACCACATGAGTTTCCCTTTCAGCTGATGAGGATGGGCTCAGTGCCTAATGCAATAGTTAATTAATGCTTTACCAATTAGCAAGGTGTCCCTTAATCCAGTCACATGGACAACCAAAGTCAACAATCACAATAGTCACAGTGGACTAACACAATGACCATACAAATTGCAAAACTAGTATGATATACACCCATCACATTTATCTCACTGAATTATAAGTACTGCAATTTCTAACACATAGGTTTCAAGGTCTGTTAATATGCTTGCAAATAAGTCTACAGCTCTAGTACTGTGCCTGTCATATAGTAGATGCTCAGTATATTTGATAAAAAAAATGTATTGAAGTTTATAAGAAACCCTAGTTTTCCACAAAGGGCTATACTATGTGATAGCCTCACCAGCATTTTATGAGTATCTGTATTGCCACATCCTAATCAACAGTTCCTGTCCCCAGTCCTTTGACTTTTAACTATTCTAGTGGTGTGAACTGGTTCTTAGTCTGCATTTCGCTCCTGGCTAGTGAGGTGTTATTACAACTTCAAATATTTACTGAACATCCTTATATCTTTCTCTGAAGGTTCTGTTTAAATAGTGTGCACATTTTGGGAAGGGTTTTCTTTGTATTTTTAAGTTGAGCTACAAAGATTCTTCATATAATCTGGATTCAATTCCTCTATCATATGTATAGCAAAATATATTACCACTGTGTCTTGACTATTAACAATATCTTTTAATAAGAGTTCTTAATTATTGTGAAGTCTAATTTACTAATTTTTTCTTATAATGCTAATACTTTTTTGTATCCTAAGAAATAGTTTCCATCTTTCAAAGACATTCTACTAGTTTTTTTTCTAGAAGGTTTATACTTCATTTACTTTTATGTAAAAGTCTATTATTCACTTTGAATTAATTTTGGTGTATGATATGAGGTATGTTCTAATATTTATTTTGTTTCAAAACAGTTAATGGATTGCTCCAGCAATTTCCTGCAGTTTTAAATAAGCACTTCTTTTATCCCATGAAACTGCTGTGGTGCCTGTGTGAAAATCAATCAACTATATAAACGTGTGTCTATTTTCTTGACAATCCATTTTGTTCCACTAATCTATCTAATTTACCTATATTTTCTTAATTATTGATTTTATAGTAAATCTTGGAGTCATATCATTAGTCCCCAACCTACAGTTTCCACCACCTCTCAATAGCCCATTCATGAACCCATGAATGGATTAATCCATTGATTAAATCAGAGTCCTTATGACCCAATCACTTCCCCAAAGCTCCACCTTAATGTATTAGCAACAAAGCCTTCAACACATAAAACTTTGGGGGACGTTCTGGATCCAAACTATAACAAAGATCATATAATCCAGAGGGAAAAAAATTCACAAGTCTAACATTCTGTAAATAAATTATTGGATAAATAGAAAACTGGATAGATAGAAGAGACAAGTCACTCTTTTCTAGAATTCTAAATTTCAAAAAAATGTAAAAGAAATGAAGTAAAGAGATGATGAAAAAATACAGTAGACCATGCTATAGGTTTGATCCAATGATGAATACAAAAATAATACTAATGAGTGGGCCAAACTTCAATGAAGACCAAGATAGTTAAACAGCCATAAAGTAGCCCCTTGAAATATTTATTAGTTTAATAAATGTTAATAAATATTGCTTTAACATGTCTGATTTTTTAAAAAATACTCTTCCATCTAAGAGATGAAACATATTTATTCTCCCCTTGACTATGTGCTAGACTTAATGACTTTCCTGAAACAAATATAATTGTGGAGAAACGTATAAGACACTACCCTAATAAAGTCATCAAATTTTACATCACCACTTATAATGTTGATAATATGTATATTTGATATGATAAGAAATGTGCTGAACCTCTGTGGTATTCTTCCCAAGAACTAATAAATCTTGTCTAACTGTGACAGAGCATCAGGGGGAAAAACTGAGGAATATGATGTAAAATACCTGAGGAGTACTCTTAAAAAGTAAAAGAAAAACCTGTTCAATTGACACAGGTTAGTGAAGGTTAAAGAAATTTAATCCCTGTATTGGATCCTAGAACAGAAAAAGAACAAAGTTGAAAATTAGATAAGGCAGAATTAAACTGGACTAAAGTTAATTACATTATATAAATGTTACTTTCTTAGTTTTCATAAATGTACCACAATTAGGGATAAACAAGAACAATTCAGTAGTCATCACTAGTAATATTCATGCTAATTATTTCCATGAAAATTCAGGGTGCTATTAGAGAAACAAAGGGTATTTCCACACACAAACAGACCTCACAGGAATACCTATCAACTCACAGACCCCAAAAGCAGAACCACCCATAGACCTCATCATTTGGCCTACCCACAGGCCACACCAACCAGCCATCTCAGATCACTGGATGGGCTGAATGATGAAGGACTTTTCCTGCGAAAGCCAGACTATAAAGAGTAGACAAAGAAACTAATTCTTCAAATGCACAGACATCAAGAAAACCTACAAGAATCACAAAGAATCAGGAATATATGACACCACACAAAGGAATAGAAAAAATTTCAGGAAACAGCCCTAAAGAAATGGAGATCTATGAAACACTGAAAGAAGATTTCAAAATAATCATCTTTTAAAAAGTTCTATGAACACAGGGAATATAAACAATTAAAAGAAATATCAATAAAACAATGAATGAACAAAATTTCAAATTCAACAAAGAGATAAAAGCCATAAAAATAATCAAATGGAAATTCTGAAACTTAAATTTTAATAACTAAAATGACAAATCAAATAGCTTCAACAACAGACTAGATAAAACAGAAAAATCAATAACTCTAAGTTATCAGAGTGGCAGAAATAAAAAATAATGAAAAAGAGTCAAGAAAGCCTACCAGTATTAATGGGGTGATATCAAGCAAACCAGCACATGCATTATGGAAAATTGAGAACAAAAGGCTGAAAGCTTATTTAAACAAATAATGGTTGAACACTTCTCATACTGGGGAGGGAAATGGACAATCAGATTCACACAAAAAAAAGTTCTAAAATTGTCAAAAACCAAAAACAAAGAAGTGATTTTGAAAGCAGAGAGAGAGAAAAGCAACTCATCACATATAAGGAAGCCTACACAAGACTATCAGCAGACTTCTTATCAGAAACATCACAGACTGGAAGAGAATAGGATGATGTATTCAATGTGCGAAAAGAAAAAAATCTGCCATCCAGGAATACTATACCTGGAAAAACGCCATTAAAACTGAATGAGAGATAAAGACATTCTAAGACAAACATAGGGAGTTTGCCACCATTAGCCCAATCTTACAAGAAATTCCAAAAGAAGTTCTTCAAGTTAAAAATGAAAGGGCACTAACTTGGAATAACAAAGCATATCTAAGCATACACCTCATTGATAAAGGTAAACTTATAGATATGTACAGAACAATATGAATTGTAATAGTGGTACCCAAATTTTTATTAATCCTAATGCAAAAGTATTAAGAGTATAAAGATCTACTATTAGATATACAATATGAAAAATAATTTCAGATATCAATAACAATGTACGCATGTGTAATAATGGAATACGTTTTGTATGTGTTGATGATCATTTGTCTGTGATGAGAAGTTTTATTCAGGTCTCATAGTAGTCACAGAGAAAACAAACTATAGGAGAATCAAAGCATATCACCATAAAAAATCATCAAATCACAAAAGAAGACAGCAAGTGAAGAGAAGAATAAAAGAATCATAAAATAGATGGAAAACAACTATCCAAATAGTTATAAGCCCTTACCTATAATTACTTTAAATGCAGATTGATTAAATTCATTCAAAAGATATAAAGATGTTGAATATATACAAATAAGATACAACTATATGCCATCTACAAAAGAAACACTTTAAATTTAATGACACACATATGCTAAAGTAAAAGGATGGGAAAAAAATCCTTTGTGATAGTAAACAAAAAAAGAGAAGGCATGGTTCTATTAATATCAGACAATGACAAAAAGTCACAAATTATCACAAGAAGCAAACATCATCATATAATAAAAAAGGATCAATACAATAGGATAATATAATGATTGTAAATATATAATATTTCCACATCAGAAACCCTAAATATATGTTTAAAAAAACATTAACAGATCTGAAGGAAAAAACAGAAATAAAATATTAGTAGGAAACTTCAATATCCTACTTCCAATAATGGATATATCATACACACAGAAAATCAATAAGGATACAGCCAGCTTGAACAACACTATATAACAAATGGAACTAACAGACATAATATACAGTATTCCACCCAAGAGCAAAATACACAGTGTTCTCAAATGTGTGTGGAACATTCTCCAGAATAGATTACATGTGGGGTCACAAAATAAATCTTAACAATTTTTAAAACACTGAAATCATACTAATTATCTTTTCTGACCACAATGAACCCAATCAGAATATCAAGCATAAAGGGGAAATTACCATGCATGTGAAAACTAAAAACATACACTCAAACAACTGCTGGGTCAAAGAAGAAATAAAAATAAAATTAGAAAATATCTTGAGAACAATAAAAACAACATACCAAAATTTATTAGATGCAACAAAAGGAGTACTAAGAGAAATATTAATAGTTATAAACATCCACATTAATAATCAAAGAAGATTTCAAATGAACAACCTAATTTAACACCTCAAGGAACTAAGAAAGAGCAAACCAGATAAAAAAAATTAGCAGTGAGAAGGAAACACTAAAGGTTAGAGCATAAATAGAGAATAGAAAAACATGAGAATAAAAGTCAACAAAACCAAGAGTTGTTTTATTTTTAAGACAAACTTGACAAAATCCTAGCAACACTAACACAAAAAGAGAAAAAACTCAAAAAATAAAATCTGAAACAAAAGGGGGAACATCACAAGTGATGCCAAAGAAATGAAATATATCATAAGGGACCATTATGAGCAATTATATGCCATAAATTGGATGACCTACAGAAAAAAAGGTAAATTCTAAACATACAATCTATTAGACTGAATCCAAAAGAAACAGAAAGCTTAATGAGATTGATAACAAATGAGGAGATTGAATAAAAAATTCAAACACTACCCAACAAAGAAAAACCCAGCCTGAGATGGTTTCACAGATAGATTCTATCAAACATTAATACTTAAGATTTAATACCAATTTTTCTGAAGTCTTCCAGAAAAACAAAAGTGGGAATAATTCCAAACATGTTTTATATGAGTCCAGTCACCCTGATACAAACCAAGACTGGAACATCACAAGAAAAGAAAAGCAGTCGGGTGTGCTGGCTGGTGTGCCTATAATCCCAGTGATTCTGGAGGCTGAGGGAGGAGTTTGAGGTCAGCTTCAGTAACTTAGCGAGATTCTGTCTCAAAAATTTAGAAAAAGAGAATGAGCTGGGAGCATGGTTAAGTTGGAAAGAGCCCCTGGATTTCAATCCCTATTTTCCAATAAATAAATAAATAAATAAATAAATAAATAAATAAATAAATAAATAAATAAATAAACAAACAAACAAATGAACAAAGAAAAAAAAGCAAATAAATAAATAAAAACAAAATTAAAGACCCAGACCAATATTCTTGTTGAATATTGATACGAAAAATCCTCACCAAAATTACAGCACACTAAATTCAACAATATGGTGTATGGGGTCATACACCAAGACCAAATGGAATTTATCTCTTAGATGCACGGATGGTTTAACATACAAAAATCAATCAATGTGATATGACACATAAATATAATGAAGGATAAAAAAGAATCACATAATCATTCTCAATACATGCAGAAAAAGCACTTGAGAAAATTCATCACCTTTTCATGATTAAAGCAGTCAACAAATAATGGACATAACTCAATATAATAAAGGCTTTATATGAAAAGTTCAAAGTAACAGCCCACCCAATAGTTAAAACTGAGAGCTTCTCCTCTAATTAGCAACAGGTACAAATGCCCACTCTCAGAACTTCAATAGAGTAGTAGAATTCTTGCCATAGCATTAGGCAAGGAAAAAAAAAGAATTCCAAATTGGAAAATAAGAAATAAAATCAATTCTGTTTGTTAATGACATGATTTTATATACAGAAAACTCTAAAGAGTCCATAAAAAATATTAGAACTGATAAATGACTTTTAATAAAGTTGTGGAAAAGAAAACAACATATAAAGATCAGTTCTGTTTCTATACACTAACAATGAGCTATCTAAAAAGGAAATCAGGAAAAGCATCCCATTTATAGTAACATGGAAAAGAATTAAGTATTTGGGAAGAAACTTAACCACATAGGTGAAAGACTTCTAGACAAAACTGAAAAGCATGATAAAAGTCATTAAAGCACAAACAAATAAATGGGAAAATATCACATGTTCACAAATTAGAAAACTCAAAATTGTGTCCATACAATATAAATTTACAAATTCAATGCACTCCCTATCAAAATTCCATTGGCATGTTTTATATAAATAGAAAAACAATTCATGTAGAAATCCTGAATAACCAAAGCACTTTTAATTAAGACAAAATAACTATAGGCATCACAATCTTGACCTCAAAACATATTATAAAGCTAAAATAATCCAATGAGAACTATCCTGTATAAACACAGATATATGGAACAAAAAAGAGAGCTCAGGAATGTACCCATGCATATAAGATCAAATGATCAGGGCTGAGGCTGTAGCTCAGTGGCAGAATGCTTGCCTAGCAGGTGTGAGGCACTGGGTTGGATCCTCAACATCACATAAAAATAAATAAATAAAGGCATTGTGTCCATTTACAACTAAAACATTTAAAAAGAAAAAATGATCAAATGATCTTTGACAAGAATGCTAAGATGACACAATGGGGGAAAATGTTTCTAAAATATGTGGTGCTTTGAAAACTGTATGTCTGTACGCAACAGAACAAAATTGAATGCTGATTCCATAATGCAGAAAAAAGCAATTCAAATGAAGATAGGGAAGATGGCGGCGAAGGGAGTGCATCACCCCCATGTACTGCATCACCGTTCGGGAGAATGATGAGTTAGATCAGCTAAAAACTATCTTGTTAGGAATTTCTAGCAAAACTGGGGTGCTCCAAAACCTAATGGAAGGATTTTCATCGCACGAGGATCAGCTACAGGGGCTCAAACGTGAGCGATTTGTCCGCACGGAGGGTCACGCTGCTTATTCAGCAAAGTGCCCCGCGGCTAGAATCTGCGGCACGCGCTGGGAAGCAAGAGATAGCAACGCAAAGATATAGCGCTTCAGATTCTGTGGGCTCCTGCCAGCTGTACAATCACTGTACACAGTGCTGAATTCTGGGTTTGAGACAGGGGAAGGAAGCGGTCCAGTTAGGTTCTCCACACCGGTCAGACCACAGAGGAGGCCAGCGGCCACCATCTTGGAGAGCTGACGTCATCATCCCTGTTTTCGACTGATCACAGCTCATTCAACTATAGAACAGGTAATTTCAGGCTGTCATTCGCCTGCGTCTCGCAGACAAAGTACTCAGGCTCAGTGCTAAAGAACCCGCGGAAACTGCCTCTTGGAGCCTGCTCCTTTCAGAACATACACCGAGCCGGGAGTGGCCGAATTCTGGCTCCTGGAACTGCTCTGGACCAGGGCTAAAGAACCCGCGGAAACTGCTTCTCGGTCCGGATCCTGCTGAATACTGTGGAAGCCAGAGGGGCAGAGCAGAGACGCCGCCCGCGCCCGGAACAGCCCCAGCGACCCGCCGACATGGTATCACTTCACCCCAACTGCAGTAGGGGCCCAGCAGAGCCACCGCCCGAGCCTGCAAGGTAGGCAGACCAGCGACCGATCGGCGGATCAGGCCCAGCGGCCTGCCGGCATGGTAGACACGTCACACCAATTGGAGTAGGGGCAGAGCAGAGCTGCCGCCCGCGCCCGGAACAGGCCTAGCAACCCGCCAGCATGATATCACTTCACCCCAACTGCAGTAGGGGGCGAAATTAAGCTTCAGGATGGAAGATGAAATTAAAACCTTCCATGATAAAAAAAGTTAAAAGAATTTGCAGCTAGAAAACCATCCCTTCAAAACATCCTTGGAAAAACATTTCAGGAAGAGGAAATGGAAAAAAACAATGAAAACCAACAGTGGGAGATAGGACAGTAAAGGGGGGAAAATAATCAAAGAGGAAAACAAACCATATTCAGTAACATAAATAAACAAATATGGCTGGAAGGATAACCCATATCTCAATAATAACCCTAAATGTTAATGGCTTAAACTCACCAATTAAGAGACACAGGCTAGTAGAATGGATCACAAAACATGACCCAACAATATGCTGCCTACAGGAGACGCATTTGATAGGAAAAGACATACATAGACTGAAGGTGAAAGGTTGGGAAAAATCATATCACTCATATGGACTTCGGAAACAAGCAGGAGTGTCCACACTCATATCAAATAAAATAGATTTCAAGCCAAAGTTAATCAAAAGGGATAAAGAGGGACACTACATACTGCTCAAGGGAACCATACACCAACAAGACATAACAATCATAAATATATATGCCCCAAACAACGGTGCAGCTATGTTCATCAAGCAAACTCTTCTCAAGTTCAAGAGTCTAATAGACCACCATACAATAATCATGGGAGACTTCAACACACCTCTCTCACCACTGGACAGATCTTCCAAACAAAAGCTGAATAAGGAAACTATAGAACTCAATAACACAATTAACAACCTAGACTTAATTGACATATACAGAATATACCACCCAACATCAAGCAGTTACACTTTTTTTCTCAGCAGCACATGGATCCTTCTCAAAAATAGATAATATATTATGTCACAGGGCAACATTTAGACAATATAAAGGAGTAGAGATAATACCATGCATCTTATCTGATCATAATGGAATGAAACTGAAAATCAATGATAAAAGAAGGAAGGAAAATCATGCATCACTTGGAGAATGAATAATAGGTTACTGAATGATCAATGGGTTATAGAAGACATCAAGGAGGAAATTAAAAAATTCTTAGAGATAAATGAAAACACAGACACAACATATTGGAATCTATGGGACACACTGAAAGCAGTTCTAAGAGGAAAATTCATTGCTTGGAGTTCATTCCTTAAAAAAAGAAAAAACCAACAAATAAATGATCTCATACTTCATCTCAAAATCCTAGAAAAAGAAGAGCAAAACAACAGCAAAAGAAGTAGAAGGCAAGAAATAATTAAAATCAGAGCTGAAATTAATGAAATCGAAAGAAAAGAAACAATTGAAAAAGTTGACAAAACTAAAAGTTGGTTCTTTGAAAAAATAAATAAAATCGACAGACCCTTAGCCATGCTAACAAAGAGAAGAAGAGAGAGAACTCAAATTACTAGCATATGGGATGAAAAAGGCAACATCACAACAGACACTTCAGAAATACAGAAGATAATCAGAAATTATTTTGAATCCTTATACTCCAATAAAATAGAAGATAGTGAAGGCATCGATAAATTTCTTAAGTCATATGATCTGCCTAGAGTCAGGAGGATATAGACAACCTAAACAGACCAATATCAATTGAGGAAATAGAAGAGACCATCAAAAGACTACCAACTAAGAAAAGCCCAGGACCGGATGGGTATACAGCAGAGTTTTACAAAACCTTTAAGGAGGAACTAATACCAATACTTTTCAAGCTATTTCAGGAAATAGAAAAAGAGGGAAAACTTCCAAATTCATTCTACGAGGCCAACATCACCCTGATTCCTAAACCAGACAAAGACACTTCAAAGAAAGAAAACTGCAGACAAATATCTCTAATGAACCCAGATGCAAAAATCCTCAATAAAATTCTGGCGAATCGGATTCAAAAACATATCAAAAAAATTGTGCACCATGATCAAGTAGGATTCATCCCTGGGATGCAAGGCTAGTTCAATATACGGAAATCAATAAATGTCATTCACCACATCAATAGACTTAAAATTAAGAACCATATGATCATCTCCATAGATGCAGAAAAAGCATTTGACAAAGTACAGCATCCCTTTATGTTCAAAACTCTAGAAAAACTAAGGATAACAGGAACATACCTCAACACTGTAAAAGAAATCTATGCTAAGCCTCAGGCTAGCATCATTCTGAATGGAGGAAAATTGAAGGCATTCCCTCTAAAATCTGGAACAAGACAGGGATGCCCTCTCTCACCACTTCTGTTCAACATAGTTCTCGAAACACTGGCCAGAGCAGTTAGACAGACGAAAGAAATTAAAGGCATAAAAATAGGAAAAGAAGAACTTAAATTATCAATATTTGCGGATGACATGATTCTATACCTAGCAGGCCCAAAAGGGTCTACAAAGAAACTATTAGAGCTAATAAATGAATTTAGCAAAGTGGCAGGATATAAAATCAACACGCATAAATCAAAGGCATTCCTGTATATCAGCGACAAATCCTCTGAAATGGAAATGAGGAAAAACACTCCATTCACAATATCCTCAAAAAAATAAAATACTTGGGAATCAACCTAACAAAAGAGGTGAAAGATTTATACAATGAAAACTACAGAACCCTAAAGAGAGAAATTGAAGAAGATCTTAGAAGATGGAAAAATATACCCTGTTCATGGATAGGCAGAACTAACATCATCAAAATGGCCATATTACCAAAAGTTCTCTATAGGTTTAATGCAAGGCCAATCAAAATCCCAATGGCATTTCTTGTAGAAATAGAGAAAGCAATCATGAAATTCATATGGAAAAATAAAAGACCCAGAATAGCAAAAACAATGCTAAGCAGGAAGTGTGAATCTGGAGGTATAGCGATACCAGACTTCAAACTATACTACAGAGCAATAGTAACAAAAACAGCATGGTACTGGTACCAAAACAGGCGGGTGGACCAATGGTACAGAATAGAGTACACAGAAACCAATCCACAAAACTACAACTATCTTATATTTGATAAAGGGGCTTAAAACGTGCAATGGAGGAAGGATAGCATCTTCAACAAATGGTGCTGGGAAAACTGGAAATCCATATGCATCAAAATGAAACTGAATCCCTTTCTCTCACCATGCGCAAAAGTTAACTCAAAATGGATCAAGGAGCTTGATATCAAATCAGAGACACAGTGTCTGATAGAAGAAAATGTTGGCTACGATCTACATACTGTGGGGTCGGGCTCCAAATTCCTTATACATCCTGGGAACAAATCTTTACTCCTCACACTTCAGATAGAGCCCTAATATCCAGAGTATACAAAGAACTCAAAAAATTAAACAATAAGATAACAAATAACCCAATCAACAAATGGGCCAAGGACCTGAACAGACACTTCTCAGAGGAGGACATACAATCAATCAACAAGTTCATGAAAAAATGCTCAACATTGCTAGCAGTCAGAGAAATGCAAATCAAAACCACTCTAAGATACCATCTCACTCCAGTAAGATTGGCAGCCATTAGGAAGTCAAACAACAACAAGTTCTGGCGAGGATGTGGGGAAAAGGGTACACTTGTTCATTGTTGGTGGGACTGCAAATTGGTGAAACCAATTTGGAAAGCAGTATGGAGATTTTTTGGAAAGCTGGGAATGGAACCACCATTTGACCCAGCTATTCCCCTTCTGGGTCTATTCCCTAAAGACCTAAAAAGCGCTTGCTACAGGGACACTGCTACATGGATGTTCATAGCAGCACAATTCACAATAGCAAGGCTGTGGAACCAACCTAGATGCCCTTCAATAGACGAATGGATAAAATATGTGGCATTTATACACAATGGAGTATTACTCTGCATTAAAAAAATGACAAAATCATAGAATTTGGAGGGAAATGGATGGCATTAGAGCAGATTATGCTAAGTGAAGCCAGCCAATCCCTAAAAAACAAATGCCAAATGTCTTCTTTGATATAAGGAGAGTAACTAAGAACAGAGTAGGGACGAAGAGCATGAGAAGAAGATTAACATTAAACAGGGATGAGAGGTGGGAGGGAAAGTGAGAGAGAAGGGAAATTGCATGGAAATGGAAGGAGACCCCCAGGGTTATACAAAATTACATACAAGAGGAAGTGAGGGGAAAAGGAAAAATAATACAAGGGGGAGAAATGAATTACAGTAGAGGGGGTAGAGAGAGAAGAGGGGAGGGGAGGGGAGGGGGATAGTAGAGGATAGGAAAGGCAGCAGAATACAACAGACACTAGTATGGCAATATGTAAATCAATGGAAGTGTAACTGATGTGATTCTGCAATCTGTATATGGGGTAAAAATGGGAGTTCATAACCCACTTGAATCAAAGTGTGAAATATGATATGTCACGAACTATGTAATGTTTTGAACAACCAACAATAAAAAAAAAGATTTAAAAAATCAATTCAAATGAATTCAAGACTTATAAGAAAACCTGAATCCATAACATTTTGAAAAGAAAACTGAAGGAGAAAGTTCCAGAATATTAACTATGGCAATGATTTCTTAGCTATAACACAAAAATTGAAGGCAATGAAAACAAAAGTAGATCAGTAGAATTGTATCAATCTAAAAAGCTTCTATGTAGCAAAGAAAACAATCTACAAAATGAAAAGGTAACTTATGGAAAGAAAGAATATTTGCAATCTTTATCTGATAAATGTTTAATATCCAAATATAAAAGGAAGTCCTATTACTCAATAGCAGACAAAACATCCAATAAACACAGGGCAAAGTAACTAAACAGACATTTCTACAAAGACATACAAAGAGTCAATATGTACATGAAAAGACACTCAGAGAAATGTGAATCAAAACAACAACAAAGTATCACCTTACATCTGTTAGGCTGGATATTATAAAACATTATCATTATCAACAACAACAATAAAAATAACAAAACCAAGGATAATCAGTGTGGGTGGACACAGCTACTATGGAAAACAGTGTGGAGATTCTCCTCAAAAACAATTAACAATAGAATTATCTATCACTTGATAGCAGTAATCCCACTTCTGAGTACAGACCCAAAGGAAACAAAATCCAGATTTCTAAGAGATATCTGCACTCTCATGTTCATAATAGTCAAGAAGTAGAAACAACATTAATATCCATCAATAGATGAATGGATAAAGAAAATGTGGTATATACATACAATGAAACATTCTTCTGCCTTTAGAAATCCTGCCATTTGTAGTACCATGAATGGGCCTGGAAGATTTTATGCTCAGTAAGTTATACCAGACATAGAAGGGCAAACACTACATGAGACCATTTATGTGAGGGATCTAAACTAGTCACACTCACAGAAGCAGATAGTAGAATGGTGGTTGCCAAGGGCTAGAGGGAGCATGAGTCAAAGAGTAGAAAGTTTCAGGTACAAAAAGATGAGTAAATCCTAGAGATCTATAGTATAGTTTACAACGCAAATATTAAAACATTTTATTATACACTTGCAGTTTTGCTAAAATTTTATTTTCTAGATCTTATATTAGGTGTTCTTAGCCCCAAACAGTAATAATTAATAGCGAAATGTTGGAGGTGATTGACATGTTCATGTCATAGATCATACTGATGGTTTCATGGTTGTATATACTTACCTCCAAACTCATCAAACTATATACATCTTCTTGTTTAACAATCTTACCTTAATACAGTGGTTTTGTTAAAACAGTCAATATCCAAAAGCTATTCTGTTGTGACTTAGATAAATGGGGTCCCCTAAAAGTACATGTGTGAGAAAATGCTTCAGAGTTCAGAAGTGAAAAGATTGGTCCTTAACTAATCAGTGTATTAATCTACTGAAATAGATTAACTAGGCAGTAACTATAGGCTGGGAGGGTATAGCTGGAAGAAATTGATCACTGTAAGCAAGACTTTGGGGTTTATATTTTGATCCTGGTGAATGGAGTTCTCTCTTCTTCTTGATGGCCATGTCTGGGGCTGCTTTCCTCCTCCACAGCCTTCTGCCATGATGTTCTGCCTCATTTCAGACCTAGAGCAATGGATTTTGCCACCTGTAGACCAAGACCTCTAAAACATGAGCACCAAATAAACTCTTCCTCCTCTAAAATTGTTTTTGTCAGGTCTTTTAATCATGATAGAGCAAAAGTTAACTAAAACACATTCCAACTTCAAAAGTCTGGAAAGTACCATTGTGTTTCTTAGGAAACAAATAAATAAAAGAAACAGCTATCTTTTGGTGAGATGGTACCAAATTATTTAAAATTTTAACTTTCAAGCGTTTTTCAAAGGACACAAGATTTATAGTCTTTCCAGATGCATCCAACTCCACATGGAAAAGTAGCCAAGTTCTGTATCTCCCCTGGTTTCCATTAATATTGAAGTCAAGAAGCCATATGTCCATAAATTCAAAAAACCAAATAAATAAGAGTGAATAAAAAAGCCTAGCAAAATGCACAATGATGGAATCGAACAGAGGACTGATAAAGCTACAATGTAGGTGTATGTGAGAAGAGGTTGTGAGGGGAATGGGAAAATAAACAAGGAGAGAAATGAATTACAGTAGACGGGGTAGAGAGAGAAGATGTGAGGGAAGGTGAGGGGGGATAGTAGGGGATAGGAAAGGTAGCAGAATACAACAATTAATAATAGGGCATTATGTAAAATTGTGGATGAGTAACCGACGTGATTCTGCAATCTGCATTTGGGGTAAAATTGGGAGTTCATAACCCACTTCAATCTAATGTATGAAATATGATGTCAAGAGCTTTGTAATGTTGTGAACAACCAATAAAAAAATAAATAAATAAAAAATAAAATGGGCAAAAAAAAAAAAAAAAGAATGCAGAAACGTGGGAGAGTCTTGAAGCAAAGCACCCAGGTTTCCAACAATACACCTGAAAAAGCAGGATGCCAGGCTATAATTTCTGATGGCACAAAGTTCATAGTCAAATGCTCATTCTTAAATATAATTGGATAACAATTATTGACAAAATTTTGAAGAAAGAAAAATAAAGGAAAAAGAATAAACAAAGCAAACAAAAATGCCTCTGAGGAAGCCTGAATAATTCAGAGAAATAAGAATATTTGAAACTCTAAAATCAAGAAAGTGGTTCTATAAAAAAGGTACAACAAATAAATTAGATTGTCAGAAAAATAGCTAACAGTATTTTTTTTTTAAAAAATCAGTGTAAGAAAATGGTGTTGAATAAATCTTCTAGAAAGTGTTTAAAAATTAAGAGAGAAACGCAATACCCAGGAAAATGACAAAAGATGTCGAGAATCCAACCATAAGAACCAACTACTAAGAATGCCGAAGGAAACCCCAAGAAGTAAAACAAGTAGAGTTATAATAAATTAAATAATTGAAAAGAAATTCCCACAACTAAAGGACAAAGTTTTCTGAATAAAAGGCACATCCAAAGGTAAAAATAATTAATGAAAAAAAGGAAAAGAACCATAACTAGATACATTTTAGCAAGAGATTTGATAGATAAGTTTCTAAAAACTGGGGAGGAAAAAAAAGTAGCCTACAAAGAGACAAAAATGAGATTTATTGTTAGCAACCTAGATGCTAAAACATAGAGCAATGCTTCAAAAGTTCTAAAGAAAAATTATTTTTAACTTAAAATTATTGATCTAGATAAAACATTTAAACCCATTAAGTCTCAAGCTTTTAATTCTGCAAATATTTCAATGAAGTTGACAGAGATGTGTTGAAATAGGATGAAAAATCATACTCTTAGAGTTTATGTAATTGTATTAGTCATAAAATTTACATATGATTATAATTGTATAATTATTTTATTCTTATTCTATAATTATATTTATCTTTTTATTCATACATCCTCATCTGAGATGATGGCAC
The DNA here is from genome assembly GCF_964194105.1 of Spermophilus citellus. NCBI lineage: Eukaryota > Metazoa > Chordata > Mammalia > Rodentia > Sciuridae > Spermophilus > Spermophilus citellus. Next base: position 44,865,553 of record NC_138182.1, on the reverse strand, counting down.
AAAATGAGCTTAATGAAATCACTTCAGATATAAAGAAATCCAGAATATTTACCTTATATTTCCTATTTAGGAAGATTCTTGAACATGTACTTCAGCAGGACCTGAGATTAAAATGAACAAAGGGAAGGCGAACAGCACAAAATAAGATGCACAGATATCAATTTCTTTAGTCCAGGACATGAGGAAGTATCCAGGAGAGAGAGTTCTAAAGATTTCATTCCACTTCCAAAAAAGGTAAAATGTACATAAGGATGCCATACAGGCAGAAGATGCACAGGAAAATATAAGCAATTAAAACTCCAGGAACACAAAAATTTATACAAAATAAGGGAATGTCATTACACTGTACTACTTACATCAGGACTGAGTGATATTTTATATATATATATATATATATATATATATATATATATATATATATATATATATAAAATACTTTTTATGGACTTTTAATTTTTAGAATCATGTTACAAATAGACTGCTAAAGTCTTGATATAACTAAAGAAAGATTATAACTGATATCAACCTTCATAATGTAAAATTAAAATCATATGAGAAAAACTGGAAGGTATTAAAGGTAAGAAAAGACTTATGGAAAGAGTAACTCCAATGGTCTGAATGTGTCCACCAAAATTCAGGTGTTACAACTGTCCCCACTGTGATATTAAGTAGATTCTTTTAGGAACTGCATATATATCATGAGGGTTCCAATATTGTTAATGAATTAGTGCCTCATAAAAGGGCTGGAGGAAACTATCTTAGGTCGTTTTTTGTTCTTCTGTCATATGAGAATATGGTGTTCATTCTTTTGTCTTTCTTTCTCATCTACATGAGGGTCCTACTATGGAAAGATGCCACTGATAGAACAGTCTCTCGCCAGACACCAAACTGGAAGGTATCTTGTTCTTAGATTTTCCACACTCCAGTATTGTGAAAACAAATCTGTCCTTTATAAACTACCCAGTATCAGGTATTTTGTTCCTAGTTAAATGCAGGTAATGAGAATTCATCTTACAAAGAAATCAGTATTTTTAATAGTTGATAAGAGAGAAGTAACGGAATAAATTGTGTTAATCAGCTTTCTGTTCTTATAACAAAATACTTGAGAAAATCATTTTACAATGAGGAAAAGTTTATTATGTCTCACTGTTTCAGGTTTCAATCCATAGTTGCTTGACCCTACTGCTTTTTTTTTTAGCAGGGTTGGGGGGTTGTTCTGCAGCAAGGAGGGAGGCAGGGAGGATGTGGTGGATCAAACTGCTTACTTCATGTGGGAAAAACAAAAAACAAAAACAGGGGTTCTAATACGCCTTCAAGGGCACACCTTCAATGACCTAACTTCCTTCCACTAGACGCTGCTTTCTAAAGTTTCTACCACCTCCCAATAGTGCAAAGACTTCAACACATGGGCCACTGAGGAATATATAGATCTAAATGATAGTGTAAGTATATTATTTAGAGGTATATAGGTAAAAGAACTAAAAATAAAGGTACATTGGACGTGGGCTGCTAATGATACAAATAAACTAGATCTTTACTACCACAGTGCTAAGTCACTAATAATATTAAACTTTGATAAATCAAGAAATTATGATTACATATATACATAAACGTATATATTGATTCAGCCAATATTATAAGTATATTTAGATTTATAAAGAAACCAACAAGCCAGGCGCAGTGGCGCAGGAGGATCACGAGTTCAAAGCCAGCCTCAGTAATTTAGTGAGGCCCTAAGCAACTCAGTGAGACTGTCTCTAAATAAAATATAAAATCGGGCTGAGGATGAGGCTCAGTGGTTAAGAGCCCCTGGGTTTAATACCTAGTACCAAAGGGGTAAAAAAAAAGGAACTAAGAAAAAAATAAACGTAGAAACAGATACAGAATTATAAGCTCTTCTGTGGGTAAATAACTTGAGGTGGAATCAAAGACTAGTTTTTCATTATAAGTCTCCTGTTTTTTTTTTTTTTTTGATTTCTAAGAGATGTATATATGTTTTATTGATGAAAAATAAACATGCAACATTTATCAACATTAAAAAAAAATCCATCAGGAAATCATCCAACTAGACTTCTGCTTCACAATGCAGCCCTCGGCATTTAAATGTGGGCCTGCTGGAAATTCAAAAATTAAAACATACATTTTTAAGTCTCAAATAGAAATGTCTTCTACATATTCTATCCTGTGGCAGATAGTATCACAGCAATACTTTAGAATATGTGACAAAATAGCCTACTTCAGGAATATTAGGTGTAAAGAAATGAAGCTGGTTAAAATATTTATGAAAAATACATGAGGTAAGTACATACCTGTCCTAATAACTCTCCGTGATGTACCGAACACATGTCAGAGAAAGGGGAGTGTTGGTCTTCTTGCTCATTAATGCAACAATGGAGGACTGCTTAAATTGGTGCTGTCCTGAAATATCCTAAGTCTGTCATTTAATGCCACTGTGATTTCCAATGTGCAAGATGACAAAATGCCCATCAGAAACAGAGTCTGTGAGCTGCATCCCCAGCTTTCCTCTCTAGGACACAACAGCTCCACCATTAAAAATGACATAGCTCAGAAGACATCAGACTTAGTAGGATACCACAGAATTAAGTCAATTCAAATCTGGAATATATCTGATGTGGCATGAATTGGACTTCCTGGA